>NC_053156.1:91464871-91804037 GCF_016835505.1 Polypterus senegalus | reverse complement strand
TAATTAAAATAAACAGCATATAATTTTGATATTATTATAATATATTATGTACAATGCATTATTCACTAGACAGCTATACGTTGAAATATTTAAAGCCACGTAATGCATCAATTTTGTCCCCATTTATGAGGTTCGTATTAAACTAGCTGGCAGATCGAGCTGCATCTCCTAGGGCCTGTTTACATATTCTGCTTTGTACGGCTGCCCTGATGTAGCCCTTTTATTTGTAAAGCTGTTGGTTGCATGTAAAGTTTGAAGCATGCACCCCGCTGCTCTTGTTGGGTGTCAGCTCTGTTTTCAAAATGTCTAGCTGTTGCAGGGTGTGAGGATGCTGAGAATGGCAGCTGTTTATAGTCATCCACTATGGAGAAGGTAATCCACATTTCTCAGACCCGCATCTAAACTGACATCTTAAATTAGTTGTCAGTGGTTCACATTTAATGATGATGGGACAGACACATTGTGTCTCTAGGCTTCAGAATGTAAAAAGGCCTGAAAAAAATGCACATAGGTTGATTTTAAGCATGTATTGTTTTTGCATCAATATCATTCCAGATGGTGAATATATTTCTTTGGTTCATATACAGTCTAGTTGTTGGTGTGATATTGGTCTGTAGTTGACCTGATTTGATTGGAAGATTTTCTGCAGACAAGATGTGTGAAAATTTAAAATGCATTAAGAAAGAGCTGAATGTCCTTCCAATACTGCCTGCAATTATACACTGGTGAGCCAAAATATTGTGACAACCAGCCTAATATGCTGTTGCTTCATTTTGTGCTGCCAGAACAACTCCAAACCCACTGGAGGATGGAGTCTACAACACCTCTAAAGGTGTCCCATGATATAGTGTCGATTGGTGAAATTTGCCACAGCATCTTCCGCAGCAGATTTGCTAGATTAACCAGTGATCTTGATATTTTTCTGAAAATTCTCTGTGCGGTTGGCTTAGACAACTTATTTTTTCCAGCGCTTCAAGATGCTTTGGAAGGACACCTCTTTATTGGATAAAATTCTTCCAGTGTGGATTTAATTGGACCTTATTTACGATTATGCTAAAAGTTAATACAAAAAAATACATTTAAATACAAAATACACACGCAGAGTAAAACTGGAAATTTGTCAGTGTATTTGTGTCTTAAAGGTAATGTTATTTTGTATGGACTTGTATGTGACTTGTATAATACCTGAGCCTTTCCCTATAATAATAATAATAATATTTTATTTATATAGCTCCTTTCTCATACAACTTTTACAATATTACCCAGAGTTAGAGTTGGCATATTCCCCGAGACAAAAAGAGAACTCATAGCAAGGGTGGGAGTGGTGTCGCCTTGCTTTGGAGTTTCTCTCCATGTTAGTGTAAAGTGGGGAGTACTCCTTGTACTTCCTCTTGTAACATTAGAGGGCACTGTCGCTCCTCAAACCCCGCAGACAAACGTTCAAAACACCAGGTTAAAGTACCAGAAATATTTTTAATTTCTTTTCTTTTTTCAATTGTGCCACAGTGCACCGCAACCACCACCATAAACCAATCAATAAACAATAATAATATTCCTCCTTTCCTCCCAGCAGCTCCGTCACTCTACCTCCCAACTCTGGCTTAGCTTGCTGAGTTTCTCAAAGTCCTTTAAATAATCCTTGACCCGGAAGTGCTCCTGTCCTTCAGTTCATGTGATTCAATAGCACTTCCAGGTCAGATGAAGACTTGTATTTTTTCTTTAGCCCGGAAGTACTTCTGTTCTTCCGTCACCGTGACTTGGGAGTACTTCGGGGGCTATAGGGAAAATAAAAATCCCCCCGTCTCTCTGCAGCGTCACACGGTGGCACCCATGGCACACAGCAGGGCTGTGAAGCCCAATTCCATCTCCCATGGTGCCTTGCGGGAACCCGGGGTACCTCTAAGCTACAGGGAAGTCTCCATCTAGTGGCCTGGCTGAGCTGCCGGCTGTTCATCAGACTCTCCATATAAGAGCCAGGGGAGCGTTGAGCATTTAAAATTACTTCCGTAATGTGCACAGTGCAATATCTGAGAACCACTCATCTACACCATCACTGATGCAAGTTAATAATATTGTAGGCAATGCTTTATAAATACAAATGGAAAAGTGAAAAAAGTCATCCTTGTTGGGAACAATGAGCCACAGTGTAAAAAACCAGGACAAACCTGGACATATAGTAACCCTACATACAGCGCTGTACAATTGATGCAAACAGGAAGGTGAGAAGAATCAACATGCTTTAATTTTGTGCGTTTGATTTCGGAGTGGTGAGTACCTGTTATGGAGTCTGTGAGTGAAAGCCTCCGTGAATTCATGCTCCTCTTCCTGTTGCCACTGTCTGCAAGAAAATGTAATCCTCCAATTTATAATTCTATTAATTTTATCTCAGGGAGGGATGGTGTCACCAAGATATTAGCAGCATATGCACTAACTTCTGTAAGTTGTAAGGTGGAGTCGCACATCCAACACATATCGAATGGATTGAAGCCAGAGGAATTTAGAGGCCAGTGCAACACCCTGAGCTCTTCAGAATGTTTCTCAAACCATTCCCGATCAATTTGTGTAGATGGCATTGTGCATTATCTTGCAGAAAGATGCTGCTTCCATTAGTGTATACCATTGCCAAGAATGGGTGTACCTGGTCTGGAATGATGTTTAGGTAGTTGGTATGCATCAAGTTAATGTCAACTAGAATGCTAAGACCCAGGGTTTGCCATCAGAGCACTGCCTAAAGCAAAGCAGTTTCTTTTCTTCCCACAGTGTATCCTGGTGCCACCTCTTTCTCAGGTAAATGGCACACACATGCCTGGGCTCACCATGCATATTACAGAAAACAGAATTCACTGGACAAGGCAACTTTCTCCCAATGATCCAAGGTCCAGTTCCAACGCTCAAGTGCCCGTTGTAGTCATTTGCAATGGTAGTCAGAGGATACTTGGGGCACTCTGCCTGGCATGCAGCTACACTGTCTCATATGCAGCAGTGTTTGATGCACTGTGTGTAGTGACACATTACTCCCTTAACCATTATTAAAATTATCTGTAATTTGTGTCCACAACAGCCATTCTTGAGAGTTCATACCAGAAGTAGTAGGCGATTGTTGGTGATATGTGTCTTTTTTCCCCTTCTCGACCACTGTCGATAGTTACTCATCAGGGGTGACCATAGGCACCACACAAACAGTCATTTGTCCATTTTTGGCTCCTATCAAAGTTGGCAGGTCATATATTCTGCATTCGACACATTGACTGCAAGTATCTAATGGCAGTTTACCGTCTAATATATCCCTTACCTTAACATGCACTGTTGCTACAAGATAGTCAGCATCATTTGCTTTATATAGGAGTGGTCATAATTTTGTTGGTCATCAGTGTATGTTAAATACAGTATTGTGGCAATATTTGATGTATGAATCTTAGGGAAACCAGATTTTCCTTGAAAGAACACGGGCTGGCCTTCAAAGCCATTAATATAATAAAGGTATTTTATTGCATGCGTACTTTAAACTATTGGTTCTCAAGTTCTGTCTTGGGGGGGGCCACTGCGACTGTAAGTTTTTGACCCAACCAGTCTGACAATGAGTAAGTTATTTTACTTTGATCTCATTATTTAATAGGCTGCCATTTTGTCTATCTATCTATCTATCTATCTATCTATCTATCTATCTATCTATCTATCTATCTATCTATCTATCTATCTATCTATCTATCTATCTGTCTGTCTGTCTGTCTGTCTGTCTGTCTGTCTGTCTGTCTATCTATCTATAAAGAAAAAACAATATAAGAAAGAAGCAAAAAAACGAGGAGTATGTCTAAAATACAGGGTGGCCCATATTTATGTATATGACATTTCACGGGCTGTAGCATTTAAACTACTGTGCGAAAAGTATCACAAATGGCACCACTGTGTAGCCTGAGAATGGGAGTAATGATGTGCTGGACCCCACCAGACTTTTTCCTGTGGGGTTACCTAAATGACAAGGTTTATCAGCTTTGCATCCACAATGTGGCTGAGCTATGTGCAGCTATCACAGAAAAATTTCAGAGGATGCCAATACATGTTCCAAGCCACCTGTGACAACGTTGCTCTTCATCTTCAGGAGTGTATCGATCCGGTTGGTACATTGGTGGACCACGCTATGGAGAAAAGGGGATGAAAAGACATTTAAGGTTCTTAATGTTCATGTTCCATTATGTTACTTGATAATAACATGGGTAGTTTCCTGACAATAACGCCTTTTCTATCATATACATGAATATGGGCCACCCTGTATTATTACATTTAATGTACCTTAACAAGTTCTTGGTTTTGAAACAATAACAAATCCCTTCCCTGGTTAGCTGAGCATGGTCCCCTGTTTTGTCAAAACTATTTTATCCTGAGACAATCTCCAGGTGGAGTTCTTACACTGTAGAAGTCCAATGGCAAACTACCCTTGCTTTCTATTGTCTCGGTTTTATATGTATCTAGTGTTACGTGACCAGAATAGACTGACCAATCAGCTTCCTTCTAATTATCTTAGGATTGGATTGGCTCCCAAGAACAGGCAGTTGGCATTTAGTGCTATAAGTGTAGTTTCATGCAGGGAGTCGGAACAAAACGTGACAATGTGTATGTAAATATTGCATAATTTTGTAGTTTTTCTATTATTATGTAATAAACACCGTGGTGCCATACATAATTAAACTGCTTTGATTTTGTTGTTTTTTTTGTTGGTCTTGCTCTAGGCTGTTCTTTTTTCCAAGAAGATAATGGTTAATTTGTGTGATACTATCTATCCAAAATTGAATCCCAAATTTACAGTTGTTCTACAGCAAACTGAAATGCAGGGGCTCACAGTCCAATTAATGGTAAATCCACATTGTGATATTCAAAGTACAGTAATTTATATTTGTGCATGTAAGTTTATCTACTTACAACTTGGCCTTGTGTGCGAGCGAGCGTGCCTTACAATGAACTGACATGCTGTATAGGATTGGTTTCTGCCTTAGCTTCAATGTTGCCATGATGAGCTCCACAAAGGAACCACAAAGTGAATCAAGAGGGGTTTGAAAATTAATGTTTACATTTAATTCAGTCATATTTTGCTTGGCATTAGAACCTCTCTTGGCTTTTTTTCCCCCAATGGATATCCTATGTTATATCTACAGTAGCTGTGTATTCTAACCAGGGCTGTGGCTGTAGAAAGAAAAGGATCTTCCAGTCATAGAGAAAGTATGCATCTTTACGGAGGTTCATTGATATATGCTTGTATAGAGTAATGGCTTGGCCACAAAGAGATTTTGTAGAAGAATGGTAGAAAAATGTAATAAACATTATTTTAGCGGAAATGTATAGTCTGTCTAAACAACAGAATAGCTCAGTGTTTTATTTACCATCATCACATCTATCAAGAATTCCATAAACATATTGCTCTAAAGTAGTGCTGTACCATTACTTCTCTTGATTACTTCCCACTTAAGGCAGGTGTTAGCAAACCATGGAACAATCACCCTGTGGATTCTCGTAGCAGCAGAGGCTGCACTTTGGAGCTGAGGAAGGTGCAGCTTCCACAGTTTAACCTTGCAGGTGTGCTGCTAGCCTGGGAAACAGCTGCTGTGCAACACATCTTCTGACAGATTCCTGTGGAATTTGCAGTTTCAAGGTTGTTAGCGGCCCTACACCTCTGTGGCGACATGCTGTTTCATTCATGGGAGGAAAACTTAACAAATACAACACCAAAACAAACAACAAAAAAAGAAAAAAAAAAAAAAAAATGGACCGCATATTTTTATTGGCTTCAGTAGTATTTGAAATTACTATTATTGTTGCAGAATATGGAAAAGCTGTGTAAGAGTTATTTTTTTCTTCGACTGGTGATATATATTTTTTGTTTAGCTCAGGATTCAACACGCCTGTAGTGAGATGTCGTCTTCATGTGATACGCACTTCTGGTGCTACCAGCTAAGAGGATTTTAATATAGTCTTACTGCTGGCATCCTTTTGATTTGTGGCACTTGGGCTCAGCCACTGGCTATCTTCAACACTTGTGCTCAGATGCAGTACCCCAGTCTTCACTTCATTCTTCCTGCTTATCCACACTGACACAAAAGTAACTCAATGAGTGAAATGCAAAGTAGCTCATTAAGCTATTTGGCATTTTTGATGTACTTTAGTGTAATCTTGAAGTAATTTGCCTGAACAGCTCAATAGTCTGTGGTTAATTTAGTTCAATTCAATTCAATTTATTCTTATATAGTACACTTTAATTTAGAAGCCTAAAGCATTGCATACATATTTACTAGTTTTGGTAAATAAACCAAGTAATTTTACATGAAGCTTTTCTTAATACGATAACTTATTTATTCATATACCATCCATAGTTGCTAGCATACTCACCTTCTCTTCAATAATCTATACACTGTACTAACATCTACTAATATTGTAGCTAGGCAGTTAATTCTTATTAATTACACATTAAGTGCAATTAATAAGAATTAATATATTAAATTAACCATAAACACCATGTAGTATCTATCTTTTCACCCATTTTCAAGTCACTTCAATCCAATTTCAAAATTGGTGCACAGTGTCCAAACCTTGCAGTATATATGAATAAATAAAAAGAAAATATAAATGTATTACACTACTGCAATGTCCTATTTGTGCAACTATATTATACTATATATTGTACTGGAGGGTATGACGGGAGTATTTCATGGACAATGGGAGACACTATGGGAACATGTTTTCTTAGTACACTGGGGGCAGCATTCCTCTGGCAGTGCTTGTGGACACTCAACAGGGCCTGCATGGGATATAAAGCCTTAAAACGTAGCCCTGTTGGGGTCCTTCAGAGCTGATGGAGGAACTACTGGCAGGAGATTCCCTTATCATCTTTGACGTCCACCTGATTTGGAAGTGCTTCTGAGGTACATCTGTGATTTTCTGGGATTACCTCTGAGTCTGGAATCAGAGTCAAGAGTGGAGTAGTGTTAATGCTATCCTGCGGAGGAGAAGAAGGAATTAAAGTAGTATTGAACTTTGGAGAAAAGCCTGTGTTAAAGAAGTAATTTATAAAAAATAAAAGTGCCTTTCCAAGCAGACACTTATTTGTAGCAGTTGTGTTTTGGATTCCACCGTTATATATTGTGACCACAAGGGGATGCCACTGAGCCTCAAATCCAAAATTCAATTGGACGTGACATAGTTCAATGTATTAATATTTTTTTTTATTAGTAAAACATTACCATCTCTGTAGGAAGAGCCAAAAAATATGAATACAAGTAATACTCAGTTTTTTTTCCCCAACTCCTTCCGCTCCTCCCCGTGAGTGTCATCCACATCTTCCCAGCTTTGTCCTTCTGATCAAGGCGAGGCAGCTTCTTTTATGTTGGACCTAGGATTACTTCTGGTTCCATAGCACTGCATGGCAGAAGCATGTCCCAGTCATGGGGAAGCTCTCCAAAACAGAGAGGTCTTCTGCTGGTAGCGCTTTCTGGTGGCACACAGGGACCCCAGTAGGGCTGCTCTTCTGATCTAAAGATCCCATGCAACGCTGCTCATGCCCAATCTCGGATCATGACAGAGAAACACTGCCACCTGTCATTCAGGGGAATGTATTGTCTTTGGTACTGAGACTCTTCCAGTCCATCAAATAAACTTTGTCCCTAACTGGGATTAGAATAATATATCATCCTGGTTGGGTTGTACCTCCATCCATTTTATTCTTCCATTACAACCTCCTGGCCAGGTAAGATATTATTATTCTTTACAGTAAATGGAGAAGAGATCTACCACATATATATATATATATATTATTGTGGAAGACTGCCGGCTTCGAGGCGGTCCGCACCCCCAGGCCGACAGGAGGAGCTCTCCGACAGCGGGATCATGCCCCGAGGTCCAGCAGGGCCTTATGGACTCTGTGGTGTTTATACACAGCCCTGCTGGATACCTTGGGCGCCACTAGGAGTCGCTGTGGGGGGACTTATGGGCTCTGTTGTGCCTTATGACCCGGGAGTACGTCACGGTCACGTGACAGGAAGGTATGGCGTGCTCCCGGGTTGAAGTAATGGACTGATTGCCCTGACCCGGAAGGAATAAGGAACTGTGGACTGCTGGGACAGGAACACCTCCGGGTCAGGGGCTATAAAAGGACGCTGCCTCAGTCCAGACACTGAGCTGTGCTGGGTGGGAGAGGAGCAAAGTGTCTGGGCGAGGAGGAGAGATTAGTGTGTGTTTATTATTAGATAAAGAGAGTTCTGAAGAGTGTGGAAGGTGCTTGGTGCACTGTAGAAAATAAAAAGAGTCTTGGACTGTTACCTGGTCTCGGGAGTCGTACTTGAGGGTTCGAGGGTGCACTACTGCCCCCTACTGCCACACTGGCGTAGTCGGCAGGATTCTCTGGCCGTCTGTTGGCAGAGGACCTGCATAACAAACAAATTTCGTGTGGGCAGACAACCCTCGGTCGATTCCCCATTTTTTCACGGAGGTGCACAACACCACCCGCTGCCAAGGAAGCGGCAACACTGCGTGCTATCCCGCTCTACTGGGCCATGGGAAAGAAAACGGGAAAAAAGAAGGTCAGTCCCAGCCGCCTGGAGGGCATGACGGACGCCGCGATGTCCTGGACCCTCCTGACCGGGAGCGAGGAAGACAAAGCGCTGATACGGGCCAAACAAGCCCGGGCCGCGAAGGACCCGGGACACGGACAAATGCCGAGCGCATCGTACTCCTTAAACGGTCCGGGGGTGTCACATACCGTTCCGGAGGCGGCTGCAGGTAAACCGCCCGACGTCCCGTCTTTGTTTTCCTGTTTTGCAGACGTCCGCCGGGAGGACTGCAGCGGCGTCTTGGATGACGGCCTCATGCCTCGGCAAAATGGCCGCGGCTCCCAGAAGGCAAGTCGCGGTGAAAGGCGGCTAGAGACAGCCGCGGTTGGTGACAACAGACTGGCCACCCGCGGGGGATGTCGGGACGGTGGAGGAAACCCGGAGTCCGCCGACGAGGCCGGTCGTCCCCTAACGGGTCCGAGCCTCCTCGAAAGGGAGGGGAAGGCGGGCGCCGCCGAAAGAAAAAGCCGCCGATAAAGAGGGACGGGTTGTGGCTGACGAGTCTGCCGCGGTAAAGGAGAAGGCAGATCGCAGCCGGCTTGTAGTAGCCAGCCGTCCCTCTGAGGACTCCAACTCCCAGGGGCCTTTGCGCGACCAGCGGAACACGTGCCTGGGGCGACGTGTTCATTGGTTCCCGGCCGGGCGGTAAGCAAAACGCGGAAGCGAAAATGCAGCCGGCCGTAATAACTAACTGTTTAGACTTACAGGGTCTCGAGAAATACCTCGAGCCCCTGCACCGTTTCTTGCAGGGTGTCGAAGAGCTAAAGGAACGAGTGGAGGAACTAGGAGCGACGGCAGCAGCACCTGTAAAGGCGCTGAAGGATTTTGTGCAGCGGCTGCGCCGGGAAGCTCCGGAGATGATCGATGCGGGAGTACAGGTGAGTCCCTCCCGTGTCGTAGAGAATAAGGGGACACAGTGCGATCGGGCACCGCTGAGAATGAGTAGCGCGTGTCAAAGCACTGTGTACCCGACAAGAGACTGGGGCACGATGACCGAATGGTCGGGGACTGGAGCAAACAGCCCGGGGCATGCGCGTGGCGTGGCTTTCCGGGACAGTACGGCTCACCAGGACCCGACCGGTCTTAAGTGCGGGGTAGCGCCGGTGGTAGGAGTGCCGGGGGATGCGCCGCTCGTGCCGGTGCAGCTGAATAGTGCTGTTCATCGGTGCGGACGGTGCAAATGACGCCGACTCCCAGTAAGCTGAAGGTAACGGGTGTGCAGACAGCACAGAGGCTCTCCTCTTCCCGTGGAGGGCCTCAGGCTGAGCGCAAGCCCCACATTAAGCGGGAGATCCCCAAAAGGAATGGGGGGTCTCCCAACAGGATGGAAGGAAGGCTTGAGGGCCGCCAGGCGGCCATGATGACTTCCCTGGCAGGTGAAGGGGCGGAGACGACGCTGACGGAGTTCCCGAGATGTTTTTGGTCCCGCAGAGGGAACAGCCAGGAGGACTCCGTCGGTGCTATAATTGCCGGCGACCGGGCCACGAGAGGCGCCATTGTCCCCGGAGAGACAGGAGGTACACCGTCCCCAAGGTTCGCCGAGGACAGGGGCAACGCACTCAAGGCCGGGACGGACGGCGTCCTCCTGGAGGAGGACGTCCCTCTCGGGCGGACGCTCCGCCCAGAAGTCGTCACTAAGGGGAACTGTGGAAGACTGCCGGCTTCCGAGGCCGTCCGCACCCCAGGCCGACAGGAGGAGCTCTCCGACAGCGGGATCATGCCCGAGGTCCAGCAGGGCCTTATGGACTCTGTGGTGTTTATACACAGCCCTGCTGGATACCTTGGGCGCCACCAGGAGTCGCTGTGGGGGGACTTATGGGCTCTGTTGTGCCTTATGACCCGGGAGTACGTCACGGTCACGTGACAGGAAGGTATGGCGTGCTCCCGGGTTGAAGTAATGGACTGATTGCCCTGACCCGGAAGGAATAAGGAACTGTGGACTGCTGGGACAGGAACACCTCCGGTCAGGGGCTATAAAAGGACGCTGCCTCAGTCCAGACACTGAGCTGTGCTGGGTGGGAGAGGAGCAAAGTGTCTGGGCGAGGAGGAGAGATTAGTGTGTGTTTATTATTAGATAAAGAGAGTTCTGAAGAGTGTGGAAGGTGCTTGGTGCACTGTAGAAAATAAAAAGAGTCTTGGACTGTTACCTGGTCTCGGGAGTCGTACTTGAGGGTTCGAGGGTGCACTACTGCCCCCTACTGCCACAATATATATATATATATATATATATATATATATATATATATACACATTTTTGCGGTGGAAGCCATTCTTATGGCAGTACTCTCACCAAACTTTAGCTATTAGGTGGTGAAGTGGTTCAGTTAGCAAAAAATAACAGATGATGATTGGGGCCAGAATGGGCAAGGCTGTGGTGGGCAATTTAGACAGGACTTCGGGAAATACCCTACTCTTTTCATAAGATCTTTTATGACCACACAGAGTCAGGACCTCGGTTTTACATCTTAAAGGATAGATTATGCCAATTGTTAAACAACAGTGTCCCTGTCATTGCACCGGAGCATTGGGATCTACACAAAGATCATAGGGTAACATTCTCTGATGGCTTCACCTCTTCTGGGAAGAATCCAAGTTTTTAAATGGATGGTCTCCCATCCAAGTACTGACCAGGCCCAAACATGCTTACTTTTCAGGTGGATTACCTGCTTTGAAGCACTGTTGGTATTTAAATACGTGCGTACAGATTGTGAAGAGAAGACTCAAAAGTTGTACTACTTCAGGTTAGACACCAGTAATACAAATTCCATGATTAACGCACGTGAACCTTAAAAGGGAATTCTATGGTACTGATTCTGTATGTGGTTAACCCCTGTGCACTAAAATATGCTAATTAAAAGTTTCTAGCATTTTTCATTTATAGTGAATATTTCATGTTTCAGAAATAAGTCAACATGCAGTTAGAAAATGTTGAAGTTAGGTATCATGCTATCATTGAATTTCTAACACTAGATAAAAATACATGTTTGAACATTCATTCTCATATAGTCAACATGTACCAGAGCCACTCCTGTTCCTATGCTACAGTTGAGAGATGGCCTGAAGAATGCTATCATAGCAGAATATCTCTTAGAGATGACTTAAAGTCTAGCCAGCCTTCAGCATTGACAAGGGAATGAAAATGATGGCATAAACATAAACTGTAACAGAGATTAAAATAGTGATGGTACATGAGATAGCCGACCATATAGTGATTACTGGTAGGCCAGTTAAATTCATTCTTAATGAACAATTAAATGTGAGCAAAGTCAGTATACATTGGGTGCCCAAAATGTTGAATCCTGAAATTAACCATCAGCACATCAAGTTTTTTTTGAAAACTTACGTTTTAAATTTGTATTGAGAAAAATTTAGGGAAGCATTTGATATCTGGTGAAGAAGTTTAACTCCTTCACTATTATTCCAAGTCCAAACTACAAAAACTACAGAGATGAGTGACTTGGCTGATTCCAGAGCTACAGGGGACAAGTTATGAAAGATTAAAAGAGCTGAGCCTTTTCAGTTTAAGCAAAAGGAGAATAAGAAAGGAGATGATTGAAGTGTTTTCGGTTATGATGGGAATAAGTATAGTGGATCAAGATTGTTATTTTAAAATTAGTGTATCAAGAACACAGGGACACGCATCAAAACTTGTTAAGGGTAAATTTTGCACAAACATTTGGAATTTTTTCTTCACACAGAACAATAGACATATGGAGCAAGCTACCCAGTAGTGTGGTAGAGTGTAAAACTTTAGGGACTTTTAAAACTAGACTTGATGTTTTTTTAGAAGGATTAAGTGGATTGGACGGCAAACTTTGTTGAGCTGAATGAACTGTTCTCATCTAGAATGTTCACAACACCAAATATACTCAAGACCTAAGCCACTGCTGATGAGATCATGAGCACCATTTTTTATGGTGCTGGGTGTGTAGTAGATTTTGATCACATGACTCAAAAGGCCTACATAATTTATTACACTGATTTTATTTGGCATTTGTGGTAGTCAATAAAAGGTAAAAAGGTAAGCAAAACTGTCTACTGTAATCATTTTAGTTGATCTGATACTTTTATAGTAACTCATACATATCTACACATAATCAAACCCAGCTCCACATAGCTTTAAAGCACTAATCACTTAATTGCCATGCCTCATACAAAAGAAAATAAAAAATGACTTAAAACATTACTTCCTTGTCATGTTTACATAGTGAGAGAAGGCTTCAATCTGGAAGAAAATACACACATATTTAATGTCATATCGCTGTATGCCTGGCTACACTAATCATATCTCATGCTGGCACTATTAACCGTTGTAATTTTTTTTTACATTCAAATCGTACATTTCTGTCATCTCCCACCTGCCTACTGTCTCAACTTGCAAACAACAAACAAACATTCTGACATGGGCAATGACCCCCAGTCCCTTCTGACCACACTCTACTTTTAGAGGCTGACAAGAATTAACACTGGCCTCTCTCCCCGAACCATTCTCTGACCTTTAAAAGCACTGCTCCAAGGCAATTGACTTTTAACACAAAGCTCTCTGCAAATCTTGCCAATGCAGAGACTTTTAAGAGGTTTTAGTCCCATGGCCTACACATGTGTAAATGCATTTCCAAATTTTCACGTGATTTTCAAATTCCTGGCACAAAATGGTGACTTAAACATCAGAAAAGCATGTTATAAATAAAATGTATTATTATTATTAAATCCTACTTGCTTAAGTGTTAAATTTATATGTGCATATGTATCCTGCAAAATGCCGGTGCTCTTCTGGCTATATTGTACTCTGTATGACAGACAGGAAGTTTGATTACTGCAGTTTTTTTTTACAGAGCAGCATACTTGTGCAGTGGTTAGTGCTGTGCTGCTACCTCAAGGATCTAACATCCTCTGTTCATGTTGAGTGCCTGGACATTGCCTATGTGTCTGTGTGGGAACTACTACAACTATTACTACTCTAGACACTCTGGTTTCCACTTGTATCATAAAATATGTTAAAGTAGGAGGACTGTTAATTCTAAATAAGCCACATGTGAATATGAGTGTAGCTGTGTGTGTGAGTCAGCCCGTCAGGTTCCCGCTATGAGCCTGATGCTCACAGGATTTACATTTACTTATTTGGCTGACACCTTTATCCAAAACATCTTGCAACATGTATGCTACTTTTGGTTTTCCAGTTGGAACACAGGCAGGTGAAGTGACTTCTTTAAGGTCACACAGTGTCAGTAGCAGGATCTGAACCCACCACCTCAGGTTTTGAGCTTCAACGTCTTAACCACTACATCACGCTGCCTTCATGATAAGCTCTGTTCTCCTGCATCCCTGACTTGGATTAGGCAGGGATGAAAATATTATGTTTTTCTTTTTAACAAGTAAGTAAACTTTATTTTGGCAAACACAGCATTTCACTACAGTATATTTCACAGCATTTCTGGTCAAGTACTGTATTTCAAAGTCTCATTAAAGACTTTAAATAAGTTTTTTTGTAAAGCTGCTATCTAAAACTGGTTCTTGCGTTAGGTGTTAATTAGATTTTTTTATGTTGGTCTGTTGGTGTAATATTAACATTTACAATTCCCACTACCAAAAAATTCATCATATACATCAGTAATTAAGAGGACTATTTTCAATACCTCAGGATCCATTGGATGTAATCTTAACATATATGGAAGACAAGAAAAGAACTATATTTAATATATAGTATATATGCAGTGAATACACTTGACTTATAGTTTTCATACTGTTTCTCTTTACATTTAGCATTCGTTTGCTCAGAGGTTGATGCGCTTGCTGCTTCCTGAGCAGCTCTTCTTTCCTCCACCCTAACGACCTGCTTCTTCTCTTCTTGCGTCAACATCTTTTCACGTTAAAACTAATTAAGTCAGTGTTGCAATTACTTAGAACGTTTTCTTTCATTTTTCACTTAAGCTGGCACTTAAGTCTTCAATCTGCCTCAAGAATGATATCAGATATGAAGAGGTAGGGGAAGTGACGGTGAAGGTGGTAGGGATGAGAACGATACCCGTATACATAGGCCGCACGGCCGCCCTGCTGGCTGCAGCCGAGAGTTGATTCTACAATAAAATAAAATAAAAATAAAAAGAGGAATAACCTTGGAGGTCAATCATTACACTGAAAGCAGAAAGTAGATGTCACGTAGTATATGTGTACCAAATTTCAGGTCAATAGGTCAAACGGTTTGTGAGTTACAGGTGATTTAAAATCCTGGACAGAAAAACAAACAGGCACGGTAGCGTATTATATAAGAAGATTTTATGTATACCATAATATCTTATATGCCAAGAGTTTTTTGTATGTGGACACATTTTGCACCCTAACAGTACTAATTTGAATTAACATGAAATTCTAAATATTTCTTCCTTGAAAAGCAGTGAGTTTCTGTGTTCCAGGGCCTCACAGCATTAAGAAAATATTTGCTTGTTGCATTGTTTCTAATTTGCTTGAGTAATATCTCTTTAACAATGTCAAGTTTCTGCTTTGTCAAATCTAAAAAAGCACACTGCATGGGATCTCTTTTCTATGACATAATACCTCATAGAGTTGTACGTACATGATCAAGGTGGACTTTTTTAAAATGTGTGTTGTCTAGTGCTTCTACCGCAATAGTTCATACATTCCATAATCTATCAAAAATAAATTCACTTTGTAGGTAAATGTTTCAATATTTGCTATAAGAAAAGCAATATATTAATTGGGCATAAAGGTTTAACTCCTTGGAAAAATTAACCTAGGTTTTTCTGATTTCTTCATGCGGTCCCTATGTAAAAGTACATTTTTGGCAAAAATAGTCAAACAGAATCTTATCAAATGCTTTCTGAAAGTGAGGGTAATAGAATTATCTGTACAGAAGGCAGTATAAAAAGTCTGTGATATGCATATCATTAAATACATTGAACATTTGGAACATTAGAACTATCTGGATGAGAATAGGTTATTCAGACCAACAGAGCTCGCTATTCTTTTCCACCTAATTCTTCCAAAATAACATCAATTCTGTCTATCTTTGAATGGTCACTAAAGTTGTACTGTCTACCAGACTACTCAGTAACATATTCCATGTGTCTGAGGTTCACTTAAGTTTTCAACTGTTTCTCTGTGATCATTTTAAAATAACAGTCTCAATCCACTGTACTAACTCCCTTCATAATTTTAGAGACTTAATCATGCCTTGTCTAAATCTTCTTTTGCTTCTTCTGCTTAAACAGAAAAGGCTGAGCTCTTTTAATCTTCATCCTAGAGCCTAGTTACTCTTCCCTGGACTTTTTGCAGCGCTACTATGTCCTTTTTGTAGCCTGGAGACCAAAACTGTACATGGTACTCCAGATCAGGCCTCTCCAGTGCATTACAAAAGAGTTTAGAAACCTTACAATAAATCTAAATTAAAAACAGCAGCAGCCCTAGCACTGACCACTGTGGAACACCACTCTTTATGTTAGCCTTCTCTGGCAGGGTTCCTGGCATCAAAACCCTCTGCTTCCTACACATCCTGAACTCCCACTTCTTTTAGTGTGATGCCCAACCTCTCGTGTAGAACTTTATCAAATGATCTCTGAAAATCAAGATATGTAACATGAAAGATAAAGGACTGGAAAGAGCTTTATTAATCAAGTAAATATCTACCATTCATTTTAAAAATATTAAGAGAAAGAGAAAACAAATATATTTATTTTTGTTTTGTTTTTTCAAACAGTTTATTTGACTTTATTAATGCAGTGTACCAAATATCTAAATATTTTTCATGAATTTCACCTCAAGCACCTTCAGGATGACTAGTGAATAGGTTACTAGTAAATGCTAGTAACCTGTGACAATAAATAAAAAGCATAATAAGAATCACTACTCAAAATACAGTATGTAATTGCTTTGTCTTTCCTTTATTTTTATTGAATTTAAAGATTTTACTACAACAGTAAATTATAAATCAGTAAGACATACAGTTCTAATAATCAGATATCTCCTATCCATCTAGAGAGCAGAAAATAACATTTACTATGAAATAATCCCTCAAAGATACTGAAATAGTCAAAAGGTTAGCAAATGTTCAATGCATTAAATTAACTGAGGACAGCATTGATAAATTCCAGATTCTAAATAACTTATGAACTAATCCTTTTAAAGTAAATTTACTTTTTTTTCTAATCTTAAGTAAAATAGGACAGTTCCTTTCTCATTGAATTTCATTTGGTGAGTTAGAATTCTTTCATTAGAGCCAGATAAGACAGCATGCTGGAAGTGTGATGTGAGCCTTCAGAACAGATTGTTCATTAAGCTCTGATATCTCACTGGGGGAGTTACCCATTTTGTGGTATGTTATGATGACGCGCATTGGTTTTGATAGATTCTACATGCATTTTTGTCTTTATTTCCTGCTTAGGTGCTGCGTTTTAATAGTCTTTTTTCCAAACAGCTTAGAGATGTTTGTGGTGGCAACACATCCCTCTGTGGTTTCCTACATAGGGCAGTACAAGGATGTCACCGGCAAACCTTTTAATTTTATAATTTCTAAAACCTGAAAGCTGTTAGGATTGGCAGTCATTATATATTTTTTCATTGTTCACCAAATTATTTTCCATTTGTTAACTTCCTTTTTTTGAGACCCTGAACCCATTTCTGTTCGTAGTTTTTTCATATTCAGACATTTTAGGCTCCTACAAATATTTTGGCTCTTACCATGATGACATTTTTGTTTCTAAAGAGTGTTGTCATTTTGTGTGATTTCGTTGTACTGGGTGCCATGTAGTGGTTGCTATGGGAATCGGGGGTCACGTTGCACGTGATGTTTAGGGTCAAAGGTGTCAAAGTTAGCCTATGCGACTTCCAGAATGTCCAAGTTTGTGGATTCAATAAATAAAATCCTTGAAGTGTATTTTCTGTAATGCAAATATCTTTGACCACTTTTACGTTTTGTTGATTACAATTTAGGGTTTCGTTTTGGCTTTGGCTCTAGTATAGATAGATAACCCTGAGTAAAACATTAAAAAGCTTGCCCTAATGCTAGAAGTATCAAAAATAAAACAAGTGAGTTGGAGTTATGCTTAATTATAATATTACAGCAATAACAACAGCTAGCATCCATACCACATGTACTTCATAAAAGGTCATCCACCTGAAGGTAAACATGTTAGGACCTGGGTAGTACTTGGACAGGAGACCATCCAGCAAAAACTTGGGTCGCTGCTGGAAAAGGTGTTGGAGAGGCCAACTGGAGTGTTTACCCTGTGGCCTTTGTGTGGATCCCAATGCCCCAGTGCAGTAACAGGGACACTGTGCTGTAAACATGGCACCATCCTTCAGATGAAATGTAAAACAAAAGGCCTGACACTCTGTGGCCATAAAAGATCCCGGGGCATCTTTTGTAAAGTGTAGGGTCCAGGCTAAATTGCCCACTATGGCCTAGTCTTTCTGGCCCCCAATCATCCCCTGTCTCTAATTGGCTAACCATCTCTCTCACTCCTTCACGACCTAATGGCTAATGTGTGGTGAGCATACTGGCGCTGCCATTGCACCATCCAGGTATGTGCTACTAAACAATAGCAGTTGCCCTCAGCAATGACCCTTGAAGGACACAACTCTTAACTTCAACCAAGTGAAGGATTCATCTTGCTTTCAATATAGTTATGATTTTCGCAGACAGACAGATAGGATATCATGTATTTTTAGTGACTTGATAATAATAAAACATTCTATTTGTATATTTGTTTTAATATTATTGTTTGTCCCTCCATGAACACTTATAAGCCAGAGCTGTCTTAAACTCCCTCCCCCATCATTCCTTAGTTTAAACAATTCTGCTAATACCGGTTTGGTTTAAACTCTCCATCTGGTCCCCATTCTCCCCAATATTCTATACTGCCAACATAGAGGTATTGCCGTCTCCTTTCATACTGCATTAAGAGGTACTTCAGCTGCCTGCTCCCTTTTGTATCTCTGATCAGATCTCATTCACTCTTGCAGACTTACCGTTCTCTTCATTAACCGCTGCCCCTGTTTCACTTTAGACTTCCATATCTGTAAACTTGTAAAAGTTTACATGTGCCAAAGTAAATATATCAATTCATGATTTATTGTGCTGTGTATGTAGTCTAGATTGTAATCAATGAACTGTCATCCCAGTGTCTTATGACTTTAACACTAGAATTACCAGAGCCTACGAAAAAACTCGTAGATCTGGCCCACCTTAAATCCGTTCGCAACTCTGCCAGCATCCTTTGTCCTGTAAATCTGTCGATAAAGACAAGCGGCAAGAAGCTAGCTATTCCATCCCCCCACCGACTTAGAACATGCATGCACTTCTCCCAGCTCATGCCTTGATTGATTATCTAGGAGTGAAGTGGAGTTTTAGAGTGGAAATAATAAATCGTTATTTGGAACGCACAGATTTCATGTGTGTTCCATTTCTACAATAATCTGTGTAAACACATTTTTTAAACAGAAATGTTTTTCATATTTTAGTAGTAAATGACAAAATGTAGGCATAAACTGTATAATTTATGAAGCTTGAAGTCCAAAGATCAAATAAACACTCACAAAAGGTTCAAGGAAAAGACAATAACGTCCATGGCGTAGCGGTAAGGTTTGCTGGCTTGTAATCAAGTGTCCCTGGTTCGATCCTAACTCACTCCTATATTTGCCGTTTTCAGTAGTGAGTTGTTCTTATTGTTAATATTATACAGTACACACATACACTTGGTTTGTGTCTGTAACACACCGTGTACATTTATAGGACTTGTAAAAGTTACCTTTTTTATCGCTTTTATTCTCACTAAATCATGATCACGATACATACTAACACCCCACCACCCCCAAGAAAGAGAGATCTGACACTGTTAGATTTTATTTGAATTTGGGAATAACTGGAGATGTGAGTGGTGTTTTGAGACAATGGAACTGGACATTCTCTGATCTGGATGAATAAAAAACTGACACAAAAATGCTGGCGAACCTGCCTTCTTCGTATCTTACCGTCACTTGATTTTTTTTTATTCAGTTTTATTGAGTGTTCCTGCTCATGCTGAATTAGTATGCACCTTATGGTCTATGATGTCAAAAAAAAAAACAAAACAGAGACATAGGTATATATGATATTTGGAATTATTCTTTTTATGACCTGTATAGTACTGTCCATCCATCCATTATCAAACCCGCTATATCCTAACTACAGGGTCACGGGGGTCTGCTGGAGCCATTCCCAGCCAACACAGGGCACAAGGCAGGAAACAAACCCTGGGCAGGGCACCAGCCTACCGCAGAGCACACACACAGCACACACTAGGGGCAATTTTAGGATCGCCAAAGCACCTAACCTGCATGTCTTTGGACTGTGGGAGGAAACCGGAGCACCCAGAGGAAACCCATGCAGACACAGGGAGAACATGCAAACTCCATGCAAGGAGGACCCGGGAAGCAAACCCGGGTCTCCTAACTGCGAGTCAGCAGCGCTACCCACTGTGCCACCCTCCTGTATAGTACATTTCGGAAAACTTTGTGGCACGGATGCAACATTATTCATATTATTCATATTCATTCGCATAACATCTTGTGGTTTGTAATGAGTGACCACGTGTTTTGTTTTTCCCCGATCTTGCCAGTCCCCACATGTTGCTGTATGCTGTTTCTTTTGTACTCCAGGACATGAAGAGGAAAGAATAGTACAGAGCAGTAAGTTCAGCGCTATATGCAATCATCAGATTCAAATGTTAACAGTTCAAACACACGCAAGGATTGTCCTTCCTACATTTACAACGTGTGTACCTGTTACAATGTACACACTTCTCTCTATGCTGTGGTTTCTATTACACACCTGAAAGAAAGAGACAATATATGTGAAAACATCATCGCACTAATCCAATATTATTTGAAAACGAACAGCGTCAGATCAGGTGTGAATTTATACTGCCACTGTTTTTTTTTTTTGACATCATAGACCATAAGGTACATACTAATACAGCATGAGCAGGCACACTCAATAAAAGTGTATATGTGTACTGTATAATATTAACAATAAGAGCAGCTCACTACTGAAAAGGGCAACTATAGAAGGCAGTCAGGATCAAACCAGGGACTCTCAATTACAAGTCAGCAAATCTTATCGCTACGCCACGGAAGCTGTTGTCTTTTCCTTGAACCTTTTGTGAAAGTGTTGATTTAATCATTGGACTTCAGGCTTCACACATTATATAGTTTATGCCTACGTTTTGTCATCCTTCTATATAAAAGCGGTCGGGATTGTCCTTCCGTCCCGTGAGCGCTACGCAGGAGTGGAGTTTCACACACGCCCCGTCCATTTTGCAATGCACAATGGGATTTGTAGTTTTGTTTTTCCAGGTAAAAGATGATTTTCTACTCCAGACTGTGCGATATCTTCTTCTTCTTTCTTACTATATAAAAGCGGTCGGGATTGTCCTTCCGTCCCATGAGTGGAAAACGTAGCGGTATTCTGCTTATCACAGACTTACTACTTGCAGCTTGCGGTACGAAGTGACATGATGTGAGCAGAGTTCTGGTGCTCCCATCGTTCCCTTGCTTTTGTGTGCGATGCACTGGAAAAATAGACAAAATTATGTCTCTGGAAATAATTAATGTTGATGGAGTACAAATGCCTCACCGCATAGTAAATATCAAGGGGGTTCAAAAGGGCGACCTCAATATAGAAAAAAAATGTCATCACAAAAATAACAGAAACTACGAGTATTAAAGTAATACCACTCAAATGCAATATAACCAAATTGATGACTTTGTATAAAATATCAAATTGATCTACATATTGAATTGCCTTAATTTACTACTAAAATATGAAAAACATTTCTGTTTTAACAATGTGTTTACACAGATTATTGTAGAAATGGAACACACATGAAATGCATGTGATCCAAATAACAATCTATTATTTCCACTCTAAAACTCCACTTCACTCCCAGATAATCAATCAAGGCATGAGCTGGGAGAAGTTCACGCACGTTCTAAGTCGGTGGGGGGATGGAATAGCCGGCTGCTTGCTGCTTGTCTTTATCGGCACATTTACAGGACAAAGGACGCTGGCGGAGAGGTGCGGACGGATTTAAGGTGTGCCAGATCTAGTTTTTCGTAGGCTCTGTTAATTCTAATGTTAAGACAAATTTAAAAAATGCAAGTTTGTAAATTAGGCCAGTATTTAGAATATATTTATTACCTCCACTCACAAGAGTCTCTGATTTCCTGCATAGGTTGTAGATTATTATGATGATAGTTTGACTATTACTATTTCTCCATTTGAATGCTATACAGTGGTTCTCAAATACTAATTTCTGGTTTTCTCTCTCCTTTCCCCTTTGTTGCTACACGATTTCAGGTGAACCAGATGACTAGCCATGGCTTTTTATTTTTTAATTTAGCAGGTAACCAATGGCTTTATGTGATACTTTATCAGTTCTGCTTGGGAAAATGTTGTCCAAAGAATAGGTTCTCATGTCTACCGCTAACACAAACTGTTGACTGTCACGCAGTGCCTAAGAGCATCTAGCATACACTGACAACTGATCTAAACTTTTAACGAAACAAGCAAACGAAAAAAAATCCCTGATGTACAGACCTCTACCTGTTGTAGATGAGAGAAGCTTAAACCCCTTGTATCTAACTGACGTCCAAAAGTCCTAACTCTTCATTTGTAAAATCACATCCTCGTAGTCAGCAGAGACCAGGATACACCGCAAAGCAGTCTAAAGAAAAATGAAAGAAATTGAAAAAGTAGTACTTAAGACTGAAACTCTGTCAGATGTCAGAAAAACATTATTAGATTAAAAATATTTCAGCAGTAGAACATCAGATGCTCTCTCATATGCTCTGCACATGTCAGTATGGCTTCTGTGCACCACACATGTTTGATTGTACAACATACACTTACAATCAACAATTTCAACTCATCTCCACTACATAAAAATAAATACACGGCTAGCCTAGCTCCAAACTGTCCCAGAGGCCCGACTCTCCTGTATAGCTGCTTTACATTAGGGCTATTAATCTTACTCATGGTTTCATTTTTTTCTTCCACCCACTTTAACCACTGTCTGTGTTTAGCTTTCTCAAGATATAGACTGCAAAATTCTTGAATTATTCCAGGTATTGTAGTGTTTCAAAATTAAGAAATTTAAAATATTAGGTCATTTACTGCTCCTTTATGTATATTTGATGTGAATCTCTGTGCTTCTTATTGCCTCTGTTTTGTTTAAGCAGGTTTCCACCTTTCCATCCTATGACATGCATTTGTGTTTTTGATACAATAATGTAAATAATCTTTAAGATGTAATTCATGTTTACTTGTCTAAGCTAGCGAGCAAATTATTCAGTAAAATAAGCAGTATTGAGAAAACTGTAGAGAAACAACAAAGATTTAGCCAGGGTCTCATTTATTGTGGTGGATAGTGTGTTATGAAAACAGGAAAGATTACAGCATGCTGTCAGCAGGCTCTTGGTAGATCTGCTGCTCTTTGGTTTAACAAGATGCTTCTTTTACACAGTCTCTCTCTCTCTCTGTCTCTCTCTGTCTCTCTCTGTGTTTATCTCTGTTTTTTTTCTGTTCACCCACTTCAGAAAAAATTCGGTTCATCTACCATCTAGGTAAGTGGTCCTCAATCTTTTTGGCCATGGGACCTAGTTTAATCTATTTTTGTTCAGCGATAGCTCTTTATTTGCAACAATTTAATGTAATCAAGCCATTTTCCACTGAATGGCATATATTAACACATAACAGAAAATACATATTTAACATTTAAATTCAGTTCTTCATGATATTAATCTAAAAATATCTGAACACACATGCTTAAAATACTGAATCAAATTTAGTGTCCATTTGTCTTTTTAGTGGGTAACCTGGACCTTTCGACTTTCACAAGTTTGTCTCAATAAAAAAGGCAATTTGCCCTTGGCGGACTTGTTTACAATTTTGATGCTGTGCTGTAATAGTGTGCTCGTTCTTGTATTTGACAATTTGATGTGCAAAGTGGACAAGTTGGGGGTTTTATGTGAAGCCTCAAGATTTTCATTTTTTCATTTAAAAAAGTAAAATTTTTAATTCTGTAAGTAGTATGCTTTCTTTCCAAATGTCTTTATAGTCTATAAGGCTTCATGTTTTTGCTTGGGAGTACAACATTGTAGATAACACTAGCTGTCTATTGTTCACCACACTTCACAGTAAAAGTAATTCTATACCTCAGAAAATCTGGGTTGTATGTTCTTCTGACATTCCTGTTTGGTTCACGTTTTTGGGATGAATCTTGTTAGGCTGATAGGAAATTGGAAGGGTTTGGAGTAGGCGAACTTGTCTGTGTTTGTTGGCTTTCTTAATGGAGCATGTGGCATGATATATAACAAGCCGTCAACTTCTCATAAATAGAGTTTTTGTCCGTCATTTCGATTTCTGAGTATACAGGAGTAAAATATCCCTTTAACTGTGTGACAGATACAGAACTGAAATCTGTAACCTTAATCTTAAACTTAATCATGCAACTCATCTAGGGCGCCCAGCAACCGATTTTTGGATCAAGATCCATTAGTTGAGAAACATTGATCAAGGCCATAAGATTAACAAGGGGAGGGTGAAGCAAGAACTTTACAGACCTACTTTGGGTAGGATATCCAAGATGAGACGCTTCCTCCTCACTGAGAGGAGAACAGATGAGCCTATTAGATAGCTGGTGTGAGACTCCACTACTTCCTCTGTCTACTATTGTAGGCTTTATGGTTGTTATTGTTATGTATGGAGAGTACAGTGAAATTCTTACTTGAATGTACTGTACCAATCATGTACAGCATGTAGCTTCTGCACAGTTTACTGGTAGTCACAATGATGACAGCAGTTTCTAGTGCTAATTTGACAGTGTATAAAGCTAATCATCTCATTTAATACTGATAAAACATGGTTCTGCTGAACTTCTGCCATCAATAAGCAGAACAGACAGCATCTAATCTGTGTGTGCATCTGTGTTACATGATGCTGCCCTATGGATCTAGAGTGAACAATTCTACCAATAACCCAATGAAATGACACCCAGTTTGTGCAACATCTAAAACTAAAAATATAAAATAATATAAAATAAAATTGCTGCAAGATAACAAAGCACATTTAATGTTTTCATGTTACAGTCCCATTTGCCTCTTGCTGGCATACCTACTTACACTAACTCATACTCAGTGTCTTTACATGCACACATATAATCAGGTTAAGGTAAATGACCCAATTAAAGCAGAAACCTGATTTTTTAAGAATATGTGTTTACATGTGCAAGAAATCTTCTGGAATTCACCTTTTTATAAAACACTCCGATGTCATTAAACCGCGCAAAAAAAGAGTTAAACGCCATCATCGTGCACCATGAATCATGACACCTGTGATCATTTTCTTGTGTTTTATGCCTGTGTTTAGTCAAATTGAAATTTTATTTATAGGTTAATGTTATTGTATTATATGTAGTGGCACTCATTTCTGCTCGGCTTTGTGACTGAACCTTGCAAAGGACTCAGCATATGTGTTTCTTGCCTTACGCCCAGTGCTGCAAAAATAATGCAGTTGTTTTCACTTCAGTATGATAAGTACTGTGCTAACCCAGTCACAGGGGATGCACAAACCAGTGTGTTTCTTTGTGCAGGTCCCAGGCCCGGATAAATGGGGAGGGTTACATCAGGAAGGGCATCCGGTGTAAAATTTTGCCAAATCAATATGCGGACAACAATACAAATTTCCATACCGGATCGGTCGAGCCCCGGGTTAACAACGACTGCCACCACTACTGTTAGCCAACAGGGTGCTGGTGGAAATTGCGCTACTGTTGATGGGTGTAACAGAACAAGATGCAAAAGACAGAAAGATATAGAAATAGATGATCTGCTGTGGCAACCCCTAACGGGAGCAGCCGAAAGAAGAAGAAGATGATAAATACTGTGCTAGGTTACTTGTTACTTTAAAAAGTAAATGGAGTATGTAGCAACTTTTAATGTTACTTTTAACATGTTACTGTTCTTGACATACAATATGTTCAACTCATCAACATAAATTTAGTGATTTCTGAAATATTGAGACAGATTATTTCAGCTAGGAGAAGGAACAACGCGAACGGCAGAACACTTGCCTCTGGAAATATATTTTATGGATGGTTCTACACGTGATTGCTGAAAGTGTGTGTGAAGCAAATACATTCGCATGCTGACAGAATGCAATGGACATGCACAGACTGCAAACTCTTTAGCATTAACATGATTAAGGTTTTACATGGGCACATAATTGGTTATTCGTGGAGAGAGGTGGAGAGATCTATCTCTTTTAATCAGGTTTCTCAGTGCCCAATAACCTATTTACATGGCATTTCGAAAATCAGGTTTCTGTGAGTAATCAGGTTGTTGAAACGCATGTGAATATGGTAACATGGGAGTTTGTAGTAATTGCTTACCTTCACCATAATAGTATGGTTTTTATTTTAAACCTTGATAGATATATTATTTGCGATCATGTTATACTTTTAAATGTATATTAATTAGTGATTAATTACTGAAATTTTGGTCTGTGCCCCTAAATTAAATGAATCTGGTTTCAGAATGTACTGTTAATGTTTTAGTGACAAATAACTTTCATTTGATTGTGAATTTAAAATGTCATTGTGGAAAAGAAGAAAATGCTCACAGTTCTTATTTTTCATGTACAAGTTCTTCTGCATAGGGGGACAGAAACACGCTTCAGTGTGCTTAAAAACAAAGCATATCATCTTATATATGATATGACCTGGAAAAACTGTTTGGACTTTTTTGTAGTTTCATTGAATCATTTGTTCCAAAAAAGTTGCCAGATTATACTAGCCAGTGGTAATGAAGTTTAAATGATATTGAAAAGTGAAGTGGGCATTTGTTTTGTATCTAATCTTAACGGGTTTGATTTGATTTTGATAAAAGGACACTTTTAACAAACACAGTCCTTACTTGTAGACTGCAGGTATAATAGATTTTTTAAACTCAGCAACTTTGTCAGCTTTAGAAGTCTTGCTTCAATAAGTATTTGTATATTTTCTAATGGTACGTATCCCAAGTTGAGAATTGCAGGGACCAGAACCTGTCCAATACAGCTGAATCAATCAGTAAGTAAAGTATAATTAGAGAAAAAGAGCTTAAGCAGATAACATGATTCTGTGTGTGTATGACGACCTTTGGATGACGTAGTGGACTGTTGCCTACAAAACAGTTTGGCGCGCAGTGTGGAGTTTTTTTTTTGCTGCACTAACCTCAGAGCTGAAACTTGAGTTTCTATTTAAGAAACATCTGAAATATAAAAGAAATCCAGCAACTGGTCAGATGTGGATTCTGTAATCGATTAACAAATGTAAGCGAAGCACTGTTGTATGAATATCGGGTCTCTCAATGTGCAGTAAGCACACTTTTTAACTAAAAATCAAGGTTGTTTATTTTTCAAAAACATACTTTTGTCATGTCTGTGTTATACCTTAATAAAGATGTCTGAGCAAGATAGCAAATGAATAAAGAAAAAAACAACAGATTGTCTACTTCTCAATTCACCAACACTCACAGGTCTCAGAAGTGATACTAAGTTCCATCTAACAAGGTACAGTATAATCCTATAGTCTTCCACTGTGGAATTAGACTTTCCGTTTCAGTACATTTCTGTCTGTTGAAGGCAACATAATGCTTAGCGTTGCTACCTCACTTATTTAGCTACCTGAGTATAAATTTCAAGTCTGATTGTTGACTGTGCAGAGTTTGCATATTTTTTCTGCACCTCCAATTCCCATGCTTTTCTTCCTCTATTACCAAAATGTGAAAGTTTTGTTGAATAGTGATCCTGAATTATCCACATGAATAGTTTAGTGCTTGAGTGGACCCTACAATGGATTGATGTCCTGTCCGCGGCTGGTACCTGCCTTACAGCCGATGTTGCAGAGATAGCCTCCACCGCCTTGGCATCTTGAACTGGATTAAGCAGGTTTGAGAATGTGATTATTCTTATTAATGTAACTTTAATTAAAAGATGCTTGTGATATTTCTCATAAAAACAAGAGCTTAGTCTGGCTGTATTTATAAAGAAATGTGTCAATGAGTGGCATTGTATTTTGAATTTTGCCCAGTTGCTGAGTATAAGTGGTATGCATGGCATCCCTGCTGGTTAGATTAATTGTTGATTCTGGATCAATGTGAAAGATTGTGAATGTGCTAAGCTATCATGGACTCCACATGCACATGTTTTCTTGATCTTTTATTTTGTTTTGTTTTTTTTTAATAGAAATTTAAGAAAATGAAATATAGTTGTTTTTAATACTGGGAGGATGAGTAGGAGTTTGAAATTAAAATATTAAAATTATAGCAAGGGTACAATTCAATAGCAGAAAACAAGCCTAGTAGATTTGGCACTTTAATGGCCCGGCAATGTGGGCACTAGGGGTCACTAGAAGGAGGTCTACTACATAGCTTTGATTCTGGAGTAGTGAAAGAGTTTGAGATGAAGCCTCAAGAAGCTAGTAGAGAAAGATCTGGAAAGTGAGAAAGAGAGTAGTTGGTGGATCTGTCATGGTGGGGAAACGATCAAGCAACCCTTTCTCTGTACAAGGTTTGAGAGCTGTTGAGGCGGAACTTCAGGAGCAGTGGGCTCTCAATTATCATTTTGATTTGCATGTCTCATCCTCGTCTTCTGTCTTTCATTAAATAAAGGTAAACATTCTTGTACTTTACATGTTCTAAATAGGCCACTGTTACTGTAGGATCAAATAATTTCAGAAAATGTATAAATGTTATATAGGTACACAGTAGGTATATATATATATATATATATATATATATATATATATATATATATATATATATATATATATATATATATATATATATATATATATATAAATAAACGAGACATGATTTTCTCAGAAAGACAATTGCACGTCCTGCGAGACTAGACTTTGTGCCAACAGATTTAACCACACATGGGGCCGGAAAAAGACAAAGCATAGATCACAGTGTAAAACGTCATAAATGATTCAAAAACATTGGTGCAATTCGCATGTAGAGCAGGTTAGAGATAATGGAAGTAGGAAAATTCAAAAGTCTCAAAAAAATAATAGTAAAGATCGCATTAGCGCAAACAAACAGAAATTATTATTCAGTGAAATAATGGAACAGCAAAAAGAGATTGAATAGTGTCTGAGGATGTCTGAGGGAGAAGTGAGACAAAAGGACAGCTGCTGGACAGGCTTTTAAACGTTCAAAGCGCCATGTGAGATGCAGATCACATGGCATGACAGCAAGCCAGCAACTGATCGAGCAAAGAGGAGTTAAAAAAAATATTTGTTTCCCATTGTATCACCATTTAAAAGGGATTTCTGAGGAGTGATCACAACTTCTTGGGGTGCGTTCAGTCACCCTCTTCACAACAACTTATAGCGGAGATGAGGGGAGGATTGGCAAGCAAAGTGTGCAGGGGGCAAAGCCCCCTAGTATATATTCTGCATATAGTGAAAATGTAGTACATTGTCACAATATCCATATTGTATGGATTTTGGTTTTATATATACCTTATTGTTTCAAATTTAAGATGCCCTCACTTTAAGATGCACTACCTTTTCTAAAAGATTTTGAGGGGAAAGAATACTGGTATATGCAAGAATTACAAGTACTGTAAATATACCAGTATACCAAGTTTTTTTTTTACCTTTTGTGGAATCAGTTCCACTTGACAGACCAATGTGCACTGAATTGGTTTCCATTTCACAAGACTGCAAATGCCAAATCGCTTTCTTTTTCACAAGCCAACACAGGTAGGTAGGTTTTCTGACTTTCTCTAGGACCTCTCTGGAACTTCCTGTTGAACTTTTGATTCACGCAGGAGTTATAAAGCATCCAAAGTTCATAAACCTATTCAAAATAGATTCAAAAAGGCACTGCTACCTTTTACATTATCGTAAGAGATCAAACAGAACAGGATCAAGAGTTGGGGCACCACATTGGTGACAATAATATAAAGGTATTATTGAAGTTGAAAAAACAAATGAAAGCACGCAATAAGTACAGAGACGTCTTTCCAGATGCAGGTTCTTAATTGAACTGACTCAAGATGGTAGGTCTTCTGGTTTTAAGTCCTTCCAGCAGGAAGAGGTGGAACCAGGTGGACGTACACGAGAAATGAAGTCAGTGATGTTACAGCCTTCAATCTTGCAGTCTGCTGAGTGAGGAAAAGAAAAGGCATTGGGACATAGAACAAGCCCCTGGGTCGGCAGGGAATTGCAATCACTGGAGCCCTTAAGCTGTCCGCTATGCACACATACTTTACAATATATTTATTATTATTCTTTGTAATATATTGTATATTAGGACACACTTTTAAGATTGTATGAGTGAGTTTGGCTGAGTGAGCCCTAAATGGCACTCCTGCCCAGGGTTGGTTCCTGCCTTGAGCACACTTATCCTAGTAGAATCCCCAGTTATGCACATCTTTAAAATTGCATCAGGTTGTTTGTAAAATGAATAAATAAATGGATGAATAGAAACATATATATCTTTATATAAATATTTATGGGCATAATACGGCAAAAGAACAAGAGATGCTCATATCCAGATATATAAATATGTTTATATACAGAGACTGTGCATTCAGTTAAGTGTCTGCATCTTTTAAGTTACTGCCTTACTTACAGACATGGAAGATTTTGTTAGTTTTGCAAAACTTTGTTATATTCAAATTCTTTTTGGATGTAGGTCTTAGAAAGCAATTCTGTAGAGTGTGTCAAATGCTTGTTCCATAGCCTCGCTGCTATAAACCTCACTCAAGTGGAACGTACGCTAATTTTGGTAACACAGTTTCTTTCTACTCTATTGACAAAATGAATAACATCTACTGAAGGTATTTAAAAATTCAGTCACATCCACATCTCGCAACCTATAAGGAGCTTTCACGCTTTTAGGTTTGCTTTAGATGTTTAATACCCTTTTCTTTTGTGTCAAGGAGCTCACGAGGCGTTAAGAAGCACTGATAAACCCACTTAGATCCCTTCCTGGGCCGTCACCTCTCCCTGCCAAGCGGCTTTAGGTGGTAACTGATCTGTGACAGGCTGCCAGTCAAACCGAGCATTTCTGAAAGCTGACACAAAAGACTGAGTAACAGAGAAAGGGACGGGGGGGAAAGAGAGAAAAGAAACCAAACTGTATCAGCGTCTCTTTTCCTCAGTCAGGTTCATGGTAGGGCAGCTTGGAGCTTGAGAGATAGAGATCACCGGTCCAGCTTGACTAGGGACTGCCCCGGCTTACCGCTGATAATAGAGGGGAAAGTGAGAGTGACAGTCAGATGGAAATTGACACAGGGCTTCTGTCAATGCCGTTCATTCCCAGGGGACGAGAAAAAGAGCTGAGCTCGAAATGTCACCGCAGATAATTCCAGCAGCTCTCTCTATCTCTGTGAGGAGTATCATGCAGTACCAGATGCCAAGCACAGTTTTCTGAATTTTGAGTATTTTCAGTCTCGTGTTTTGTGTGTGTCTGTGAGTGTGTGTGTGTGTGTTAAGCCCTAGGGAATTTAAATTGACTACTTTAGAATAAACAGCACATTTGTTTGAATTTTAGGAAAAATATTTGGGAATTTCAAAAATGTACACGTTATCTTAAAAAAAAAAAATCTACTAAAAGGGAAATACATTGTGGGCCTTTTTAGACAAATAGTTAATACAGCATGAAATCATTTTTTCTCTGTACAGAGCAACTCAAAGCAACAAGCTACAATACAAGATCATTCAACGCATGATAAAATAAGTAATGCTTTTGATAAATGGTGTATGAGGTGGCATCTTTCCCACTAATCCAATAAATGTGGCTAATGTTCTAGAGCCCAGAGGTCTAGTATGCTTTTAGGCTTCTGGTCTGTGATACTGTAACACGCCATTGGGGAAAAAAAAAAAAAAAAGTTTGAGATGGACAGCATTCTGAGGGTGTATTTATACAATTACACATTTTCTCACAGTTCCTTTTTGTTTTTAATAAGGTTATGTTAATGGAAAACATTAATGTTGGAAGGCCTTTGGCAGCTGATGGCTGATCTCTGCTCTGTGAAAGAGTTCTTCAGCTGGTGCAGTGACACCTTTATCGAGGCTTCTAAAACTAAACACCTTTGTACAGTAGAGCCACTCGAGCTGCTTTAATTACACCATAACATTAATTATCATACCCTAGCAAAAACTGAAATGATTGTTTTGCAAGATCTGAAACACACATGGGAGCATTTTAATTATTTAGGGTTGCAAGCGTGTGTGTGTTTTAATTACAGAAGTGAAAGTTTCATAAAATACAATGTTTCATTATTTTAAAGATGTCACTCCATGTCAAATGATTAAATGACTTGAATGAAGATTATTTTTGCACTTATTTTTTGGTTCTTAAATACAGTTTCTTTCTTTATTAGAAATAATAATAACAGGCTGCATAGTGGCACGGGGTTTGAGAGATGCTCAGGTTTGACTCCTGGCTCAGTCATTCTCCTTGTAAAGTTTGCATGATCTCCATGTGCCTCTATGGCATTTTTCCAGGCAGTTTGCTATGACACAACTCAGTCACTGTTGGTTTGGCATTTTAATATTCTCCTAATTTAACTGTCTGGATTTTTTGTATTTATTCTAGGGAAATGTAAACGTGAGGTTAATAGCAAGGTGCAAAGTACAGGAATCTCCCCATAAAATCTCCACAAACCATCTGAAAACCTTAAAATCAAAAGAGCATGATTCCTTGGAAAACTAAAAAAATCCAAAAATGAGTTATAGTGTTATAAATCACTCAGGTCTCATTACTGAGTTTGTGAGAAAATATTGTAGCAGAGTGCATAGAACTCTTTATAGAACTGGAAGGAGGCTGACTGTGAGTGCTTCACAGGCGAGATAAGTGTGTGACAGCAGTCTGCCAGCAAAAAAGGAGGGCACATCCTTTAAATCAGAACGGATTAGGAAAGAGAACGAAGGCTTACAAAATGAATAAACTGGAACCCCACACAGCTATTATTGCTTGTCTGCTGGTCTGAAGCATTTAATGGTGATTGCTAGTACTATGATACTAACACAGCTCGGATTGGGTAAACATAAGCCAGCTACGTCTTGTTACCAATCTTTATCAGTTTTCGAGGCACTTCCTATGACCTGTAAAAATGGGAAAGTGAAACCATCAGTCTTTTTATGCACTTAGAGTACAGTGTTGTTGTTATATATTTTTGTTCAAAACACAAGCCCATTATTGTGATGAACCTGTGGTAGTGATACCAAAAGGACTTTAGTTCCCATCAATCAGCAGGAGTGTGAACAGGCCAGCCTGAGATGGTTGTGCTCTTTAAAAGGATTTCAGAGGGAAATGATTGGAGCATTGGAGATGATTAGACAGCATCTAAGTGCATATGTGTCATGAAAAGTGATGTTTCTCACATGATGCTGGCATGTTTGTTGTTTACAGAGTATCTGTGTATATTGCGACTTGTATACTTAAGATAGGACAGTAAACAGGACACCTCAGTTATTACGAGTTTTTTTTTGCACACTGGTTCATAGGTCATACTAAATTGCAGAGCACCTCATGTACAGTAGATGGCATGGCCAGATAAATTATACTACAAATAAAGAGAACAATCCACCCATCCAGCCTCCCATTCATTTTTTCCCCTCCCTGAATTCTTGTAGGGTTCCCACAGCTTATCCTAGCAGAAACTAACCCTAAATAAGACACCATATCATTATCAGACAACTCAAACACAACCACAGATGGTCTTGCACAATGAAAGTTCATATGCGTCAGCATTAACAATAGCATTTCTTAAACATTTCAAGAAAAAAGCCTGAAATAGAAATAATAATAATAATAATAATAATAATATTTGAGTAGAACTGTGGTACAGTGGACAACACTGCTACTTAACAGTGAGATTAAACTTCAAATTCAATCTTAGTCTGCACATTCAGTCCATGTCCACTTGGATTTTTCAATTCAATTTAAAGAAGTTTGGTATATTTCAAGTCAAAGTTGTTTCTTCATAAACATGGTAAATATGTTTTTGCAATGCAAATTTGTATTCCAAGGTCCAGTGATTTCTGTAAATGTTTAAAAATATCTTGCACACACTGGCATTTTACATTGCAGTTAATGGGGCACAGGTATAACTATAAAACAAAAGTCATAAAACTTACAAAGTATGTCCATTTTTCAAGCCAACACAGTTGTTGAGTGTTTTTTGGCAGCTTGCTATTACACATACATTATAAAATAGCTTATACATGTCATTTGTGAGGCGGCACAGTGATGCAGTGGGTAGCGCTGCTGCCTCACAGTTAGGAGACCTGGGTTCACTTCCCAGGTCCTCCCTGCATAGAGTTTGCATGTTCTCCCCATGTCTGCATGGGTTTCCTCCGGGTACTCCAGTTTCCTCCCGCTGCCCAAAGACATGCAGGTTAGGTACATTGGTGATTCTAAATTGTCCCTAGTGTGTGCTGGGTGTGTGCGTGTGCCCTGCGGTGGGCTGGCACCCTGCCTGGGGTTTGTTTCCTACCTTGCGCCCTGTGTTGGCTGGGATTGGCTCCAGGAGACCCCCGTGACCCTGAGGTTAGGATGTAGCGGGTTGGATAATGGATGGATGTCATCAACACCAATATTATGAGATTCAGTCATTATAAAAGAAAACCAACTGTGTGTACCACCTTAGCACTTGTCGTCTTCCATTTATCTTTTCACCCAGCCCCTGGGTGTGGATTTCCTCCAAATTAAACCAAAACTGTTCATCCACGTGGTTGGTTTTGTTTTGATTGACTTCTGTATTTATGTGTGAACTCTCACAAGCAAATAAAAAACCTATCCTTGCCTTGTGAAAAACAGTTTCAGGAATATGCAATAAAATGATTATTTCCAGATCTCCTTTATCAACACAAATATGCATCAAAAACATGGAAGGCATGTTTTCTTTTATTGAAACGTGAAGAGGGCATGTTTTAGGATTTTGTTTTCCGGTGGTGCTTTGTAACTCATGACTTCCATTGTAAAATGCCAGTGTGGGCAACATATTTTTTAAACTTTAGATAAATTGCTGGACTTTAGAAAACAATTTTGCATGGAAAATGTATCATTACCATACTTGCGAAGAAATATCTTTGACTTAAAAAATACCAGATCTAGTGGCTGGGATTGAGTATGAGCAGAGCCGACTGCTCCATACACACACAGATCTTTTGTTTATACATGTCTAATATATAAATTCATTTATAAAAATCAAATAGACGTATACAGTATGTATCCAACCAAGTAGCAATCATCCAAAATAAATAATTAAGCACTAAGAAATTCTTCCCACAACCCAAAAATATGTGTCTTTAGTTAATCAACAACTTTAATAGAGAGCTTTGTGACCGTGTGTAGGTGTGCTTTGTGTTGGACTGGCGCCCTGTCTAGGATTGCACCCAGTAATACAAGGATGGGCTCTGTTATTTAGTGGGTTCAATAAATGGATCAATGTACAGGTAATAATAGCCCATTAAAACGTATTGCTGCTTTAGGGGATTTCCCACTTTTCTGCATCATTTAAAATCTAGTATGCTGCATATACAATACAATACAATACAACACAATTTATTTTTGTATAGCCCAAAATCAGAGAAGGAGTGCCACAATGGGCTTTAACAGGCCCTGCCTCTTGACAGCCCCCCAGCCTTGACTCTCTAAGAAGACAAGGAAAACTCCCAAAAAAAACCCCAGTAGGGAAAAAATGGAAGAAACCTCGGGAAAGGCAGTTCAAAGAAAGACCTCTTTCCAGGTAGGTTGGGTGTACAGTGGGTGTCAAAAAGAAGGGGTCAATACAATACAATATAATACACAGAACAGAACAAATCCTCAATACAGTATAAAAATTAAATTTTTAGAAGTATGTAGCAGAATTTAACAATGGATGGTATCCTATGATTTGGATTTGTTTATAGTCCTGGAGACCTCATCCATCAAGCTGCCTCCCCTATTTGTCCATTCCACAGCTGAAACAGCGCTGGGCCAGCCAATCCGATGAAAGGACCCCTCTTTCCCATGAATTCAGCGATCCTCCATCAGGGATGACTTTACCATAAGCAGGCACAACAACTTGGCAGGGGGCCATGGCAGCAAGTGCCACATTTGAGTACCGAGAAGAGAAACATAATAGGTGAGGGTCAGTATCAAATTATAACTATTATGTTACTTATGTTTTAGTGCTAATGACTGACAACAGAGATGTAGTCTGTACAGTAAATCAGCAGCTCTAGTCAGGATATGCTAAACTGAAGTAGTAAGTCTTCAGCCGGGATTTAAAAGCTGAGACTGAAGGGGAATCTCTTATTGTAGCAGGCAGACCATTCCACACTTTAGGGGCCCTGTAACTAAAAGCTCGACCTCCCACTGTTATTTTATTAATCCTTGGAATCATAAGCAGATCGGCATCTTGAGATCTTAATGTGCGCTCTGGTTTGTTAGTCATGATTTCAGACAAGTGAGCCGGACCTTGGCCATTTAATGCTTTATATGTTAAAAGGAGGATTTTGAAATCTTCCCTAAACTTAACCGGGAGCCAGTATAAGGATTTAAGATCATATCATAAATCTGAGAACAAACAGATGCTTGAAGCTGCCATTGTTGTTACTCAAAAAGTTTTAGAGTTTGTTCTGCTTTCTATTTAGAAGGGGTCCACAAGTTTCTCATGCTGGAAAGAACTAAGATGGGAATGTAAAATGTGGTAAGATGAGCAAAATGGAAGCTCACCCATCTTCATTCTAAACGCCAGAACTGCTTTACTGCTACAGGCATCTTGTAGGAAGATCCCACAACCTGAATTATTAGAGAAGAACTTTGCTGTTTTTACTTTGGTTTGAGAAAATGGTACTGGCATGTCTAGAATTAAAACACAACTTTATGATATGTAATGTTTGTTTGCCAGTTGCCCTCTAGTAGTCAACTAGTGTGTTGTAGGAAATGAGCTTGGGTCATCCCAAAACCTAAATAATAACAAATGAGGACAGAATACGAAAAGATTTAATATAAGGGAAGAAAAGAAGGTCAGAAAGTACAACAAAAAGGGACAAACCACAAAAGACCAAGAGAACCTACTTATGGATGAGTGAAACTGACTAACATGCAAGATGGCCAACCGGTCCATTTACTACATGTACTCTCATCACACTCCCAACTCACTTTTCTCTTAATAAGCCACCAAACACCTTCTGCACACATTGAACCTTTGCTAATCACTTTCCTAACTCCACACTCACAAGCCTAATGAACTCGGGCTTTCATGTTACTTCTGGTCAATTTATTTCAGTTATGTGCTGCAGGAAATCGGACCTGACCTGATCCTGAAGAGGTCACCAGTCCATCACTGGGCAAATGTATAAAAATTGGTTAAATTATAATTTGCCAATCTATACCACACAAATGGTTCTAAAATGCAGAATGCAATCAGAGAACGTTCATGTGAATATGGGTAGAATTATAATATTATATATAATTATAATTTTGTGAGTTTGATCTGTGCAGGCATAATTTTGGCTTATGTCATTATATTAAAAATTTTTTATAGGCATGTTTTCAGTGTTATCTTGCCAACATTGTGTGTATTATTTTATAGCATGGGTGCCACCTTTTTAAGTTGACTGTGGTCATGTTATTGTTAGTTACAGGGCCCCATTCTTACCTTGTATTTGCTGGAAGTGGCAAGGTATGATTTTGTCAAGCCACTGTGTCATAAATTAGTTCCAAAGCAAATAAATCTGAATAAGTTCTAAAGAACACAGTTCCAAACCTGTCAAGAATGCCTACTAGATATACTGTAACAGCAGTACAGAAACTTTATAAAATAAAAAGGTTTCCAATTTCCACAAAAATGTTCTGAAACAAACAAGAAAAAGGGAAAACCAGGCAATCAAGGTCCCAATACAGAAATTGAGAAACGGCCTAAAAGAAAGATCAAGAGGTCACAGAACACAAGCAATTCATCGCTCCCTGGCATATTCTGCCAGGAACCGGGGAAGATCCTCCACATTTATAGGGAGGAAGGTAGTTCCTGTTGGTTTTTCTTGGGGTATCACTGTGCACAGAACACATAGGACTCAACACAGGCAAGCTAAGGACAAGATTAAAAACAAAAATTACATTAACATAAATAAATGTCACAAAAATTAACAAAAAAAAGACATTAAACAAGACTTTGACCCCTAGCCATGGGAGGAACCCTGGCTGAGACATGACACATTGGTATAAAAGATGGCTGTGCACTACTAACTGCATTCAAGTTTGTGAATAATTCTTCAAAAATCAACCCTTTTCTTTCTTTAGCTAGTTTCAAGAAAGCATTTTTGCTTGTTGTTTTTCTGCTTTTGACCCTGGTCTGCCCCCTGTTTGCATTCATTTCTCTGTTCATCTCCTTGTCAAGTTCCTAGTTAGACCCTGGCACTGCACACATGCTGTGAAGGACTGTGAGGTAGCAGTGCTGACCATCTGCTGTTTATGTATATACTTTATATCACCAGAAGCATGGAGATGTCGCAACTAGATCCTGCAGTACCCATTCCTAAATGCATCAATTATTACAATACATTAGATCCCCTAATTTCTGAGTTTCATCTACTTGTGAATGGTTGAAAAACATAGTCCAGATCTATAATGCATTAGATTCTTACCCAAAACAGCAGAAACATTTTAGCTTAAGCAATTAAAAGCAATTGTAATTGAGCAGAAGTGGTCTGTTTCCTCATTGCTAACTGGACTGCTATACATTACACTTTTTCTCGATTGCTTAGACACATTTCTTGAAAATTAAGCACCATTTCCCAAAACTGTAAAAACAATTCTATAACAGCACACTGAACTCTTTACCCAAACTTCTAACTTCCAGGTCAAAATTAAACTCTCTACTCAAAACCATGTCATCTTATATGAAAACCAAAGTTTGCTTTCAGACATCACACAAAAATTAAACCTTAAATAAACACACACTACAACCTGCTAAGATTGATTAAAAACACTACTGTAAAAACCTATTACTGCAATAAGTGGCATTACTTATGCCCCACCCCACCCCCCCCACCCAAAGACCTTTTTACATAATGAGCACGATGTAAACAACAAATGTAGAAATTTTCTAAAAAATATTATTCTGTAATATACAAAACTGTACATAAAATATTGTAAAGAAAAAGAAAATTCTATTCAGTCACAGCATCCCTTCTCTGGTCAGGGTGAGGCCAGAGAATCTCATTGACATTGCATGCAATATGAGCCCTGGCCAGGCAGTGAAGGAAAATCCCCCTTGCATGCCTTATTCATACCTGGCAAGCCTCAACTGTGACCTCCAAACAAGCTTCCTCCATTGCCTAAAGGAGGTGAACACAAATGTATGGGTCTCAGTTGTAGACCTTCCACCAACATGCTGAAAAAACTCCTCTATAGGGTTTAGGAAGGGAGAATATTCATGCAGAAAAATATGCTGAATCTGGGATTGCCGGTGAACCAATCACAAACCACAGCAGCCCAGTGAAAACTGACATTCTCCAAAATTACAGCGTAGCATGGCTGCTCTGGTTGTGCTGGCTCCCTCTGGTTAAGTTGATATACATGATCTCGGAGACCATCGAGGAAAGCCAGTAGAAGCATGTTGTCCTATGGGCCAAGCATGGCATGCTGGTGTAGGACCTCTCAGTGGCTGATGGTTGCACATATTGTCACCTTTCCCCTTTGCTGGGCAGGGCCATTCACAATGGCCCATTGACCAATTGAGTTCCTCTCCTCCTACTCCTTTTACAGAGGTTGTTGCTGAGGAGAACACTTTGCTTCTGTTTCAAAGATTCTCTACAAAAGATGAAACACACTACAGTAAATGACTACTCTGAAACACATTGCTAGAGTACACAAAAAAGGAAGCCATAAAATACAGTTTTTTCTACACTATAAATTGCTGTACAGTACTGTAATACATACTGTAACTACGTTCAAATACTTCATAATATTTTTGAAAGGAGCAGGATAGGACTGTTCTTTCGAAGAATGCAATCAATCGTGGAAATGCTGATTGCATCAGTCCCTTGGGAGATTTTGTGGTCCTCAATAACCCTCTGCTGTATCTCCAGCTAGCCAATCCTGTTGTTGGCTATAACCATGTTGATCATTGCCGTCTCTTGTTCTTCAGAAAACAAAATTCTTCTGCCTTCACCAGGTCATCTCTCATTTGTAGAAAACAAAATACTGTATGTACTAACTGTAAAACCATACATTTTTCAATAGCAACATATGGTAACTATGTGAAACCATTAACAGTGCACAGCACGATAACATGTTGAGAATACACTTGACTTGAGCATTCATAGTTTTCACACTCTTTCTCTGTACATTTACTATTCATTTGCTCAGAGGTTGATGTGCTTGCTGCTTCCTGAACAGCTCTTCTTTACTCCACCCTAGTTGCCTGCTTTTTCTCTTCTTTCGTCTGCATCTTTTCATGCTAAAACTGATTAAGTCAGTGTTTGTGTTGCAATTACATAGTACGTTTTCCTTAGCTTTTCACTTAAACTGACACTTAAGTCTTCAATCTGCCTCAAGAATGATTCAAGATATGAAGAGGTAGTGGATGTGATAGCAAAGGTGGCAGGGAATGAGAACAACGCCCGTACACATGCGCCGCATGGCCACCCTGCTGGCTGCTGCCAAGAGATGATTCTACAATAAAATAAATAATAAATAAAAAGACGAATAACCTTGGAGGACAATCATCACCCCGAAAGCGGATAGTAGATGTCACGTTGTATATGTGTACCAAACTTCAGGTCAATAGTTCAAATGGTTTGCGAGCTACAGGTGATTTAAAATTCTGAACAGACAAATGGACAGCCACGGTAGTGTATTATAGAAGAAGATGGTGCACTAATTCAATGTATTTCAGATATCTTACAGTCCAACGGAGCAAACAGCTGCAGTACATGTAGGTGTTGTATGTAACAGTTTACAGTACTCCAAAGTTACAGCAGAGAGCAGTAGGTCAGTGACCATCTTTTTTCCTCTCTGAAGGTTCATATGACAGAAGCTCTGGTTTGGTTGAACTCTTTGAGCAGCTTCTGCCATTGATATCTCGTGCACAAGGACATGGTCAACAAGACTGGCATGAATCTCATTTGAAACCATTTGTCTCCTTGCTCTTGCTCATATTCTTCCTCTCCCTCTTCCACATCCCCTCTTGTGTCCTAAACCTCTTTCTACCTGTGGTGGTTGATCCATTGTTAGAAAATGGGTGAACTGACTCATGGCCATTTTATCTGTCTATCCTAAGGCTATGACTGATGTATGAACTATTTTGACTCATAGTGCTTGCACATTGGGAAATGTGTGCACAGTGTGTTCCAGCTGTGCCCAGTTGAGCTAATGGTACTCAAGCTAGTGCTTTCTAAATGAGCACATAGTGAAGCCAATGATACATGAAGGGATTTGTGTGTAGAGTTTTGCACAAAAATGTGAAAATAATCTGAGTTATGTGTCAAAATAAGGGAACAGAGTTGTGAAATGAGTTTGAATTTTGGTAGATGGTGGTATGCTTTGGGAATTTTAGTTAATAAGCTTGGTAATAGTGTGTGAGTGATCAAAAAAATCTGTAATACATCCATTTTTCCTGTTTACTTTCCTGCTAATGTAGCTCATGATCACAAGGGTCCAACGTCTCTCCCAGCAATACTGGTCACACTGCTAGATGAAAAATCGGCCATCACAAGGGACAGTTTCACATACACTTACAGTTGGCCTATTTAGAGTTGTCAGTTAGCCTAACAGGCATGCTTCTGAAACGGAGGAATAAAACAAGTGCCTGTCCACATTAATACATAACAAATGTATTGAAATTGATAGCATGACTATAGTGTAGATTATTCTAGAACATGCAATAAATAAGGAATATTTTTTTAAACATACCTTAGTATGGCAGACAGCAACACAGCCGATTCTATAAACACAATACCTAAGGGATGTTATTAGGATGCCGACCACAAATATCACCATTAAGGTATTCCCAAGACTTTATTTTGCTCTATTTAGTGAAGAGCACCAACAACATTCCAGCTTGCTTAATCACACAATTTGAGAATTGATCTTTAATTATCACAATACTGTAATACACCGCTGCTGCCACCATGTGCACATTCTTGACCTTGGCACTGCTCTGCTCCAGTGGCAACCCTGCTTGTTAGCATTAAGTGAGTGTCAATCTGCAAAGAAGCTGTTTTTTGGGGCTTCATATATAAGATGGCTGGTGGTAGGAGTGCTTCTTGAAATGGAGATGTGATTTTAGTGTTGTATCATTTTTTCTGTTGACAAAGACACTGGATTTTTTCATCCAAAACTCTGCCGAATGCTTCTTTTTCATCCTGTTTTGAGAGTTATACTGTGAGCACTTTCACATGATGCACTAGTGCTATAGCATCCTGATAGCATCACTGAGCAGCACTGACAGTATCGCTCTTTGAAAACAGAACTGCTGGCTTTTGATAGATAAGTTGAATGTAATCTAAAACTAACACTCAAACAGAAGAATTCAGACAGGGTGTATTGTCTTATTCACATCAGCATGCCTTTTTCTTGTTTTTCACTAAAGCCGTGCTGAAACAAAACGGAGAATGCCGGCTATTCATTTTTGATGGGAGACACTAGAGTTCCATGTTGAATTATTCAACCTGTGCTTTTTCCTGAAAAGTGTGTGGAAAATTTATTTTCTCTATAAAAGTGGATAATTTTCATTTCTATGAACGTATTAGTTTTTTTCTTTAAACTGAGCTAACTGTTGTGCTATATTAAATAGACAACAGGCAACAAGGGGGTGAAAAGCAATATTTAAAACATGTAAATGTCTAACTAAAGTCAAATTGCCTTCTTATCATACCCTTACGTTCCTCATATTGCACCCATGGCACACATGAAACAAGGAAAATGCTGGCCTTGCGCAATCCTATTATTACTGCTTCTTTGGCATTTGAACATTCTCCATGTGTATGTGTTTGTTTTTTTTTTTTTTGTTTTCCTTTGGGTACTCCAGTTTTCCTCCCACATCCCAATGACATTTTTAGGTTAAGTGGTGATATAAAATTGTCCCAGTGTGAGTAGGTGTTCTCTTCGTGTATTGACATCCTGTCTGGGGTTTGTTCTTCTTTGAGCTTTATCCGTTCATATTAGGCTCTGATAACTTCATATGCCTGAACTGGATAGTGTGGGTATAAAAATTAGTCATACAACTCTGAAGGAATCTAAAAAGGTCATTTTTTCATCCTGTGCATACATTTTTCCTATTCCCTTTGTCACCTTCATCACATTTATGTTGTATCTTTTAGATAGATAGATAGATAGATAGATAGATAGATAGATAGATAGATAGATAGATAGATAGATAGATAGATAGATAGATAGATAGATAGATAAATTCCCCCATTAAAGGAATGCAGTCTCCTAAGGAAAAAAGAGCCTGCTAGGCCCTTTCCTCTCTGTTCTGATACCAGTCAAACCTGTCATTAATTTGGACCCTCAAGTACTTGTAGGAGTAGACCACCTTTACATTCACTCTTTGAATAGTGATCAGACATGGAGGCTCTTAGTGCAATGAAAGTCAATAACCAGCTCCTTGGTTTTTGCTGATGTTAAGATGCAGACAAGTCTCTTTGCACCAAGAATCAAAGTTCTCCACCTGACTACTATAATCTTTCTCATCCCCCATATAAATACTCCTCATAAGTGCAGAATCATATGAAAATTTCTGCAATGACATGACCTGGTGTTATATTTGTAGTTGGAGGTGTACAGTGTGAAGAGAAAAGGAGACAGGGCTTTTCATTGTGGTGTGCTGGTGTTGTTCACACCTGTATCAGAAACTGTCCTTGAGACTCACAAACTTGTAGTTTGCCAGGCAGATAGTCCATTATCCTGGACACCTTAGGCTTATCCACTTGCACAGCTCTGAGTTTACCCCTTAACAGGGATGGCTGGATGGTACTGAAGGAAATAGAGAAATCTAAAAATACAGTATAATCCTCACAAGTGCTGTTAGCTTTGTCCAGGTGAGAATAAGCCTTGCAGAGCAGATAGATAATTACATCCTCCACTCCAGTCTTTGTCAATATGACAAACTACAGTGGGTCCAAGTGGTCTACCACAAAGGGACTTTGTATGCCCCCCTTGTATGCCATTTGCATGACCTTACCTAAACTCATTTTCCTTTCTTTACAGCATTGCCATATGAAAGCCATTAAATGAATGATACTGATAATTAAGAAAAAAATAAATGAATTAGGAAATACCCTGAGTGTTCATCTAACAAATAGCAAATCTGTCCTCATTTACTGTTGAGTCACAAAATAAATAACACTTGTCCCAAATGTACATCAGATCATCTGAGGGCACTAGCATGATGAGACAAGCATTGTGGATTTTACAGTTCATTTAATTCAGCATCAGTGTGACACTGTGTCGATTTTCACAGATTAGCTGGCATTTGGAAATGAAAGAGGTTCATCATTGATCACCTGTGCATCTAATGAACATCAAACATCCACTTATAGCATATATTCTTGGTTGTTAAATAACATGTTTTAAAAATTTCATTTATTATTTTAACAAACTAACATATATCTACTGTACATTAGTTTCTTGTTTAGTATACGGAAACCATTTACTAGGCAGTCTCCATCAGTCAAGAAACAACTAAGAAAAAAGTACACAACAGAGTGTGATTGCCAATAGGAGAGCATTATAGGAAAGAGTGCTTTCAGAAATCTATACTAATAAAAGGCAAAGCCCTCACTGACTGACTCACTCACTCACTCACTCACTTATCACTAATTCTCCAACTTCCTGTGTAGGTAGAAGGCTGAAATTTGGCAGGATCATTCTTTACAGCTTACTTACAAAAGTTAAGCAGGTTTCATACGGTCATAATTGAATCCTACTTACGTACATATATACGTCCATAACCTGCAGCTTGGTCTACCGTGTGAGGCGGAGTTGCGTCCCCCATCACCACGCCTCCCACGTAGTTGGCTGCCTGCCTATATTGCGTCCCCCATCCCCACGCCTCCCACGTAATTGACTGCCTGCCCATATAAGGCCATCCATCAGCAGCAATCCAAGCTGTGAGAAAACAGTAAAAAGGAGGCGTGTCAGACGTCGTGGTACATTTTCTGATGCAATTAGACGGAAACAACTTTGTGACGCTGCCGCCAAATATGAGCAGAAAAATCCACAAGTTAATAGACATGCTGTCGCTAAATACTCGCAGGAAAATCCACAAGTTCATAGAGACGTTGCCGCTATATACTCGCGGGCTAATCCACAAGTTCATAGAGATGCTGTCGCTAAATATTCGCAGGCAAATCCACAAGTTAATACCGGGAATGCCTGTTAAACATCTTAGATTCACGAGTTGCGATTTGGGTGGTGAGATGTCTATCGAGGTGATCACCATCGATCAAAGAACTGTCACTTACCGAGTGGTTTCCATGCCCGGAGATGCCGCCTGCCTTTTCCATTCTCTGTGTTACATATTGCACGGCCATATCAGACTCACTCTTGATATCCGGAGGAACATTGTGTCTTATGTATTGAATGACTGGGACAGGTTCAAGGTGTGGACTGATGACGGTACAGGAGATAATTATACTACACAGAAGCACTATAATAGTGAAATGCTTAAGCCCTTCACCTATGCTTCTGCATGTAAGTTGATGGCTACCGCTGAATTGTTCGGTTGTAGTTTCAAGTGTACCGAAATGACCAAATATTTTACACCTTTGGAGAACCGCCAATGCCTCTTAAACATCTTAGATTCACAGATGACGATTTAAGTAGTGGACATGAATATTTAAACTCTCAAAAGCTGGATATGAAGTTATCAATGAAATCGGTTGTATGCTTACAGTGCTTGACAGATGCCGAATGTCACTTTAACATAACAAGTCCTGCAAATACTAACGTAATTGAAACAAACCATGTAACTCAAACCGATTATGACAGCTGCAATCTAAGCTGTGTGAAAACAGTAAAAAGGAGGCGTGTCAGACGTTGTGGTATATTTTCTGATGCAGCTAGACGGAAACAACTTTGTGACGCTGCCGCCAAATACTCGCAGAAAAATCCACAAGTTCATAGAGACGCTGCCACTAAATACTCGCGGGCTAATCCACAACTTCATAGAGAAGCTGCCGCTAAATACTTGCAGGCTAATCCACAACTTCATAGACACGCTGCCGCTAAATATTTGCAGGCAAATCCACAAGTTAATACCGGGAATGCCTGTTAAACATCTTACATTTACAAGTAGCGATTTGGGTAGTGAACACTTCGATGAATGAAACCTGTTATCTTTACAACGGTTGACAAACATGGAATGTAACTTGAACACAACACATCCTCCAAATACAAACCTGATTGAAAGAAATAATGATAATCAAATCCTTGATGACAGTAACACTCATAACAGTGACAAAACAGTTACATTGACAAATATGTTACGTTATTTTTAAAATGTTTCCTGTTCTTTTTCATAACTTCTTTAACACACTACTTCTCCGCTGCGAAGCGCGGGTATTTTCCTAGTCAGTTAATAAAAGGAATATCATGGATAAGGACAACAGTATTCTTTGTATATTGACATTGGGCAGATAAAGCATGTCAGGGCCAACTTTTCATCTGCTTTCCTTTGAGTAAACCACAAGCACTTGTGGAGTATGCAGGGCTGGACCCATTCTTGACAAGAGACACTGCATGATACATGTATTTTCTGAAAGGCAATGCCTTTTAACAAAAATTGTTTTTGGGTTTCAGTGATGAAGGGGAACTTTAATAAGGCAGTTTTTAAAATAAGTATTAGTAATACTATAGTACTATAAAATTGTTAATATAATATTTTATTATATGATACTCATCTTATATATAAACATCGATGTGTGGAAGTGTGTGTGTTTGTCTGGCCCGGAAGTGAAAGGTGGAGTTGGGGTAAGGGCTCCGCCTCCGACGATACAGAAAACTAAACGTCTATGCGTAGAAGTGTGTGTTTCTGTCTGTGCTAGTTACTACTGCATGAAGCTCAGAGAGCTGGCAAGGCGGCCCCAAGTTAACAAGTTGGAAGAAGAAGGCGACTCTGTTACCAAAGTAAAACTGCCGCCGAAAGACAGAAACTCTTACACAAGCGAGACAAGCACATCGGCAAAACGGTATCCCTTTTACTTTTCCTCCCGCTAATACACAACTGAGGCGAGCACGTAGGCAGAATGAAAACTAGGAGAAGGATGCCAAGAGTAGTTCCTTTCAATTACCTGACATCTCTACATTTCAATTTTTTTCTGGTGATTTCCATAGTTTCTAGGACCCTGGGCTTTTTACAGCAGAGGCTGACACAGATCGTATATTATAATGATATATTATCATTAATGTATTCCATTTATACATTATCAAAGTAGATTAATTGATTTCAGGGTCACATATACCAGAGCCCATCCAGGGAAAATTACTGCAAAGCAGGGAATATGCCTGGACAGACCAGCACAGAGCACACCTATAACACATATAACACACTTTCTGTCATATCAGGGGCAATTTAGAATCTCAAATAAGCCCAACACACATGTGTTTGGAATATGGAATGAAAAATTGAGTACTTGGAGAAAAAATCACTCATGCACAGAGAAATCTTGCAAACTCCACATAGGTGGTGACCAGGCCAGTGTAACAGGAAACTGCCATAAAGTGGCAGTTTTAACCACTGAATCCACAAGCCACCTTTTAGTGTATAATATACCTTACATAATAAACACACTGTTCAAGGATTTGCATGAAGATTGTGTGCACAGTGTGACTCACTAGTGAATGAGCAGGATTTAGCTGACTCCATGTGTAACATTCAGGAAGTTATACCTGATTTTAGCACCTTTCATTATGGAGTTGCACCATGTAAAATTGTTCAAAAGGTGTTCATTATGAAACATGGCATATAAAATTAAGAAAAGTAAGGACCAGTGACTTAGCATACGCCTTGGCAAGGCTGGGGAGCCTGTTCATCAGACATCCACAAAGCCAGCGATAAAAATGCAAACAGTAGAAGCTGCTGCATCACGTGCTGTGACATTGCAGCCAATAAAAGGGTTGACGGGTGGGTGTAATAATACTTGAAATCTGCAAAAGTTAGCAAGTAGACAATGAAGAGTTCCATGATGATAAGATAAAGAAAATAATTAATCACTGCTCAAAGCAAGAAATTAGCACAACCCGTCATTGCCAGGCTATGCGTAAGATACCATCTGTGCTTAAATCATCAGTGGAAGATGGAATTAATTAAATAGTACCACTGACCATCATAACCAGAGATTACTTTGCATCAGGCAAATCGAGCATCGCGGCAGGCTTGACAGAAGAAACTTCTTTTCCTTGTAGTCCTGGACCACCCCTTCCTATTAAAGAGGACCATGAGCCTATTATTAAATATATGCAGAGCAACGTTACAGCCCCAGACCCATGTACAAATAACAATATGCAGTATTTGAACAGAATTTAGTAAAACATAGCATTGGGTTCTCATAATGTTTCACATTGCAACACACTGGCCAGGTACAGCATGGGTTTAATTTAATCTGATACCCAAGAAAATATTTGTTTGAATAGTAACTCACTTCAGTGGAGAGGAAGGCAAGTCTGAAATACAGCAGAACACTCATGTAAAGTTTTTCTTGGAACCAACGGAAAAAGTGTTACGTGCAGGAAATTGTCAAGGATTTCATAGGATCCCATTACTAGAGGTTGGCTGTGTTCAGGGGTTCTTCTCTTTTTTCCACATTTTTTACTGCAGTTATTTTTAAGATAAATAGTAACCATCCAGTTTGAAGTGTACTGGTTTGGTCTATTTAATCTGTTGAATTATCATATGCCTTTTCATGCACACCTTCTTGTTGTTGAAAGCAACTGCCTTTTGTTGTTATAAACCTCCACTTACAACCTTTAAACCAAACTATGACTCAATTTCCATTTTTCACTCAAATGTGACAAAGATCTGATTTGTAAATAAGCTTAATTAGCAAAAAAAAAAAACTCCATATAATCAAAACTTTCCAAAAATTATTTACACTGCTCTTGTAGCGAATGTTTTGCATCCAAACCTGTCCCATCGCTTTCACCAGTCCTGTCTCTTGTAGTTTGTGCCACTTGTTTCTATGTACTGAAGAAATGCACTCAAACCAGCTCTGAGATTTCCTTTCTTGGTTCTCTTTCTTGCCACCCTGAGCTGACAAATTTGCACATGTGCTGCTCTGAAATGATGTGAAGTAGAGCAGCAACCAGCGTCATTAAGTTTGCATCTTGCCTGACAAAATTGTTTGATTAATTTTTTGCATTCATGGCACATTCAGGGTAGACAGATTTGTATCAGTTTCAAAATTTATCGGAGCAGTCTAAAAAACAAACAAAAAAAAACAATCAGATAAGAGGGAAAAATCCGAATAGACGTTTTTAGCTACCGTGTGAACATAGCCTTAAAAGACTCCAGCTTCTTCAGTCAAGGGCTTCTTTATGTAATTAGCGGCATCCAACTGTGTGAAAACACTAAATATGGGAACAGTGTATTGGGGTTCTGTGGTAAATGCTTCTTTCAGGGATAGGCATCCCTTTCTATTATTGCGGGGTTCACAAATTCTGCACTATGCCACTGAACACTACATTCATAACAATGTGCTAAAAATGTATTTGTAATTATACTATTCAGAGCAGCTTTAAAACAAACAAGCATTTTTTTTATCTACTTTGACTTCTGCCTGGCCCTATAATAGGAGTATAAAAGAAATGTTTTGTCTTTATTTTAACTGTTAAAGTAAGCATAGTAGTTAATTTTCCTTACTGCAATGCTAATATAAAATGAGTGCACCTCCCCTTCCAATTTGATGTGTCCCAGTTTAAGGGTTGCTTCAGGCTAACATTGTTACTGTGGTTTCCTTTTTTGTATATTTTCACTCCTTTGTGCATGTTAAAATTAACACTGTGTTGAAACTGTTATGTCAATATATATTTTTTTCATTTCACATAAGCAGTAAATAAGAATGCATTAATATTAATGAAAAATAGGCATCCAAAATTTACTGTATTCCTCATATTAAAGATTCAACTGCACTTTATTGGTACTCACATTTTTTTTTAAAAATGATGCGTCCTTCATGTTATGCTCAATAACACAATAGAAGCTACATTAAGTAATCACAGTGGCACTCCCATGTGATAGCAGTGGTCAACTTTGGCAACAGCTTTGTCATGACTTTCTTTAAAAACATGTACAGAATTCTCTTTGTTACATTCTCTACCATCTGTGATAAGAGTTAAACTTTCAAAATGAGATTGAAAGACAGCATTGGGATGTTGATAAAACACACCGCTCTTTTTCAATATTCCATTGACCTGTTTTAAATTTGTGTTACGTTTAAGTGAAAAACTCTCAAATACATTGTAGTGAGATGCATTTTTGGGACTGGGAAGGTAGAAAGGAGGAGGAATTAGAACATGGGAATGGAGATCCTGACTTTAAGGGATAAGTGGCTCACTGCACTGTCAATACATGCTGTCATACAATGCAGAAAAGAGGGTCTCTTATGCCCTATTTTGAAAGAGAGTGCCCTGGGAGTGCAGTAATTATTTTATGAGCACAGATGTAAAAGGAAGGCAATGGGAGACAAATGTAGTAGGTTTTTATATGGTTGCAGGGTGGTACAATGAAATGTACTTGGACTCCTGTAATGGATTATATAAGACAGACCGACTGGGCACTGCTGTCCTCATCTGTGTCTTCAGAGTAACTCCATACCAGTGGTGTGGTGAGCTTGGAGTCGGTATGTAGGTCAAGGGAATGGCTAGAGAGAAGAAGCAATGCCAAACGCAGAGCGAGGGAGATGGAAGGACAAGTGTTTGTGCATAACCTTATACCCCACTTAGCATACAGAGGTTTAGCTCCAGGGTTGTTAGTTTGTTTTGTCTACCCTACGATTGACTTGCCATTGTTAAAACATTGATAGGTACACATGGTAAAAGGCAATAATGACAAACTGCAGCATTGTGTCTGAAATATTGGCAGACTCTACTATTTGACACTATATAAAAGGAACTTTAAAAACGGGGAGAAGTGCTTTCACTTTCTGGTCCTAGGAAACAATTTTTACAGTGTTTTGTGCTGGATAAATCTGAAGGATATTCAGTAAACTGTCAGATTATGGTGAAGGTGAAATTGTTTTGTAAAAAAAAAGACATGAAACAATTTCCACTAGTGGAGTCAAAGAGTAAAATAGAAAGGGAAAAGAAATGTAGAAGCCATATAACAACCAACATGAGTCATTAGCTAGCTCAGTTCCTTTACACTTAAAAAGGGCAAAAGTGGACCCAAGTTGAAACTAGGCACAGGCTGGGTACACTCTGAGCTATACAAATAGATACAAACTAATCCTAGTACGTGAAGAGCACCCCTCAGGTCCAGTAATGGTGGACAGAGACAGTCACATGCAAAAGGTCAAGAGATATCAGGGCAAAGTGTGAGAAATGCTATGGAATTACTCCAGGATGGTAGGTGACAGCAAGTAATTCCCACAAAGGTCTGATGGAGTCTTCCTTAAATTAAATGAACGCAAACCGGTCTTCCTTGGGGACAGATCTCATTAGTATAGTTCCAAGTTCCTCAAACCCTAAACTTTTAAGGGACTTATGTGACCTAAGAGTTGATTTTGATGGATGGCTCTGGGACAAAAAGACAGACTGGGTTTAATTAGCTACTGCAGAGCTCAATGAATCTGAAGTTGGGATGAAAGCCGAAATGAAGATTCAGTTGCAGTGAAAAAGAGGCCAGAGTTACTGAGACAGAGAGAGAGAGAGAGAGAGAGGTGTGTGTGTTAACTCAGTGATAAAAGGAACGGCATGGGGTAAAGCAAAAGTGGGAAAGCCATCCTAACAAATAGAGAGGGCGTCAAGAAGATAAAGTGTCAAGACAATTACATGCTTCATGCTTCCACATGGTTTTGTTTCAAATTAAGGTGCTTTTCTTTTTAATTTTCCCTCCCTTTGGCACTTCATTTTAGGGTGTACTAACCTTGCAGCTCAATGTTTTCTACTTAAACTCAAAACACACAGGCAATTATGGGTAATTATGGGTAAGCTTGGATCAAATGACAGAAGAAAAAAAAACAAGCCTATTGGGTTCAAATCACACAATGGCAGTTAGAGTAATTCTTCTAGATTGGGTTGTCTTGCTTGATTTATTAAGAGACATTGGGAAAAGGCCCAGTTAAGTGGAAACAACATGAAAGGAAACTGTCCAAGACTGGAGATACCAGAAATGATATAATTCTATGTTGACAACATTAAATTAACTTTGGAGATTTTATGAAAAAAAACTATGAAAACTATTATTCATTTATGGAATAAGTCATTTAAATTAAGAACCCATAAATTAAGGAGCTCAAAATAGCAATTTTTTTCTAAACAAAAAAAAATAAAAAAATTTAGGACTGAAGAAAAGAACAAAGAACAAAGTTAACAAAGAAGAGGGCTTACAGGTGTAAATAAAATAAAATGAAAATGAAAACAAAATACAAATAATAAGAGATTAAGGGTCTTGCATAGTCCTTTCAGGTAATTGGGACTCTAATGACTGTAGCACCTGAGGGTCCTAACTGATAACAAGTCCTCACCCCTGTAGTCAATGTGCCTGGTTTAGAGTAAGGAAGCAGGCTGAAACTATTAACACAAAACCAAATGAAAATGGAACAATAAATTATCACTAGAAAATGGAAACTACAAAGAAAAGTGTAAACAGGGCAAGATGCATTAATAATCCAAAGAGGAGCGTAAGTAAGAGGAGACAAGAGAGCAGTTTTTAGTGTAAGAGCTATAAGGGTCCACTTTAATGTACAGTATATCCATGATGAAAATGAAACCAATCAATCAATCAATCAACATTTATTTATATAGCACATATTCATACAAAAAAAATGTAGCTCAAAGTGCTTTACAAAATGAATAGAGAAATAGAAGACACAATAAAAGATAAACATAAGTCAACATTAATTAACATAGAATAAGTAAGGTCCGATGGCCAGGGTGGACAGAAAAAACAAAAAAAAACTCCAAAGGCTGGAGAAAAAATAAAATCTGTAGGGTTCCAGACCAAGAGACCGCCCAGTCCCTCTGGGCAATCTACCTAACATAAACAAAAGGGCTCTTTGTATTTAGCGTTTTCATCGAAGGACCTGATGATGATGGTCACGTAAACTTCTGGCTTTCAGTCCATCAATGTTGGTGCATCATGATGCTTTGAGTAGGTGGTGGTGGCGCAGGCCGCCACCACAAAGAAACCGGAAAAAGAAACAGAAGAAAGAGTAGGGGTCAGTATGGATTTTGGAGCCACTGTGAATAATTATTATGAAGAATTGAACATACAGAGTATGAGTATTAAGTTAAAGTGAAGTTATAAAAAGGCCATGTTAAAGTAATGTGTTTTCAGCAGTGTTTTAAACTGCTCTACTGTATTTGCCTGGCGAATTCCTATTGGCAGGCTATTCCAGATTTTGGGTGCATAACAGCAGAAGGCCGCCTCACCACTTCTTTTAAGTTTAGCTTTTGGAATTATAAGGAGACAAACCACAATCTACTTAGGCTTTTTCAAAAACAGGAAAGAGAAATGAAGGCTGTGATGCCCTGGTACCAGGATGGACTAGTGCAATGAAGACTCAGACAAGCGAAGGTTAGTACAACACTACTCAGTGCCTTTTCATTCAAACAATAAAGTGTCCAACAAGAAAGTGTGGTGCAGTTCAATAAATACCATATATACTCACATATAAGTCGGGTCTTGAAACCCGATCATAAAATCAGACCCCGACTTATATGCCCATTCAAAAATACGACACTTAATTTTTACATTTTTTTTTTATACATCTTCTTGCTTCCTCCAATCTCACACCAGTTTCTCAGACACATCGAATTTTGTTGCAGCAGTGCAGTTACCAATTTCTTTCTTTTGATCGAACGCTCCATTGTAGATAAGGGATACTCTTACAATAAAGGGGTATGAGGGTGTGAAATACAAAAAACAGTGCAAACGTTGCTTCGGAATAGTTTGGTTATTACCGTGTGGTCACATAGGAATAATGCATAGAAAAAAAAGGCAGTGTACTTTGTCGTTACTCTCTCAGATGGGCGTTAGCATATCATAATCTCTTGGACCAATAATGTGAGTTTTCCGCATTCAACTTATAAAATATCGGACATTATACTGTAAAATCAAGCCCAGACTTATACACGGGAGAACTTAAACGTCAGTTTATATACGGTAAATATTTTTGATAAAAACAGTGTTCATGTGGAGATTAAAATTCATCTATAAATACAGTAATTCCAAAAGTAGGTTAAAGTCACTTTCAGGATCCGTTCATTAAAAACCACCAATCTCAGTGCGTCCTTCCTCAATTTTGACTCTTCTGCTCACCCATGGGAGTCTGTTCAGCCGATGGAGATGAGACACTGACAAGTGTCCCCAGTCAGTGCAGGTGCGGTAAGCAATTTGCAGAGCCCCAATAAGTGACAGCTCGAGCAGTTAAACACAATTAGCAAACTCTCTCATCGTGAATTTCAGCCAATACATGGTTTTTCTCTGACACACCTACACTCACGAGGTCTGTGCTGCCTCACTGTTTTAAAAACTTATACTACCTTGGACCCTTAACCCATCTTACTACAAAGACCTGTCTTTGGGAGATGAATCAGAAGAAAAATCAGAGTCCAAACACTGTTAAAAACATGGAAAGACACAAGAAAACGCTAATATCAAAACAAAATTCAGAAACCGTAGTTGAAAAAGCAAATCCAAATGTTCTAGTGTAAATATTAGTATCTGAATATCCTTTCAGTAATTTATCAGCAAAATATTTTCTTTTTGTGAGGAATATCCTAAATCCAGAATAGTGACAGATGTGTGACACCATCGTAAATACACACAAATTTCAAACCGTGTGACCATAAACTGCATTGCTATGACCATATACCAAACAATATGAAAAATTCTGATGCAATCAAATGAAATATATATATATATATATATATATATATATATATATATATATATATATATACAGGGTGGGCCATTTATATGGATACACCTTAATAAAATGGGAATGGTTGGTGATATTAACTTCCTGTTTGTGGCACATTAGTATATGTGAGGGGGGAAACTTTTCAAGATGGGTGACCATGGTGGCCATTTTGAAGTCGGCCATTTTGGATCCAACTTTTGTTTTTTCAATAGGAAGAGGGTCATTTGACACATCAAACTTATTGGGAATTTCACAAGAAAAACAATGGTGTGCTTGGTTTTAACGTAACTTTATTCTTTCATGAGTTATTTACAAGTTTCTGACCACTTATAAAATGTGTTCAATGTGCTGCCCATTATGTTGGATTGCTTCTCCCACTCTTCACACACTGATAGCAACAACGCAGGAGAAATGCTAGCACAGGCTTCCAGTATCCGTAGTTTCAGGTGCTGCACATCTTGTATCTTCACAGCATAGACAATTGCCTTCAGATGACCCCAAAGATAAAAGTCTAAGGGGGTCAGATTGGGAGACCTTGGGGGCCATTCAACTGGCCCACGACGACCAATCCACTTTGCAGGAAACTGTTTATCTAAGAATGCTCGGACCTGACACCCATAATGTGGTGGTGCACCATCTTGCTGGAAAAACTCAGGGAACGTGCCAGCTTCAGTGCATAAAGAGGGAAACGCATCATGTAGCAATTTCGCATATCCAGTGGCCTTGAGGTTTCCATTGATGAAGAATGGCCCCACTATCTTTGTACCCCATATACCACACCATACCATCAATTTTTTTGTTCCAACAGTCTTGGAGGGATCTATCCAATGTGGGTTAGTGTCAGACCAATAGCGGTGGTTTTGTTTGTTAACTTCACCATTCACATAAAAGTTTGCCTCATCACTGAACAAAATCTTCTGCGTAAAATGAGGGTCCTGTTCCATTTTTGTTTTGCCCATTCTGCAAATTCAGTGCGCCGATCTGGGTCATCCTCGTTGAGATGCTGCAGTAGCTGGAGTTTGTAAGGGTGCCATTTGTGAGTAGCTAATATCCGCCAAAGGGATGTTCGACTAATGCCACTCTCCAGTGACATGCGGCGAGTGCTACGCTGTGGGCTCATGCTGAATGAAGCTAGGACAGCCACTGATGTTTCTTCATTAGTGACAGTTTTCATGCGTCCACATTTTGGCAAATCCAACACTGAACCAGTTTCACGAAACTTAGCAAGCAGTTTGCTAACTGTAGCATGGGAGATGGGTGGTCTCGTAGGGTGTTTTGCATTGAAATCTGCTGCAATGACCCGGTTACTGCGTTCACCAGACATCAACACAATTCTATCCGCTCCTCACGTGTTAACCTCTGTGACATGTTAATGGCTGTACACAAAGAGAAACTTGTAAGTAACTCATGAAAGAATAAAGTTACGTTAAAACCAAGCACACCATTGTTTTTCTTGTGAAATTTCCAATAAGTTTGATGTGTCAAATGACCCTCTTCCTATTGAAAAAACAAAAGTTGGATTCAAAATGGCCGACTTCAAAATGGCCACCATGGTTACCACCCATCTTGAAAAGTTTCCCCCCTCACATATACTAATGTGCCACAAACAGGAAGTTAATATCACCAACCATTCCCATTTTATTAAGGTGTATCCATATAAATGGCCCACCCTGTATATATATCTATACTAATAAAAGGCAAAGCCCCTCACTCACTCATCACTAATTCTCCAACTTCCCGTGTGGGTAGAAGGCTGAAATTTGGCAGGTTCATTCCTTACAGCTTCCTTACAAAAGTTGGGCAGGTTTTATATCGAAATTCTACGCGTAATGGTCATAACTGGAAGCAGTTTTTCTCCATTTACTGTAATGGAGATGAGCTTGAACGCCGTGGGGGCGGAGTTTCGTGTGACATCATCACGCCTCCCACGTAATCACGCAGTACATAGAAAACCAGGAAGAGCTCCAAAACGCGCTGAAGAAAACATGCATTATATAATTGAGAAGGCAGCGAAACAATAAGAAGCGAGCGAGTGACATATACAACCATATTCATGAGTTCTGCTACTTCGGAAACAAAGCACGATGTAAACCTACACTTTAAATTAAGTTCATAGACAGGCTGCGCGCTGGCGTTTGTAATTTAGTGCCTGCCCATATAAGGCCGTCCGTCAGCGGCAATCGAATAGCAAACTCCCACTAAATATTCACGGGTGAAGGACTGTGCTTATGCAGAGGAAGATGAGATGGTCAGGGTGGTGTTTGACACAAACTCAGCGAAACTGCGAGAGAAAGTTTTAAGTGCCAGGACTAAGGTAACATTAAATACAGCCATGGACATAGCAGATGGCACCAGCACAGCTGGGAACCTTCGATGCATGTACACCGAGTGGCTCACGTGAACTGACGCAGTGCACAGATAAAAGCAACAGTTCCAAAGAGCTGAACAAAAATCAATTACACAATTGAAAAGGCAGAAAAAATATGAAGCGTCTGATAAGCATATTCATAAATCCAGCTACTGCGGAAACAAAGCACACGGTGGAAAAAGTCAATGTCCCGCTAAAGGAAGACAGTGTAAAAAACCCGTGCATGCAGTGTGTCAGGTCTCAGATAAAGAAGAAGACGAGCTGTTTATTGATGCAGTAAGAAACGAATCGATGAAAGAAACCTGTCATCTTTACAACGATTGACAAACACGGAATGTAACTTGAACACAACACATCCTACAAATACGAACCTGATTGAAAGAAATAATGATAATCAAATCCTTGATGACAGCAACACTCAGTAACACTCACAAAACAAATACTGTATATTGACAGTCATGTTACGTTATTTTTAAAATGTTCCCTTTTCTTTTCTAGCTTTTTAACACACTACTTCTCGCTGCGATACGCGGGTATATATATATGTATATATATATCCCGATCTACATACTCGAATAATGGATACTTTATTCGCCATCAATGATTGTTTTGGTAAAGCCATACTCAGTGTATTCATTAGATGAACGGTAAAAAAGTAAGAGCGAGGGAGGATGACTTATTGAGGCATGCAGGCTGTAGTGCGCGTCAACTCTATCTGAATTGCGCGATCACATTTGAAAAATATATCTTTTCAAGTTCTATTTAGTCCATATGTGTCAAACTCAAGGGCCACGGGCCACATCCGACCGGCGTAATTATATCCGCCCGAGATCATTTTATATACTGTATTATTGTTATTAATGGCCCAGGTATATGAAGCGCTGGTAACACAATAAACTACAGATCCCATAATGCAGCGCTTCAGCTGCCTTGCTGAACACTTACCGTTAATCAAGTCTAGCTTATGATGCTGCAAGTTATTGCGAAGCTAGCTCACACGATGCTGGAGAGAAAAGTTGATTCTGAAAATAGAGCCTTTAAAAACTGATGGGAGGCTGAGTATATGTTTACTGAACCCGTGTGTCTCATTTGTGGAGCTAATGTGGCTGTAATTACAGAATTTAATCTAAGACGGCACTATGAGACAAAACATCAGGGTAACCTGAATGCAATGCAGAAGATACAGAAAGCAGAAGAATTAAATAAGAATCTGACACTTCAGCGGACGTTTTACCCGTGCACAATCACAAAGTGATTTCAAGTGAAGCTGCTTTTATGGGAGACACAAATGCACCAGTGCAACTTGCCCCACTTTCCCTGTTGCCAAGTAATGTTAAACCAAGTCGTCACTACGGTGTTCCCAAATCGCACTTTGCTGATAAACTGAGCGCACTGAGTTTGCACGGCGCTTTGGTGACTTTGAAGAACAAAAAAAGTCCGTCTACATGCGGCTCGAACCTTGTGCATGTTTGGTAGCACATATCTGTGTGAGAAGCTCTTCTCAGTGATAAAGACTAACAAAACAGCACACAGGAGTCGCCTCACTGATGAGCACCTGCAATCCATCCTGAGAATCTCCACAACACAGAACCTCACACCAAACATAAACGAACCTGTTGCCAAAAAAAGATGCCAGGCGTCCAGCTCTAAAATGACATATGAGCAAAGACAACTGAATGATTTGATTTGTTATTGCTGAAAGGAACACATTTTATTTATATTTCCAGGTTTTGTTATGCAGCATGTTCATATTTGAATTTGTATAATTTTGACAGGATATATTTTTATGGAGAGCAAAATCTTTTGGGATATTTAAAATCTAAGTTTATTTTTATATAAAATTACATAAGAGTAAAGAAATTTGAATGTTTGTTCTTTTAATGTTTACTTTATTTCTAACTTGTATAATTTAGACAGGATATATTTTTATGGAGAGCAAAATATTATAAGTTGTTTAAGGTTTGAGTTGATTTATTCAGGAATAATATTCCTGTCTGTTTTACCATTCCTACCAAAGATATTTCTGTCGACTAAATAAAAATTCCTTCTATTTAAAATTTAAATAGAACTTGAACAAATACGATAGTTCATAATATCCACGCAGACTTGCACGTAAGAGCGGGAGTTATCCGTTTTAACAAGCAGCGTATTGCACTGATACGAAATAGCTGTGTGTGTATATATGTAGATATGTATGTATATGTATATATATGTTTATATATGTGTGTGTGTATGTATATATATATGTATTTGTGTGTATATATGTGTGTGTATGTATGTATGTGTGTATGTATATGTATGTGTATATATGTAGATATATATATGTATGTATATATGTGTATATGTATAGATATGTATATATATATGTTTATGTGTGTGTGTGTAAATATATATATATATATATATATGACAACAACACTCATCACTCACAACAGTGACAAAACAATTACATTGACAATCATGTTACGTTATTTTCAAAATGTTTCCTTTTCTTTTCATTGCTTCTTTAACACACTTCTCCTGCTGTGCTGGTATTTTGTAGTATATATATATATATATATATATATATATATATATATATTGTCACGCTTGGGTCACAGATTTGCACAGAGACACAGGAGGTTGTAGAAACAAGAATGATTTTTATTCAAACACTGCAAACACATGAGCTTAAACGTGCTCCATGACAAGTCAGAGATGACATTTCCGCTAGGAGCAGAGAGAGAAATAAAAGCAAACAATCAATTCCAAAACTGACAGGCGCTGTGCAAGGCTTATAAGTCGGCGGAGTACTGCGCGAGGCTTGTATTACGCGTTATAGTGCAAGGATAAGGAGCAATGTGAGGGTAGTCAGTGTTTCAGGGTTTGTGGTTTTCCCAGGGCATCTTTCTCTATTTGGGGTGCGATCAGCCCTCCAGCTCACAATATATATATATATATATATATATAGTGTTGGCAAAATTTTTATTAAGCAGAAAATAATCAATGCAGTTATCAAACATTTAACATGAATCACACCCTACCCATTACTGCCTAAAACAAGTCCATTTAACACTGGTAACTGGGAGTAAATCACTGTATTGTATTTATTGACCCCCTTTTCTTGACACCCACTGCACGCCCAACCTACCTGGAAAGGGGTCTCTCTTTGAACTGCCTTTCCCAAGGTTTCTTCCATTTTTTCCCTGCAAGGGTTTTTTGGGGAGTTTTTCATTGTCTTCTTAGAGAGTCAAGACTGGGGGCTGTCAAGAGGCAGGGCCTGTTAAAGCCCATTGCGGCACTTCTTGTGTAATTTTGGGCTATACAGAAATATACTGTATTGTATTGTATTGTATTGTCTCTCTCCTCTGGCTTGCACTTGACTACATTTGATTATGCTTTTTACCTTGAAAAGTGCTCTCCTGACACTGTTATCGACATTAAGGCAGAGTTGTGTCTCTGAGGCTAAGGAACTGTGCTGTTATCTGTAAGGTTGCCAGTTCAAATCCTATTACTGCCAGAAGAGATCCTACTCCACTGGGTCTTTAAGCAAGACCCTCTACCCGAAAATTGCTCCAGGGCCACTGTACAATGGCTGACCCAGCGCTCTGACCTGTAAAGGTCATGTGAAAAGACAACTTGCCCTCGGGGATTACTATAGTGTACCAAATACCAACAAATAAATGACTTAATATTGTTTTCCAAATGTGAATTGCTTCAGCATATAATTATAAAATAATCAACAAAAAAGCCATGCTTAATCGATTACATTGTTTCACTACTTGTGATGAAGATAAAAATAAGCAAACCTGAAAAATGTTGGTGCTCCAGTTATTTCAGTTAGGTAAAAAAAACTTACTTGAAATGGCACTGCAATTTTTTCATACACTGGAATATGAAGTACACAGCCAAAATGAATTACATTTGCAGAAGGGAGAACATGCAAAGTGGCACATAGTGGACAGAGCGATCAAGCCAAGAGTGAAGAGTGCAGCAACAGAAAGCGGCTCACTTGCAAGGTTTTCACAGACAGAGCAGACCCCATAATTAATGAAAATGAGAAAATAAATGGTCTTTCTTTGTGAAAATTAAAGGACTAATTCAGCGTGGTACTTGATATTAAATTAGGCACCATTTAGGAGAAAAAATTTAAGTACACCTATATTGAAATTCTGCCAAATATACTGAATTATATATACCCACAGTCCTATGAATTGACTCGTATACCTGGTTTGATGGCAGATCTGTACACGTTCAAAGAAAACAGTTCATTCTTGTATTTACATACGCTTTCAGGTCTACTCTATACATGAAATCATTGTAAATCAGTTGCATTTATTCATGGATCAGTCCATCCACAATGTGCCATCTTGTGTGTTTTCTCCATGACAGACTGATACTGGCTGTGCACCTCATATATTGCTAACTTTGTTGCTATATTAAATACTATTCACACTTCCTGAAGTTAGGGTGTACTTGTTATATAAGCTAACTACAACAGAAATAAAACCACAAGAATTTATCCAAACAATGGGCCGCATGTGAAACGATCACCACTGTATTAATATAGGCAGAATCTGTGACTTAAATGATGGTGCTGAACGGAAATAAAATAAAACAAATAGATATATATAGTGGTGGGCGGCTGGGGGCTGTGCCCAGCTGGGACGTCGAGAAGGACCGAGACAGGGACTATGCCTCCCCTGGACCACGATAGGGCAACCGCCCTGGTTTGTATGGAGGCCACGGGAACTGTGCTTGGAAGCTCAACCCTATAGGGGCCCTGGTCACCGCCAGGGGGCACCCGGAAGACTGTGAAGCCCTGGACATCATCACTTCCGCCACACCTGGAGGTGCTGGAGGAAGTATTACCAAGGACACCCGGAGTGCTTCCGGGTGCTCATGCGGCACTTTTGCCGCACCAGGAAGTGCCGCAGGAAGCTCATCAGGAGGCACCTGGAGCACGTCTGGGTGGTCATAAAAGAGGCCGCATCCCTCCAGTCATCAGCTGGAGTTGGGTGGAAGAGGACGAAGCCCGGAGGAGAGGAGTGGAGGCGGCAAAGACAGGACTTTGGAGAAGCTTGGGCTTGAGGGTGTGTGGTGCAGGGGCACTGATTACTTGTATATAGGCTTGATCATCCACTATATATATATATATATATATATATATATATATATATTTGCAGCTGGAGATCCACAAAGGGAGAAAATGAATCACGTATCAAAAGTTTTTTACCCCTGAGCTTTCAACCCCTTCCAGGGGTCTTCATCAGAGGATAATGCTTAGACTTACAAGAATCAAAGGCAATATATAGCAAAAAAATTAGGAGTCTAAGTCAGTGTGTTCGGTCTTGTTTATTATGAATATCTTCTTCTTAAGTTTGCATATGCTGGATTTATGTCCAAGTGTCTGTTGATGGCGTTCTCATTTGATAACCAGGATTCAGCCAGCTCTCTGGCACTTTTCGTACTGGCCTTGAATTTTACTTGTACATTGTCTCAGTTAAATGTATGTCCTGTTGATTTAGTGTGCATATAGATCAATGATAGTGGGTCCTTTCTTCTGACCGTGTTGCGGTGTTCCTGTATACGTGTTGCAATTCTTTTTGAAGTTTGTCCAGTGTATACCGCTGAGCACGAACTGCATGGAATGCTGTACACTGTGTTTCGTGTTTCTGCTGTTGATTTCTTGTTTTTAGCATTTAAGAGGACCGTGCGCAGATTGTTTGTGGGTTTGTGTGCTATTCTGACGCCTGACTTGGCCAGGATGCGAGCTGCACCATCAGACACCTTGTGGTAATAAGGGAGTGAATGCCAGGTGGGGTGGGGGTTCTGATTATATATATATATTAGATACTATTTTCTATTTGGAGAAAGATCGCACTCAATTGCTAGGGAAAGAGAGTGCAACTGACTTTGTGACTCATGAGCCTTTCACAGGCAAAGTGAGAAAAGTCACTGCTGACAATATTTTCACATCACTTTGCAAGGCAGATAAGCTACTTGACCAAAAGAAAAGGACACAGAAGATGGTCAAGGAGACAGACACTGATAAAGTGCATAGGCAGTCAGAGAATGCACACACTGCAAAACAAAGGTGAATACCATGCACCCATTTTTTTGTGCTTGAGCTGCTGATGGCAGACTGGTGATGTGGGCAGTATTATACTCAGACAATCATGCTGCTTCCCATTTATCTATGTAATCTGTAAAATATGTATACAATGCTGTTCATTTTAGAAACTATTTACTTATTTAGATCAAAAATGTATAATAATATTTAAAGTAAAAATATATCAAAGCGATATATGCTGTGTGCTGAGAAATAATTTATTTTTATTTTCACTCATGCTGTACTAGGCTATCTATGGTTTTAGGGGGTATGGCAGTATGAAAACATAATCACTATGCTAGGCTGGTGGACATTGGTGAGAAGAAAAGCATTCAGACACTACTTGGCTTAGCCTTGGCGGTTATAGTAATGAAAAAAAGTAGTGATACGTATTTACAGTTATAAATACGTACGTACGACCTGGCATTTCTACCTAACAAAATTATGATACTACAGTTCCAATGTGTATAAAAATTATTATATTATGGCTCCAACAGTATAAAAACAAACTCCACAAACAAAACCCTGCTTCTCCTCTTGATTTGCCTTCAATGAGCTTTGCCTTCTGTGTTGAGTGGGGTGCTCTCCCAGTTTAACTACCTCAAAAGTACCACAAATTATTACTTCCTCTAACTTCCATTCTAAGGTCTACATTTCAAATTTTCTAGCCTTTCTTCCTCCACCTCTAAGCTTTTACTCAGCTCATTTACCAACTATGACTTACTGCTCTACTGGCACTAAGCAACTTTTAAAACCTGAATAGCAATTTTTTGTGGGCCCTGTTCCGATAACATTATCTAAGGCCAGAGATAGATCTATATATTTTTACAGAAATCTAATTGCCCACTTGTGGTCCCTAAGATTATAGAAATACTGAATTCTGCATAGTCTTAAAATAACTGGCACCTGTATGCTGCCTTCTTAGCCATGTGATGAATTTTACATTCATTTAGTTTACATTTTTGGCTGACACCTTTATCCAAGACAACTTACAACATTTTTGACCAATCAGTTACATTTCTTTTTGGTTTTCCAATTAGAGCACAAGCAGCTCATGGTCACAACCCACAACCTCAGGGTTTGCAGTACAAAGCCTTAACCACTACACCACACTGCCTATACATTTTGTACATATGTTTTGCCAGCTCAGTAAGGCATCGTACCTCTACTGCTGTTCTGGGAACACCATCTATTATCTCTGTCACCTCTCAGAGCTTTCTGTTTGCTCACATTGGCATGCAGAGAAGTATCAATACTTTTGTGCCACCTCTGCATTGTGTATCAGTTTTTCCAGATAACCCAAGCCCCACACTGACAACATTATAGAAATTATTTACCTTTAACATTTTTCAAAAAGACAAATTAGTTATATGTGATAAAGGGAACCAACAGTTTTTAAAAGGAACACTTTGGAATAACTACTACTTTCATACAAGGAAAAAGTGTTGCTACAATACGCTGAGCAAGCAAACATACGTTGGACTTGAAAGTAGCACCTTCAGGGCCTTCACATCTCAGCCCAGCACTGCATCTGTGCATGTCACATGAATAAGAATTGGTGAGCTTTTCTGGATAGTGGGACCCATTCGTGTCAAAACCTTTCCTTATGCTCTAATAAAGTAAAAGAGAGGCATACCAAAGAATGTGTCTGCGTCTTTGTTGTTATACAAAACAGTAAGTTATCAGGAAAAGTCATTTGTTACATTTGGATGGACAATTTTCCCACAAAAGAAAGAGAAAACCAATAGACACCATCATTGATTTGGTAGATTGCATTTCAACTGCTGATTGACTGTTACTGTGATGAGGAAACTGGATGTGAATGTGTCTGCATGGCTGTGCCTCACTAGACCCAGACCAATATGTATAGCCAACAAATGGTGAGAAGAGAATATGGTGTCAGTTTAGTTTGACAAGCATGACACTGTACTTTTTTTTACTAATTTATATTACACTGCCAAAGTGCCTGTTGAAAGCAGCTAATAGAATAATTACAAAATATTTGCTATCTCTTCCCCTACATATACCATCAGCACCTTTCCTCTGTATTTGTGTGTCTGAATGTCTCTTAACCAGTGCTTGCTCTCTGTAGCGTGTTCCCATAAAGCCTTCCTCTCACCTTTCTGACATCCAGTCTTGCTTTATATTTGACATTTTTGAAGTTGAGCACACATCATATGCTTTCTTATGCATCTCACACTTGCACAGCCTCTTTTATCACATCACCAAAGCCAAACTGACCAATTAGATTGTTCAGAGGGACTGGACACACAGACCTTAGTCTTTTATTATTAGATAGCTCTTCCCCAGAACCTTGTGATATCAGACAGTGAATCAAAATTAATACTAACTGCTAAATGAGGTAATTTTTTATTTAATGTACATAATTTATTTTGTGAAATATACTTTATGGAAACCATTCTCTGTGTTACCCTGTGTGTTGGCTTATTTATCCATAGATAGATAGATAGATAGATAGATAGATAGATAGATAGATAGATAGATAGATAGATAGATAGATAGATAGATAGATTTGAAGTCTGGTTAAATTTCAGTTATCTATAAAAATGTAACATGTGATTCCTTATTTAGAAGTTCATCAGTTATCCCAAAAACTCACTTTGAGACCATTTGAGACCAAGGGAGTGGGCTAACTCAAAATTTTGCTAACACAGCCATGAATAAAGAATGATACCAAAACATCCTCTGAGAGCAACTTCTCCCAGCCATCTAAGAACAGTTTGGTGATGAACAGTGCCTTTTCCAGCATGATGGAACACCATGTCATAAATAAAGTGATAACTAAGTGGCTCAGGGAACAAAACGTCAAAGTTTTGGGTCCATGACCAGGAAACTCCCCAGATCTTAATCCCATTGAGAACTTGTAGTCAATCCTCAAGAGGACAACAACCCACAAATTCTGGCAAACTCCAAGCATTGATTATGCAAGAATGGGCTGCCATCAGTCAGGATTTGGCCGAGAAGATGATTGACATAATGCCAGGGCAAATTACAGAGGTCTTGAAAAAGAAGGGCCAACACTGCAAATATTGACTGTTTGCATAAACTTAATGTAATTGTCAATAAAAGACTTTGAAACTTACAAAATGCTTGTAATTATACAGTATTTCATTATACCATAGAAACATCTGACAAAAAGATTTAAAAACACTGAAGCAGCAAACTTTGTGAAAACCAATGCTTGTGTCATTCTCAAAACTTTTGGCCACAACTGTACTGGTTTACGAATTTTAAAGTGTGAAAGGGAGTTTAGCATCAGAAACACTCTGAATCTGTCAAACTGCAGAAGGAAACAATTATGCACTACAATAATCCACTGAACAATATAGATATTCTTATGTCTAAAAGCTCGCATAATGCATAAGGCATGTCCTCCATTTATGCCAAATGATATCATTCAGTACAAACAGGCTGTAGATTGTGACAATTACAATCGATCTACCTTCTAATGGAGGTAAGCATACATTTTTCATAGTCCATAGAAGGAAATCCTACTGTGCCCAAAACGTCAGATTTGTTCACAGAAATGCAGTAGAAGCTGTTACAAGAAATGGGGTGGCAGTGTTCAATTTTGTTGCCTTACAATGCCAGTGACCCATTTAATCTCCATTCTGTGTGAGGTGTGGATGATCTCCCTTTTTGCGTTGGGTGCCATTCATAGTCTGCCCTATTAAAAAGGTGGTGTTCACGGATACAGAATTACATCATAGTGTCAAATTAAAAAATTGAATAACACAATACATAAAAAATCCAGAAAATATAGAATATAATAGGATATGCAACACAAATGAGCACCAGAATAACTTTGGAAGTTTTTTAGAAAGAAAAATATCAAATAGTGTTCTACCAATGCAAGATGATCGCATTATAAAAATGCAAAATAGGTTATATAGTAATAGTCCATCCATTATCCAAGCCGCTATATCCTAACTACAGGGTCAGGGGGGTCTGCTGGAGATAATCCCAGCCAACACAGGGCACAAGGCAGGAAACAAACCCCAGGCAGGGCGCCAGCCCACCGCAGGGCACACACCCACACACCAAGCACACACTAGGGACAATTTAGGATCGCCAGTCTACCTAACCTGCATGTCTTTGGACTGAGGGAGGAAACCGGAGCACCCGGAGGAAACCCACACAGACACAGGGAGAACATGCAAACTCCACGCAGGGAGGACTCGGGAAGCGAACCTATACAGCAATAGTGAGAAATGAATTAACCTACTAGCACATGTACAATATAAATCACAAAATACAGTATGGAGTAACAGAATGGCATTAATCTGACCAACTCTGGGTGTAGCGGTGTTGACTTGCAGATTAATTTAGTAAGTGACTATATATTTTAAACCAGGGGTCTCTCTTTTTCCCATGAGAGCTACTTTTACAAAATGAAAATGGCAGAGAGCTACTCATGCTTTCTAACGTTTATTCTCATAGTTTATTTCAACCCAAACAAACTGAATAAGCTTGTTTTGCCTGAACATTTACAAAATGTTGGTGTCCACAACTTACATTTTGCAATAAAACATCACAAAAAATATTTAGTTCACCTGCAAGTGCATTTTGTATGTCTGTATGCATTTTCTAGTGTATGTCACACTATTGAATTAAAACATGAATGCTATCAAAACAAAATGCAATTCCAAATACACAGATATTCCTTATTCATTTGTCATTTTGTTACGTCACTCTTTCACTTCACAAGAGTATTCACATGTCCAGTTGCATGTGTGCATTAAGTTTTTTAGTTAGTCAGATGGCTGGCACTGAATGGAGTCAACAAGAGAGGCAGTTGTATGGTGGAGTGTAGCCACTTAGGTTAACTCTTATGGTGTCATTTAAATGTTCATCTTTCTGTCTTGTTCTGAACTTTGATTTCATGACATTCATGTCAGAAAAGGCAAGACTCACAGAGGTATGTAGACCCAAACAAAGCAGACATTTTCAGAGATTCTTATAGTTATCTGGATCTACTAAGCTCTAGAAATGGTGAGAATGCTGTTGAGATTTTAACTGCACATTGTTTTGAAGGTTTACTAATACATAATATATAAAATCCAATGTCTATCTGTCTGTCCGCTTTTCACGAGAAAATTACTTAAAGGATTTAGATCAGATTTTTTTCTATAATTTTCTTGAATATTCCGGTTGATTTTGCGACTTCTCTCATTTCGCTATGTATGATAGTTCACTTGTGGTACCGATTTATTTCTGAAAATCCGAGATCCATGCAACAGGCTAGGGGGAGGGGCCTTCCTCACTCACTCGCCAGCTTCAGGACGTGTTCCTTAATTACGCTTAGCTTGCGAACGAGAGAACAACTGAATTCAACTTTGTTGATATTTAAACTAAAGTGTTACTTTGATGAGTTTGAATAGTCTCTTATTTGTATGCCACATTGAAAAGAGATTGCAGTTCAGATTGTGGATCGTGATTTTGTGTTAAAAGGATTGTGATATGATTTTTTGGAAAGATCGCCCACTCCTAATTTGACTAATCAAGTTTTCAAATTTATGTAGGATTCATTAAACTTTTGGCGAGCTACTTGGAAAGGGGTTGTGAGCTACCGGTAGCTCGCAAGCAACGTGTTGGAGAGCCTTGTTCTAAACTATATACATTATATTAGGTTCATTGGAGTCAGGGTTGGTGCCACCATTAAGGCAAATTAGGCGTTTGTCTATGGCGTAGACCATGGGAGGGGGGGGGACCCTGTCCCATGGGTTAGCTATTGAACAGTCAGTTAGCACACTAATAAGCTTGACCTAGGGCGCAAAATAACATAGCTCTGGCACTGATTGAAGTCACCTGGTATAAGTGGTAGAGGGAAGGTGTATGAGTGTGCCTAATAATGAACTGGCACCTCATCCTTTTCTAATTCCCATTTATCTCGAGCTCCCTGAGACCCTGTAATAGATTAATAAAATTCAGAAAATGGATAGATGTTAACTGAAGAGAATTATTTGGGTAACAAGAATCAATCATGCTTTGTTTTGTACAATGCCTCTCAAGATGTGCAGAAGGAATTCCACAAAGTAGGAGTCACAAAATGAAACAGCGAAGAAACACGCTTAAACACATACAGATTTATGCACATGAGCACACGGGTTAATAATATTCCATTATAATGGGTTATGGAGTCTTATTCTTGGGGTAAAAAGCATGATTACATCCTCCTAGACAATTTTAAACAATTTCTCACAAAAAATTGCAAGAAGAATTATGCTCTAATTATGATTTTGTCTTGCTTTCTGCACACAGCTTTTGCCCTGCTGCACTGGAATCAATCAGAACCAATATTATTTCATTTTCAAATGAGTGTCTCTTAAAGAAATATTAATCAGCCTCTTCCAGTTCATTTCAAGTATATTGCTGCTAATGCCGCAAAGTGTTGACTTCCGCAGAGAATGCTGGCCTAAATTGCATAAGCCGTATTGCACTTAATATTTATTCATTCATTTTTCTGACCTCTGGCTATCCAGCCCACTTAAATCTAAGCAGCGTGTTGTGGAAAAATGGAGCCTATCTCCAGCAGCGTTGGATGTAAGGCAGGAAGTTTAGATGGCAGACTCACTCATATATCCAGAGTTTTGAGCTGTCAATTAGCCTAACATACAGGAAAACTGGATTACCTGCAAAAGAAAAACACACACATACCTGTACACTACACTAGGAGAAAGTGCAAACTCCATACAGTGAACCCCATCTCCACCTAAAATAATAAAAGTCACTAATTTGCCTTGTCTTACAAGTTCTCTAACGTGGAGGAAAAAATCTGAAAAAAAAAACGGAATCGTGTCATCCATACACATGTAAACACACTCACACATGAACATTTATTTATCTTATGGTGCCTCTCATATTTATTTACAGTGCCTATACAAGGTATTCACTCTCTTCAAATGTTCAGATTTTTTTTTTATTATTACACAACATTGAATTAAAGTGTATTTAACTTGGCTTTCTTGACACCTATCAACAGAAAAAGACTATTTAATGTGAAAGTTAAAATACATTTCTGCAAAGTGGTTTAAATTAATTACAAATATAAAACACAAAGTAATTGATTGCATATGTTTTACATCCTTTAATCAGTATTTATTAGAGGCACCTTTAGCAGCCATGACCACCTTCAGTCAGTGTGCACAGATCTCTATCAGCTTTAAACATCTGGACACTGCCATTTTTCCTCATTCTCCCGATTAAAACTACTCAAGCTTTCTCAGGCTGCATGGGCATCATAAGTGAACAGCCTTTTTCATTCCAGGCACAGATCCTTAACCAGATTAAGATCTGAACTCTGTTTTGGTCACTCCAGGCTACCCCAGGACAGTAACAAAGTAACATTATAAGCCATTCCCATTTACCTTTGGCTTTAGGTTTGAAGTTGTTGTCTTGCTGGAAAATAAATCTTCACAAAAGACAATTTTCTTACAGGCCATATCAGGTTTTAATCCAAGAATCCCCAGTCTTTAGCTGCATTTATTTTATCCTCTACCCTCACATACTTTCCAGGGTCTACTCCTGGGAAGCATACTCACAGCATGATGTTGCCACCAGCATGCTTCATGTTTTTGGCTTACACAAAACATGGAGTTTAGTCTGATAGATTAAAAGTTCAATTTTGGTTCCAATTTGGTTGACTTCAGAGTCTCTCATGTATGTTCTGGAAAACCTGGCCAATAGTTGTGTGCACAGTCTCTTCAATCTTAACCATATCTTCAAGGTGATCTCAATTTAACCAATTATGTAATCACATATTAAAAGGGGTGAATACTTATGTGATCATTATATTGTGTTTTATACTTTAGGCAACTTTGCAGAGATCTGTTATGATGTTTTCCATTGATCAGTGTCAAAAAGAGGCAAATGAAATTCACTGTAATTCAATGTTATGTAACAATAAAGTAGGAAAACTTCCATGGAGTTTAAGACAGGCCAGGTTTATAAGTGTTCATGGAGGGACAAAAAATAGTATTAAAACAAGTATCAAAATAGAATGTTTTATTATTATTATTTTTATTATTATTAGTAGTAGTAGTAGTAGTAATAATGTAAATTCTAACCCAGAGTAAAATGAGTAAAACTTAAAAACAAATGAGCTGGAGTGAAGCTTAATTATAATATTACAGCAATAACAACATCAGCATCTATACCACATGCACTTCAGAATAGGTTATTCACCTGAAGCTAAACATGTTAGGAACTGGGTAGTACTTGGACAGGAGACCATCCAGCAAAAACTTGGGTTGCTGCTGGTTAAAGGTGTTGGCGAGGCCAACTGGAGTGTTTACCCTGTGGCCTTTGTGTGGATCCCAATGCCCCAGTGCAGTAACAGGGACACTGTGCTGTAAACATGGCACTGTCCTTCAGATGAAATGTAAAACAGAAGGCCTGACTCTCTGTGGCCATAAACGATCCCTGGGCATCTTTTGTAAAGTGTAGGGTGTAGCTCAATGTCCAGGCTAAATTGTCCACCGTGGCCTAGTCTTTCTGGCCCCCAATCATCCCCTGTCTTTAATTGGCTAATTTTGTTTCTCACACCTTCACGACCTAATGGCTAATGTTTGGTGAGCGTACTGGTGCTGCTGTTGCACAATCCAGGTGTGTGTTACTAAAAAATAGCAGTGGCCCTCAGCAATGACCCTTGAAGGACACAACTCTTAACTTCAACCAAGTAAAGGATTCATCTTGCTTTCAATATGGTTATGATTTTCACAGACAGACAGATAGGATATCAAGATGTTTTTTAGTGACTTGGTTAAAAAGCAGCACAACACAAGTGTTGATGTAACAGATTAGGAGATAACATGAGTTGTAACCATACCCAAAAGCTGTAACTGTGAATCATAATAAAACCTGCTGTCTATGTAAATCACTCTGAGAATCTAGAAAAGTGCTATATAAAATGTACTATCTATCTATCTATCTATCTATCTATCTATCTATCTATCTATCTATCTATCTATCTATCTATCTATCTATCTATCTATCTATCTATCTATCTATCTATTAAATTAATAATTTAATTGCTTCAGTGTTTTGGCATAAATTTCGGTGTGCAGATCCTCCACTTTGGCTATTAAAAGAAATTCAGAGAATATTGCTAGATTTTTTTTTGGGACAAAATTCACTGGGTTAAACGCAGTGTGGTACATCTGCCTGTAGATGAAGGTGGTCAGGGCTTGGTGGACATTCTGTACAGAATTGAAGCTTTTAGGCTGACAGATTTACAACGTCTCTTGTTCGCCCCTCAGCCTTTATTGTGGAGGAGTTTGGCTTTCGATTTTTTTTATAGGGTTGGTAATCTTAATTTTGATTTGCAACTCCTTTTCATTGACATCAAGCGATTGGTGCAATCTGTGCTGCCCATTTTTTACCGCAATATGTTATTAATTTGGCACACTAAAACAAACAAGAGTGGGAATTAATCTGGAATCAGTCTTCTGGTTACTTGAAGAACCAGTAATATGGAATCCAATGTTGGAGTTTGACTTGATCAGTTAAAACTCCCTCGTTATGAACAAAGGCTTTACTAAAGTAGCTGACTTTATTGATCCGATCAGTAACCAGTGTATGTCTGGGGCAGCTGTGGCACTTGGGCTCGGAATTAGGTCTGTGCATTTTGGGGGGTCGGTTATTAACAAACTAAAAATCTCTTTAGTGCAATTGGGTGCAGGTACCCTGTGTGAGGATTTTTTTCTCTGGATCTCATAAAAAAGGCAGAACCTCCTGAATGTGACATTACAATTAAACCAAATCTTAAAGATTTTATCAGGCCTAAAAACTCAATTTTAAAACATAATCACATAAATGGAATTTTGTTCCAAGATTTGTCAAAAAAAGAATTGTATGACTGGTGTTTTAAAGTATCTCATTTTATGCATTTGAAGGAGATGACTGATACCCTCTGGAGGAAGACTCTGTGTCTGCTTGACACATCATCTCCAGCATGGAGGAATTTATATAAACCTCCCATTGAAAAAAGAGTTGGAAACCTGAAGTGGATTCTACATATAGCAGTAGCCACCAATTCATTCTTAAAAACCATTGGCGCTAGCGCAACAGATCAGTGTCCATTTTGCCTTCAGTAAGAAACAATTTATCATTTATTTCTGTATTGTACCAGATTACAACCACTGCTGCATTTCCTTGCTTTATTTTTGATGGATTTTAGAATTGTATTTAATGAACTCATTTATATTTTTGGAATGTCTGTGTCAAGAATTTGTAAAAGGGAATGCTTACTTTGCAGTTTTTTGTTAGGCCAGGCCAAGATGGCAACTTTAAAAACAAGAAGAAATTGAGATAAAGATTTGAAAACCACTGATGCTCTATTAATGGTTAAGGTCCTCCGTCAAAGGAGATTGAAGATTGAATTTGCATATTTTAAACTAATTAATCAATTAGATGTATTTAGAGAAATCTGGGTTGTAAATGATGTTTTATGTTCCATGGAAAATGAATGTCTAGTACTAAAGTATGAGTAGGAAAACTTTATTTTTAAATGTTGTTGAATTGTGGCTGTTAATTTGACTACAATTGTGTTATAATTGTTAATAAAGGTCTGTTTAAAATTAAATAAAATATCTATCTATCTGTCATATAGTGCCTATGATACTGTATCTATCTATCTATCTATCTATCTATCTATCTATCTATCTATCTATCTATCTATCTATCTATCTATCTATCTACTTTAATTTCTTTATATCACAAAAGCACCCTAATTATTTGCTGAAAAGCTTGCATTACTTGTATTAGCCTTTAATTTACACATTTAAAAGCTCATATTTAGTTTTAAAACTTAAGTTGTAATACAAAAAATATCATGATGACTCTTCATTCACGCTTCAGTTGGTATGTGAAAGCTGTCTCTTACAATCCAATCTTACCGTTTATAATGTAGTTATAAGTTAACCATGGGCAGCATTAGATGGGTAATGGTGTACATGCTTTTTGCTTTCTGAATAGAGACATTGTGCCAGATTTGATATAAATGTCTAATTATTAGTTGTTTCAAAATGTGCATTATGGGCTGCTGTTTTAGAAGCTATCTGCTTTGTTTGTTTGCTTAACTTTGAGTTTTTTTTTAAGAAGTATTCTAGCCTCTTGGTCAGTAGATGGCATTAAGGTAAAGCATGGAGATGAATTTCTTTTGTTGTATTGTGGAAAAATTGCAGGAGGCAATGCCGATACAAAAGACATGGTAAAGGTTATCCTGAAGGTCTCACGGAATTCAGAATACACTCACACAAAAGACAGTGTAAACAAATTAAGAAGTTAGTGCTTGAATGTTGATGACAGCCCTAAATCAAAAGAGTAGTTCCATAATTCTATTATCTGTCATCTGCTCCTTGGCATACAATGAATCTATGTGCATTTGACAGTTTTATAGGGTACAGCATAGGAAAAAATATCCTTCTTTGGAAAAATCTTAGTTGTCAGAATCTCTCTATTTCAGAGGTATGGACTAACAATATTAGTGGCTAAATTGTTGTGCTGCCTTACAGAAATCAATCTTACTGGGCTGTCTCTTGTTATTATTATGATTTGGATTCCCAGCTGGAATATATTAAGATAGAAATTGCCATCAGAGGGTTAGCATAATAAAGTGTCTACACACGTTAGGTGTCAAGTTTTATCACAGAACCCAACCTCTGTTCTTATGGGAGAATAAAAGGGACCTCCAGGTATATTGCCAATGGCTTCTGATTTAGTTCAAGCCGAAGGTGAATAAGGCTCAACTGTGGAGAACTATAAATCTGTGCTTTTAGTGGATGAGCATATTAGCAGTTCTATGTAATAAGTAAAAAAAGGTTGGATGCTTTTGTCTTGGTTACAGAAAACCTTCTAATGCTTGACATTCAAGTTGGTCATTAATGTGTTCCAAAACACATCGACTCTATCTATCTATCTATCTATCTATCTATCTATCTATCTATCTATCTATCTATCTATCTATCTATCTATCTATCTATCTGCCTGTCTAGCCATATAAAAACAAGTCAACGCACAGGGTAACACAGAGAATGGCTTCCATAAAGTATATTTCAAAAAATAAATTATTATGTATATTAAATTAAAAAATGACTTTCTTTAGCAGTTAGTATTAACTGTCTGGTATCACAAGGTTCTGGAGAAGAGCACAGGAGTCCAAAAGTTGGAAGTTATTCTTGACAGTGAATATATACACACTTTTCAAAGGCATGCAGAAGAAATTGAGCTGTTTTTTTAAGTCTGTTGCTAAAGAAACTTTGCCAGTAAGGAAAGAGAGGCAGACAGAGCCAGATGCATGCAGCAGATGGGGCAATTCGTAACAGGACTGGTGTACCATCTGAACCACTGCAATATAGTGAGTCTGTTCTCGTCCCAAAGAAACAACAATGGCTAACCTCATTACCTGAAAACTTCAAGCAAATCTTATCTTGCTGCCAGATATTACCATCAATGCCTGGAAACCATAAAGAGATATCCACCTACAGTGGTTTCATATTTTGGATTATCTCTGTTTTTCCTTTACTCTGTTCAGGAACAAGCTGGTTGAAGTATAGACACTCACATTTATTTATTTTAATAAGTTTAAGGATTTCATTTACAGTAAATAAATTATAAAGTATTAAAACATACTAGTACTACTAAAACGTATTACAACTTACTCAAATCAGATCAAATACAACCTTTGCTATCTAGCTAGAGAACAGGAAGAAAGAAATAATAATAGAAAGAAGAAACTAATATATCCAAAGGATTAGTAATGATTTTGCTTGCCCTGTAAAGTGAATTTAATTATTTCTGATTTGAAGTATAATAGTGTAAACAAATTTAAATCTCTGTTTAATTTTTGGATAGTTTTCAATCATTTTTTTGGATGTTTATACTTTTTACCTTGTGACAACATTTTGTTTTGTATTGTCGCTGACTGTTTTATGAATTATTGTACAGCTGTAGCTGTGCTGTTTACAGTTGCTAAGTTCATTGTTGGTCACATGACATGAGGGCCATATGTCACATTGCATCTTCTTGCCCCACATATCTAAGATGGCAGTAAACTCCACTTGACATCCAAGCACTGGACCTTGCCTCTTTTCCCCTCAAGTATTTCTTTCCATGTAGGAGTCAGAGAATAATTTTAACCATCAACTTAGTATTTTTTACCTCATTTTTTTGGGGGTGTGGTGGGCAGAATGGTTGGTAATATTTTGTGTTTTTGGTGCTTGGCCTTTTTGGTCTCTTTTGATATTAGATTTCTGTCTGTTCATGACAGACTTTGTCTTTCCCTTTCAAACAATCATTTCCTAGTCCATTTAATCTAAATATCTTTTTGTTATTGTTTTTCTATAGCCATAAGTAACAGAACATCCTTTTTCACTTTAATATGCTGGGTGGTTAGAATTCTTCTAGTTCATCTAGAATGATGAATGAAGCTAGCAATATACTGCAAGTTATCATGATAACTTGTTCATTAAGCAGTAAGGTCCCATTGTTGTTACCCCAGATGAAGCAGTTTGAGGATCGTGGTTATTGTGAACCCAAGGCTTTATGATAAATATGTAAAACGTTTACCTGTCACAAGGTGAAGTGGATGCTTGGAGACATCTCTCACAAACATGGTCTTGGCTTGGTTACAAAATCTGATTCAAGAAAGATGTGTGCAATGCATAGTTCTGAGCTGAGTAAGACCATGTTTTGCATAATTTAAGTAGACACTTTCAGGGAGATCAAAACAAATAGAAGCCCACTTTATTTGTAGCCATTAGTAAGACTGGGGGGGTCAATGATACTGATTCAGTGTTATGATCTAAAAGACCCCAAAAAACAAGAGAACCCCAAAAATGCTCAAAAATACCCATTGTTTTTACTTTTGAACCCTGACTAGTAATGAGGGCAGACACAGAATCTTAATAAAATAAAAAAATTTTATTTTTACAAAAATGCTCTGTTACACTGTGAACATCTGTAGAACACAAAAGACATACAGTAAAGGAGATGCCAACAAGAGTAATCCAAATGAACAAAGACCCAATACAGTAATCCAAAGCAAGGTCAAAAAATCTAATGAATCAAAGTATACAAGCAAAAGCAAATAAACTCACCAACTCTCTAGCACATTCAAATGAACCTCCAGAAACTATGGAAATTCTCACCTTTATAGGGATGATGGGCAGTCCCTGACACTGATGGGCAGGTGGTTCCACCTCTTGGTGAACCACCCACAAAACCCAAGGTACATAACACAGGAATGGATACATAGAATTGAAATTATACACAAAACTAGAGGAATAGTACACACAGTTAACAAAAGTGATACAGTATTAATATAGATAAAAGATCCACAGAATGAACAAAAAGTCAGAACAAGAATTTGAACTCCAGCTAAGGGAAGAATCCTGGCTGAAACATAATATTCAGTGACAACTTACTCATTAGTCATTGAAAATTAGATGTAACAAAGAAGACATCAACAGACAACACTGACTAGAACAAGGCATGACACACTGCTATTATAAACCCATGGTATCTTATATACTTATTCTCCAATCTACTCTATATCCATCTATTTACAGGGTGTGAGCGATAGGGGGGCGCTCTCGCTCCCTTGAACCCCTGTCCACGACTCCAGAGACCAGGTAAAAGTCCAAATGTTGACTTTATTTTTCTTCCACAGTGCACAAAGCACACTCTCCACCACAATACTCATATAAATCAACAGTTCTCAAATAAACCAATCCTCTAGCTCCCAGACGCGTTGCCACCCTTCCACCCAGCTCAGCTCGTTGTCTGGGAGTTCCCATAGTCCTTTTATACTCCCTGACCCGGAGGTGTTTCTGCCCAACAGTCCACAAGTCCTTATTCCTTCCGGGTCAGGGTAAATAGTCCTTTTCTTCAACCCGGAAGTCCGTCGCTCTTCCTATGACGAACCTCCGGGTCACAGGGCACGAAGAAGCCCTCGGTCCTCCCTGCAGCTCCCTCCTGTGGCCCCCACGGCATCCAGCAGGGCTTTACATAGAAACTCCATTGTCCATGATGCCCTGCTGGTCCTCTGGGGACCTCCATCCTGCAAGGAGGGCTCCACCTGGCGGCTTGAGGGTATTGACCGGGATAAATGGCCGGCCATCCTTCACAAGGGTTATTTATTTTCTTAGTTCTCCATGTGTCCATTTAATGCATTCTTATGGGTTGTCTTAGCCTCTCCCAGCAGCATCAGTTGTAAAGTGTGTTAGTGTATTCTGTAACAGACTACAGTGGAATCCTGTCCAGGACTGACTCCTACCCTACCGCCTGTGTCATGAGTAGTGCTTTGGCTCTTTATGTGTTTGCAGTAGATCAAATGATTTAAAAAATGCTACTTGAAAACACAGTATATGATGTAAATAAGGAAACAGATAGGACAGATTTTGGATATACCCATTTTAAAGATCAATTGGAGTACTTGGTGCATCAGGATGGTACAGATGTTAGTCAAAAGCATAGCACATTAATTGAGGTTTCACACTGTAGTCATAACATACATTGTCTGATTTTGGTGAAGTCATTTTAAAAGTGACCTGAGTCTGTGTGACTAAGGGCAAAGATATTCATGTTTGGGAGTCGCAGATCTTCCAGCTCACTAACTTCGGTGCTGTAGTTGACAGATATGTGAGTCCCCTGGTGCCTTTATCCCTTCCAGTAATTCCCTTTGTTTGGTCCAACCAGGCTCATATTGACAAAGTTATAAATGGAACATTTCTGTTGTTGCAAGTATGAGAAAAGTAGGTTCAGCAATGATGGGACAAAGTTATTAGTACTATTTACATTATAAAAAGCGTATTTGATGGCGGGGAGAGTGTAATAAGAATATAAGTTTAATGTCACTGTACTCTGTACAATAATTATTTTATAAATCCACTAATATGTACAGGCCAGGTCAAAGTTAGCACACAGGGGCTCTCAGCATTTTGAACTGCTAGGCAAGCATTTGAAGAGAGAAGATACAACTATGAAAATGGGCATTGTACTATTTCTGTATGTTAGAGATGAAATGGAATCTTCTCCTTCCCTTGTTTGGAACCTAAGTAAGGGCCTGCACGTGGAGAAGACAGTATAAAAAGACTTGGACAGCAGCCAAACACTTTGAAGCCGACAGATGAATGGGTGATATCGTCATCTGTCCTGAAAAGCCTTCCAGCGCAGTGACGAAAAATGGCAGACTGTATAGATCAAGATCCCACCTTGGTATTTGTCTTGCTATGGCTTCCCGTCTGCAATGCCACATAAATCGTCAGTAAAGAAAGCTAAGTTATTTTCTCCTATGTGATTTTTACCGCCATATCACTATGGAAGGGATATCGCCTTTTACTATCATATCTATATAGTTTTTGGTTACTTAAAACACTGCAATTACAAAAGAGCATTCCAACTAGGGAGTTATCGCCCCCCCAAGAAGGAACAGAGAGTCAATGTAGACAGTAATTGTGTGCAGTATGCTAATGTATTGTAGTATTTGTTTTAGTCTATTGGTACAGCTTGAATATCACAACCTCCATGATTAGGCATATTAATGTAGTCTGAACTCATAATCTGTGTTTTGTCAGTTTTAATGCCAGGCAAATCCTATTAGACTATAAAAATCCTTCTCTTGATCAGTGAGAGAGAATAATGTCATGGAATTGGCTGTTTATGTCATAAACTTGCAATGGATCTAAAATTTCTGAACATATAGCCAACAAGTTAAATTTCATGTTTGTGAAGATTTTTCGAAAAAATTTGGTTAACATTAGTAGAGTCTATACATTCCTGATAGCAATTTAAGAATCCGTCTCTATCTATCCACTTTAGTGTCATGGGCTACTGGTGCATATTTCAGTAACACTGCATATTTCAGAACATCACAGGACACATTCCTAAACACAACCACCAACATAGGTGCAATTGAAAGTCACCTATTAACATAATATACATTTCTTGACAAAATGAAACATCCCAATGAAAACTCACCCATGCAAAGTTCATTTAGGAAAGGCCAAAGCTAGGTATCAACTCGAGGAGCTGTGAGACAGACATGCTAACCACTACAACACCATGCTGCTTATTTAAAAGAATCATATTCATATTTTTAAAGCTTGCTTTTCTTATATCAAGAATGGTGTTAGCCATTATATATCTCTTCTGTACACATTCATATAGTCATTAAGTCATACACAAATCAACAGATTGGTAACAAATAGTTTACTATAAAAAAACAGATTTAGTAAAAATCTGGCAAACTACTTGAGTCTGAGGAAATATTGAAAAAGCTCAAATTAAAGTGTTAAGCACAACACATCATTGTGTGTGTATACTGTATATATATATATGTTATATACTAGAGGACCTTTTTGTCTTCATATGGCATATCACTGTGAAGCTACCATCTGTAGTGTTAAGCAAGGAGGTGAAAACAGAAATTGGTTTAATGGTCAGATTTCGGTTTGTTTTTGCTAGTTTTGATTTTTCAATTAAGCTGCAAAAAATCTTTGTCTTCTCCTTTTACTTCTATGTAGGGTTGATGTGCCTGGTCAACCTTCTGCATACATCTCGGTCCTGCATGTGGTATAGCCGGTCCACAGCTCACGTCAAGAGGCCAGTTTTAAATAAATAACCACCACGCTTGCAGCTTAGCGAGGGTGTGTGGTGGTTGAGTGGCTGAAGCAGTTCCAGGGGGATTCGTGGTGTGGGCGTTTCTCACCTAAGTGCACAGGTGAGAAACCGTCCACATCCGTAATTGTTCCCAGGAGCTGCTGATTGCTACAGCTGCCACATCCTCTTCATAAATAAAAGCGCGAGGCGGCTAAGAAGGAAAAGAGAATGTAACTGATGTTGCATGGAAGAAGGAGGCAAGAAGCAGTGAGGAGAGAGAGCCGGTATGAGCGATAGGGAAGTAGAGCGAGTGAAAGAGAGCAGACTCAGTCTGAGCAAAGGCAGGCAGCTGGGAGGTGAGCCCCCAAGAAGAGTAGTTGGCCGACACTCGGTGGGACTGAAGGAAGCGGTCGCTCCAGCTGAGCGATCAAGGAGCTGGAGTAACCGCTGACAACGACAACTGGCCGCCGAAAGGCAGCGGCAGTCGAGGAGGCTTTGGGCTGGTTTAACCCCAGCGTGAGCACCCTGGCCACTGGGGAAATAACCCAAGTCTCGGTCTGGTTTGGAACCCGACGTAGCCAGGGATCGGAGGGCTTCCGGACCAAAGTGAAAGGCAGCTGTTCCTGCAGGAAGGGCGACTCTACTTTTGAGAAGCCTGTATGGGAGAAGCAGGGGAGCCGCCATGTAAAGAAGACACCGGGCTTTGTTGTTTTTAAAGGACTGATTCCCAGGATTGTTTTAACCTCGTTTTAAAGGATTTATCTATTGTGTTTTTAACCTCCACCTTTCACATGTTTTTATGGATTATTTAATGAATTAAAAAGACCTGCACTAATTTAATTTGGACTTTGTTTTGTTGGTTGTTTTTAATAAAAGCACTTGGCACCTTTTTGCACCATCCCCTTGCTCTATTTGTTGTGCCTCACTGCTGTGCTCATCGGTAACATTACCGACAGTGTTGGTTTCAGGGCTCCCGGAAGCGAGATGGGAGCATGCAGCGAACCCTCATCGTCACACTGCATCTCCTCCCCAGTCAGACACTTTTCCTTCAAATACATCTTTTATTTTAACCATCCACCTCCGCTTTAGCCTCCGTCACATTCTCTTCGCAAGTACTTCCATTTCCATTACTCTTTTGACCATATGATCATTGTCCCACCTCATCACATGTCCATTCCACTTCTTACTTTTGTTGTGCATCTGACTGTCTAATTTCTTATTCTTTCTTAGTCCTTCTTTGAAATTCCAGACATCAGTCTCAGCATTCTTATTTCTGCCACATCCAGCTTCTTCTCATGAGAGTCCTTTACTGCCCATGTCTCAGCTCCACTCATCTTTTCTGGTCTTACCACTTGTCTTTAAAACCTTAACTTTAAGCTTTGCCTTAATTCTTTGATTGTACAATACTCCTGATACTTTTTTCCAGTTGTTTCATCCACACTGCACTCTGTGGGTTATCTCTGCATCCAATTTTTGATCTTGGGCTACTACTGATTCTAGATATTTAAACATATCCACTCCTTGCAATAGCTCTCCCTTCAGGCTAACTTTTGAATCTGGACCATAGTTAAACCTCAGATGTTCTGTCTTCTTCCCATTTATCTTCAATCCTTTATCATCCAAAGTCCTTGTTCATTCTTCCATCATCCTTTAAACTACTTCCTTTCCAGTGCTGTGCAACACAATATAATCAGCAAAAAGCAGTGGTGGACCATTTTTTTTTGTCCCATGACTCAACACAATCATATTGCGGTCAAATATATAAGGGCTTAAAGAAAATCCCTGGTGCAGACCTACTCTAACTGGTAACGTATACAGTGTGTTACCCAGCACTGCTTCTAACCCAGGTCCTCACTTCTTCATACATACCCTAGAAATCTTCAGATACTTCTTTGGTACCCCTTTCTCCCTTGAGCACCCCCAGATCTCTTGATGTGGCACCATATTATAAGCCTTCTACAAATGAGTATACACCATATGCAAGGCTTGTTATTTTTGATGATGCTTCACTTCACTATTTGAGGTGTCTCAAATCAAAGACTGCATCAGTGGTTCCTCGGCAAGGCATTAAAAATTCTGTTTATAACCCATTCTGTCTATAACCCTTTCTCATGTTTTCATCTTGTATGACATCAGCTTTATCCCTCTATCGGTTCCACAATCCTGAATATCTCTCTTCTCCTTTCAAATGGGCATAATCACACTCTTACTCCACTCCTCTTGTATTTTCTGCTGTTCATGGATGTTCTGTATTATATCCAACAAAGTATCTACTCCCTCTCCCCTAATTCTTCCACATTTCCAAAGGCATTTCATCTGTTCCTTTTGCCTTTTTATTCTTTTCAGTGCCTTCTTTACTTCCTCCCCCCTATCCCTGGAATTAGCCCTTCATTTCAGAATCTATTCCCAAATACTACCCTTCAATTTTTTTTGTTTAACAGTTTTTCAAAGTACCCCTTCTTATTGATCCTATCATGCTCACTCAAGACCACTTCCTGCTCATCTTTCATCTGCTTTGTCTAAATGAAACCCTCCCCTAGCCTTTGCTACACAAAAAATCATTCTCTCTGCCTCTTGTGTCTCCATTTTTTTACACACCTCCTCCTCCTCCTCCATCTTTGTCTTGGCTTATGCCACTGCACTCTTTGCCTCCTTATTTGTTTACCAATACATGTCTCTGTCTGCCCCATCTGTGATTTGTACCATGTCTTCCTTGCCTCCTTCTTAACCTTTATCACATCCTGCACCTCTCTTTCCACCACCAATGTGTCGTTTTCCCCAAGTAGTCACCTTCCTGTCATCCCACCTAACACCTCTTCACCAACTCTCAATACAACTTTGCTGTTGTTTTCCCATCATTCCTCCACAGTCCAAAATGACTGCAGTTTATTTAAAACTTTTTCTCTAAACCTGTTGCGATGTCCTTCCTCTTTTAATCTCTACCCCTTTATCCTTGACACTGATTGTTCTGGTTTTATTCTCTTGCTGCCTCTGATCTCAGCCCATCACCATGTCCTTAAGATGTGCCGTCACTTTTTAGAACATAAGGACATAAAAAAAATTGACAAACGAGAGGAGACCATTCAGTCTATCAAGCTCGCCTATGTGGCCAATAGGTAAGCTGTCCCAATAACTCATTCAGTTCTTCTTAATTTATTGAGAAACCTCATAGGCCTGCTTTGGCCTACATAAGACCAATGGGGTAAAAGTTCAAAAATAAACTCAAATGTCCCAGATATCAAAAGTGAATCTCAAAGAAAGGGAACTGTAAAAACCTTTGGTTGAAAAGACCAACTAAATAAGGAATCTTAAATAAATATTCATTAGAATAGCAAAAAAATGCCACAAAGGCACAACAAGAAGCAAAAAGAGCTTCCAAAAAAGGCAATCCACAACAAACAAGTCTCAATACACAATCCATAACTAAAAAAACAGCAAGTGCCAAAAATAATCAAAAAATCCAGAAAAGCTAGTAAGAAACACAGTACAGGTAGTCCCCAGGTTACGGACATCCGACCTACGACTTACAACAATAACTGCCGCTCCGTCATCTTCAGCCTGGGGATGCGGGAAGCGGTGGCTGGAGGGGGGCAATTTTGCTGCTCGCACAGTGTAGTGTCCCTCAGGCAGCTCCCGGCGGCAAGCAGTGACCCATGATCCATAGTCACCGGGGCCACAGCTATCACTCGTATGCAGGACGATGGTTCGCTGCCCGCCCTCTATGCCGCCACAGCTACTACTACTCACTGGATGCAGGCTGAATGGAGCAGATGGGGGCATTTCACTGCCCGCCCAACACACATGGCTGGCAATGCTGCAAGCGCTGACCCGGTTGTGGCTGAACGGAGGCCATTGAGGGTGAACGGGGCGGTGGGGGTAGCATTGTAGTATGCCTTGGATGGCTGCCTGTTGAATTGGGGTTGGGCGATTCACTACCCACCTTTGGCCCGTACCGTGTTTCTTCTCGGTGGGTGGACGCTGCAGGCAGCATATAGTAGTGGAGGTGACTGTGTGGTGGGCGAGTGATGAACCCCCTCACCACCCCAAGTCATTCTCAATAGCAAGTCTGCTTGTACTGTTACGCACATAGCAGGAAGTTGTCTCTTGTCAGTACATCAGAAGTGTTGACGGTTGCCTTCCTGCTGTGATAGCATGGACAGTGCTGTGCAGAAGAGCTCATCTTAACCTTTTGTCTTCACTCTTCAAGAATGTCTCTGAAACACAAATCTGATGCAAGTGCTGGTGATATAGTAAAGAAGAGAAAAACCATCGCCATTGAAAATAAAGCAGAAATAATAAAAAGGTCAGAGAGAGGTGAAACTCCATCATTCATTTGCAGAGCACTTGGTTACAGTTGGTCAACAATAGCATTTATTAAAATAATGTACCTGTTCCGACTTACATAGAAATTTAACTTAATTACAAACCTACAGTCCCTATCTCGTACGTTACCCGGGGACTGCCTGTACTCACATTACCTCAAATTTAAATTCAATATGCCATATCTAAGCTCTCCTCTGGTTCTGACTGATACAGCATAAAAGAAGTGGTGAGGCGGCCTTCTGCTGCTATGCACCTAAAATCTGGAATAGCCTGCCAATAGGAATTCGCCAGGCTGATACAGTAGAGCACTTTAAAACACTGCTGAAAACACATTACTTTAACATGGCCTTTTTATAACTTCATTTTAATCTTAATTTAACTTAATCCTGATCTATACTAATAAAAGGCAAAGCCCTCACTCACTCACTCACTGACTCACTGACTCACTCACTGACTCATCACTAATTCTCCAACTTCCCGTGTAGGTAGAAGGCTGAAATTTGGCAGGCTTATTCCTTACAGCTTACTTACAAAAGATGGGCAGGTTTCATTTCGAAATTCTACGCATAGGGGTCATAACTGGAAGCTATTTTTCCCCATATAATGTAATGGAGTCTTGAGTTGGAGATGGCCGTGGGGGGCGGAGTTTCGTGTGACATCATCACGCCTCCTACGTAAGTACGTAGAGAACAAGGAAGATTCCAAACAGCGATGAGCGCAAAACGCCATTTCACAATTGAGAAGGCAGAAAAACATTATGAAGCAAATGATGCATACAAGCATATTCATAAGTACAGCTACTGCGGAAACAAAGCACAGCGTGAACCATAAGTTTATATTAAATTAAGTTCATAGACAGGCTGCCACTAGCGTTTGTAATTTAGTGCCTGCCCATATAAGGCCGTCCATCAGCGGCAATCCAATACAAACACTGCCGGTAAATGTTCACGGGTGAAGGACTGCGCTTATGCAGAGGAAGATGAGATGGTCAGGGTGGTGTTTGGCACAAACTCATTGAAACTGCGAGAGAAACTTTTAAGTGCCGGGTCTTAGCTGACATTACACGAGATGGCACCAGTACAGCTGGGAACCTTCGATGCAAGAACACCAAGCGGCTCACGTGAACTGACGCAATGCGCAGACAAAAAGCAACAGTTCCAAAGAATGCTGAACATAAACCGAATTACACAATTGAGAAGGCAGCAAAAAAATATGAAGCGTCTTATACATACAATCATATTCATAAGTGCAGCTACTGCGGAAACAAAGCACACAGTGGAAAAAGTGAATGTCCTGCTAAAGGAAGACAGCGTAAAAAAAAACGTGCATGCAGTTTGTCACGTCTCAGATAAAGAGGAAGACGAGCTGTTTATAGATGCAGTAAGGAACTAATCGATGAATGAAACCTCAACATTCAATAACACTCACAAAACAATTACTGTATATTGACAATCATGTTACGTTATTTTTAAAATGTTCCCTTTTCTTTTTCATAACTTCTACTTCTCCACTGCGGTACACGGGTATATATATATAAATGTATATTGTAATAACTGGAGACCAGAGGCGTGAAAAGGTTTGGGGCAGCCACCCGTTTAATGCGGTTTCCCGGCTGCAATAGAATTTGAGGCATTTTCAAAACAGTTGTTTACACAACAGAGTCCAAGACAGAACTGCCTGCCTAAGCAAAGGCAGTGAGCTTTATAGCTCAGAGGGCGGAAATGATGTCGCCCTCTGGGCCGAACTGGAAGTGACATCACCCTTGGGGCCGGAACCGAAGTGACCTCATTCTTGGGGCCGGAACCGGAGGTGGTGTGTCCTTCCTGGAAATGGCGGCTCCTGGTGGGATTTCCCGGGTAAGACCTGCAGAGAACTCAGAAAGAGCGCCAGCGTACCGCCCCTGGGCAGATGTATAAACAGTATTGTCTAAGCCCTTCAGCTGCTTCCCATGCACACGCAGTGACAAGACTCCCCTCAGCCCAGACCCGTGGGTCGGGCGACCTGCACCGAGAGGTCGTGGGCCCGGGAGAGGGCATCGGCGTTGGCATGAAGGGACCCCTGTCGATGAACGAGCGTATATTTGTACTGCTGCAGGTCAAGAAACCACCTCGTGACCCGCTGGATTCGACTCCCTGTGAAGGGCCATCCACTTTAAAGGCGCATGATCCGTCACCAGAGTGAACACGCGACCCAAGAGGTAGTACCGCAGCTGCGTCACCGCCCATTTGATCGCCAGAGCCTCCTTCTCCACCGCCGCGTACCTGGTCTCCCGTCCAACAGTTTCCGCTCAGGTACATAACGGGTGTTCAACACCGCCGACGCTTTGGCTCAACACGGCTCCCAAGCCTGTGTCCGCGTCCGCCTGGAGGACAAAAGGGAGAGAGAAGTTAGGGAGATTAAGATAGGTGCTGAAGTCAGAGCCCTTTTAAGTCACTGAATGCAGCCCCGCTTATCAGACCATACCACCGTATTAGGAGCTCTTTTCTTTGTCAAGTCGGTCAAGGCGCCGCTCTCGAGAACGAGGCACAAACCGGCGGTAGTACCCGCCAAACCGAGAAAGGATTGGACTTGCCGCTTGGTTTGCGGACGGGCCAGGCCATTATGGCTTGCAACTTGGAACACTGTGGCCTCACAGTACCCCGGCCCACTAGGTAGCCCAAATATTTGGCTTCTCTCAACCCGAAGTAACATTTCTTGGGGTTGATGCGAGCCCGCCTCCCAATGTCCGTAATACTGCTGTGACCTGCTGTATGTGCTCCTTCCAGGTGCTGGAATAGATGACAACGCCATCCAGATAGGCAGCACAGAACGAAGTTATGGGGCCGGAGCACTTTGTCCACCAGACGCTGAAAAGTCGCAGGCCCGTGTAACCCGAATGGAAGGACACGATACTGCCAGTGTCCGCTAGGAGTGCTAAACGCGGTTTTCCTTCGGACTCCGTTAAAGGAACCTGCCAGTACCCCTTTGTCATGTCAAGTGTAGTCAAGAATTTGGCTGGTCCCAGTCTCTCGAGGAGGTCGCCCACGCGAGGCATGGGATAAGCATCAAATCGGAAACTTGGTTGAGCCGACGGAAGTCATTGCAAAACCTCCAACTGCCGCCAGGCTTAGCAATCAAGACGATGGGGCTGGACCAGGGACTACTACTTTCCTCGATCACTCCTAGTGCCAGCATTCGCTTGATTTCCAGTTCCACTTCTACTTTCTTTGCCTCCGGAGTCTGTAGGGTCGCCACGGACGATCACCCCGGTCAGTCACTATGTCGCGCAATCAGAGAGGTCCGACCTGGCTGTTCACTTACCACCTCTGGGACCGAGCGGATAGCTGCTTCGAGCTCCTGTCTCTGTCTGGGAGATAGCTGTTCGCGAAATTAAGGGCACTTACTTCCAAGAGAGAGCAGGGCTGTCCGGAGGAGGGATCGATCCCTCTCCTTCCACGGTTTCAGCAGGTTTACATGATATATTCGCCAGCTGGTCGGCGATTGGGCTGTTTCACCAAATAGTCGACCAATCCCTTCCTCTCCTTAATTTCAGAGGGGCCTAGCCAATGTGCGAGCAGTTTAGAGTGTGAAGTAGGAACCAATACCATGACGCGATCCCCGGTTGGAACTCCCGGAGAGTCGTACACGGTCATACAGGCGGCCTGTGCTGATTGTGCCTCCTCGATATGACTTTTAGTATAGGTCTTATTACATCAAATCTATCGCGAATTGGGCGATATACTCCAAAATGTTAGTGGAGGGCTGTGCCTCCCCTTCCCAGCCCTCTTTTAAAATATCTAATAAGCCCCGGGGCTGTCTTCCGTATAGTAATTCAAAGGGAGAGAACCCGTAGAGGCTTGAGGACTTCCGTAGGCAAAGAGGACAAGGGGAGGAGTTGGTCCCAATTCCTCCCATCCTTGCTGACTACCTTACGTAGCATTTGCTTGAGAGTTTGATTGAATCTCTCCACTAGCCCATCGGTTTGAGGATGATACACCGAGGTTTTAAATGCTTTATTTTCAGTAACTTGGCAGTCTCCTTGAACGCTTCCGAGGTGAAAGGCGTTCCTTGGTCCGTCAGGACTTCTAGGAATGCCCACCCGTGAAAAGACTCCTACTAGTTCCGTGCAATATTTTTGGTGGTAGCCGAGCGCAATGGAACGGCTTCAGGGAATCGGGTTGCATAATCCACGAGGACGAGTATATATTTATATCCTCGGCTGAGGGCTCCAGGGTCCTACTATATCCACCCCAATCCTGTCAAAGGAACGCCAATAAGGGGAAGGGGAATCAGAGGAGCACGGTCCTTCCTAGGAATTTGCCGCAGTTGACACTCCGGCAGGAAATGCAAAAGCGCGAACCTCCTCATTAATCCCCGCCAAAAAACGGAGCTTAATGCGCTCTAATGTTTTATCGGAGCCGAGATGGCCTCCAAGAAGGTGAGAGTGGGCTAACTCGCAAACCTGCCGCCGGTAGGTCCGCTGGACTAGCAACAACTTCGGACCTTCCCTCATGTTCAGCAACCCGATACAATAATTCATTATCCATGACAAAGTGAGGTCCCTGTGGCATGGGCAAATGCGCGCTGCGTTAACGAGAACCACTGCATTCTTTATGTGCTTCAGAGAGTCGTCATTCCACTGTTCTCTTGAAAGAAGCCGGAGTCGCTCTAAACTGAAAGTGCAACTCAGAGAGCGGGTCCGGTCTGACCTCAAGGGGCGGAGAATCCTCCTCGCTGCCGGGCGCTAGTGGATGACGTAGTAGCCCGCGACGGTCCGGGAGTATCTTCGTCACTCTCTTGGCCTACCGCCCACTCCCTGTCGGCTGATTACACGGTGTGGAAGCAGCTTGAGATGAGTCTTTATCATCTATAACGAGGCCAAAAGCTTTTCGGGGAATGCTTTCTAAACTACCGCGGTTACTGTCAGACCAGTCCGCCCGAGGATTACGGAAACGGAGGATCCGGTGTACCGCTACGTAAGCCGCGAAGGTTCCTCCGAGACATACGTAACACCGGGCGGTATTGTACGAGCGGATATCTCCGTGTATACATTTTAGACTGGTCTTTTTCTTAATCCATTGTTGCGGTAGAACAAAACGGCGAGCAACGACAGACACGCTACTGCCGGAATCAAACAGCGCTGTTACCATATGTCCATTAATAATAAGCTCTCCGTATGTTTATCCGCCAGGGGATTGCTAAGGGCACACAAACAACCCCGCCATTGTCCCCTACGGTCCGCCTTGTTCCCCGACAGGTCGCAAGCCAGACGGCCCGCGACTTCGAACAGGCTCTGGATTGCGTGGAAGGGACTGCTTTGTAGGACATAACTCCCGGTAGTCCACAGAGCGGCTGTCTGCCTCCCGGTTTCACAGCCGGCCTCTGGGTTGCAAGAGCTGTAGCAGCTCGTCCAGGAATGGAATTCTCCCAGGCCGGCTGGGCAAATTCCTGGGGTATTCTGTAGCAGCAAAAAACAGGCCACTTGCTGCACTATTTGCAAGGGGGTCAAATCAAATGGCCGTAGCCACTCACCCACCTGTTGCCAGAGAGCCATAGCCTGCTCTGACAGCCCTTTCGTTGGGTTAAACTCCCAGTCTATTATATTCTTTACCTGCCGGCCTGGGGACAGCCCATCGTTAACAGGGACCTTGGTCCCGATGGGCAGCTCGGCTTTCCTACCCAGAAGAGCATACTGAGCCACTCGTGTGTTTTCCCCAGAAGCCAGCCCACGCCTGTGGGTCCCCTCTACCTTCTCCACGAGATGGGTTGGTAGCCCCGGTTATGCTCGTGGAGCAGAGCCTGCACCGCCCTTCCTGACCCTCCGCGCACTCCCTGCCCCAAACTCGCCCCGTACTCACCCACCTGGTTCCTTGAAGGTCCGTGTCCCGGTTCTTCGGGACACCATCCTGCCGACTACGCCACTGTAATAACTGGAGACCAGAGGCGTGAAAAGGTTTGGGGCAGCCACCCGCTTAATGCGGTTTCCGGCTGCAATAGAATTTGAGGCATTTTCAAAACAGTTGTTTACACAACAGAGTCCAAGACAGAACTGCCTGCCTAAGCAAAGGCAGTGAGCTTTATAGCTCAGAGGGCGGAAATGATGTCGTCCTCTGGGCCGGAACTGGAAGTGACATCACCCTTGGGGCCGGAACCGAAGTGACCTCATTCTTGGGGCCGGAACCGAGGTGGTGTGTCCTTCCTGGAAATGGCGGCTCCTGGTGGGATTTCCGGTAAGACCTGCAGAGAACTCAGAAAGAGCGCCAGCCCCCCCCGGGCAGATGTATAAACAGTATTGTCTAAGCCCTTCAGCTGCTTCCCATGCACACGTGTGTGACAATATATATACTCCGATCTACAATACATACTTTAGCGTAGACAAGCCACACGCTGTGGTGCAATTGTAGAGTCTTCGCCTCTAACGCCGACATTCGAGGTTTGATTCCCGAGAGGGGGTGTACTGAGTATGTACGCGCGCTACCTGATTCATTTTATCTTCGCATCTCCTTGCTTTGGCACGTATGAAAAAATATTAGGTTAACGCAGAATCATGTTACGTTATTTTTAAAATTTTCCCTTTCTTAGCACAAGCACAGCTGAGAAGCTTCATGCATGTACTCCATAACGCGTAAAAATAATGCATTTAATCACACTTTCAATTCCAAGCAAACGGGAACTTTTGTCAATGCATGATTTCCTGGTACATCCATTACACTGATGCACACATCACAGCTACAAAAATGTTAGAGTCGGAATAAAGCGCTGCCCTACGACTGATCATTTCGACTACCCGAGCGAAGCCTTGATAAAAGCATGGTTTTGTGCACACTGAAAAGCAAGCAAAATTAGATGCATTACAGAAAGCGGACTTTGTGGCTCTTACTGGGGATCATTGGACTTCGGTGACCGTTAGTAATTCTAAATACATCTAATTACAAAATGTTCAATGATCACACTGTTTTAGCCTAATGTACAAAATAATTTTGGCTAATGTTACTCAGAGTTTAAAGAGTAAGCTGGTCAAATTACCTTTTATGTTTCTGACTTATTTTTTTAAGAAGAAAACTGCACTTTATGTTGAAATTTTGGTTATTAATTATTTAAAGACAATACTATTCTGAAAATGTACTTAAAGTACTTAAACTACCACTTTATTTTTAAGTCTGCCCAATTTTAACCAGGGATGATATTTTTGTTTCTGTTTTGAATTCAAATGCAGTTTAAAAGCTTTTTTCAGAAATTAAAACAGCTTCAGTTTACAATATTCATGTCCATGTCTATTATTTGATTCTGTCGCCCACTAAAACCGTTTTAAATTAAAAAAAACATTTGCGATTTGGGGCAAATTTACGTGGTGATTACATACGATTAATCAAGATTAATTCTTACACAGCCTCTAATTAATTGGATTAATTTTTTTAATCGAGTCCCACCCCTAATATATATATATATGTAGATATATATATGTAGATTTGTATATATATGTGTATATACAGTATATATGTAGATATGTATATGTTGTATATACAGTATGTATATATGTGTGTGTGTATATATACAGTATGTGTATATATGTATATGTATATATATGTATGTGTGTATATGTACTGTATATATATATAACTGTATATATGTATGTGTATAGATGTGTATATATATATATATATATATATATATATATATACATGCCAGCAACACTCATGACAATGACAAAACAATTACATTGTCAATCATTATTAAAATGTTTCCTTTTCTTTTTACTTCTCCGATGCCAATCGCAGGTATTTTTATATATATATATATATATATATATATATATATATAATATAAATAGATAGATATGACAACAACACTCATATCAATGACAAAACAATTACATTAACAATCATCTTACGTTATTTTTAAAATGTTTGCTTTTCTTTTTCATAACTTCTTTAACACACTACTTCTCCGCTGCGAAGCGCGGGTATTCTGCTATACTCTATATATTCAATTTCCTCAAAATATCTATTCATGGTGGCTCTAAAATCCGTACTGACCCCTACTCTCTTTTCTGTTTCTTTTTCCGATTTCTTTGTGGTGATGGCCTGCGCCACCACCACCTACTCAAAGCTTCATGATGCTCCAACAATGATGGACGGATTAAAAGGCAGAAGTCTACGTGACCATCATCATCATCAAGCCCTTCCGTGAGAATCCTAAATCCAAAGAGGACTGTTTCATTTATATTAGGTAGAATGCGGTCTCATGGTCTGGAATCCCTACAGATTTAATTTTTTCTCCAGCCGTCTGGAGTTTTTTTGTTTTTTCTGTCCCCCCTGGCCATTGAACCTTACTCTTATTCGATGTTAATTAATGTTGATTTATTTTGTTTTATAATAGTGTCTTTCATTTTTCTATTCTTTAATATGTAAAGCACTTTGAGCTACTGTTTGTATGAAAATGTGCTATATAAATAAATGTTGTTGTTGTTGTTGTAGCCAAAGAGACAGCTCAGGCTTGATGATGTTAGTGAGGCCTGGACTCTTGGCGCTCCACCCACAAGGAACAGGGAACCTAAGCACATAATTAACAAATAATTAGCAAAATTCTCTGAAATAACACATATATTTGAAAAATAATAATACAAAGACAAATATCTAAACACACGTTAACACATAACAAAACAGGCCATCCCTTGGCCTGGTTGCCTACTTGCCTACTTGCCTTTATGTGTCCCCTAGGGAGCAAACCCCCACATTATCTGAAGTTGATTGGACTGATTCCATCATTAAATTTCTTCTCTCTTTTTATCAAAGCTTGGGACCAGCACCTAGTCTGTTAGGTGTGCCCCCTTCTGGCAAGATTAATTAATCTGCAAAACAAATAGTAATTATTAGTGGTATAATTGTTATTTAAGCTTTATTGGTAAATAAGGGGAAGTTTAGTTAATTATACTAAAAACTGTTATTCAGCAAACAGTCATTTTCCTTTCCTTAGTTTTAAACTCACATTGTCTCATAAAAAGCAAAAGAATTAAGCTTTAGAGAATTAAGAGCACATGTTTACCTTTACTATGTTATGTTTGAATAAGACTTATGATATGCCCTATTTGAATTAATAATTTTAATGAAAACAGCAGACATTGGCAAATGTCTTTCTTAAGGGCACTGGTAAAGAACAGTCAAGCCTAGCAGAGGTAAACAACCACTCTTTCAACAAATCACATGCTAATCAAAAATTGAAATATAATAGTAAAAGAAAATACCAAGCCCATAAATTTTTATAAAATTTGGTCTTAATCTTAAGACTCATTTCTGGGTGCAGCTCCATATTTTATAGTGGTGGCAGGCTTACATCACATGTTGCATGCCTTTCCAAATACATGAGTAGAAGCAAGTGCTATTGTGTAAACAGCAGAGTAGTGCCAATGAAAAATGAAGTGTTTGTTGCGACAAACAGCTGTGGACAAAATGGTGTCAAAAAAAATGATAAAATATTTACAAAACTGGAAATGGAAATGCACAATGTCTAAAAATGACATCCAGCCAATCAGACAACAATCTAACATGTTCCAAACACACTGCTTTTGGGCCCACTTTCTCTAATTTCTGCCTACATTTACTAACTTCTCATGTTTTGTTCATCCCGTCCACTACACTTGCTTTTCCCATAACATTACCAATGAGTCTGTGTTCTTCACCATATTACTCTTACTGTACATCTATAGTGTTTGTTCTCTGTTCAACTGCCTTTAAACATTTTCTTAGTTTTTGCTCAGTCACATCTTATTCACATTGCCTAAGTTCTATTCTAAGTTTACCTCAGTTTTTATTTTCAGAACATTTCATGAAGCATCCAAAGACTACAAGCAGATCAACATCCATCCACTAAAATCACGACCAAGACCAAATACATTGATCATATTTAACTGCCAATAGCTTAATTACTTGAAGTATTCAATCGTCTAACAGGTCTGCTGTTACACTGTCAACACCAACATTTTCCCATGCTGCTTTAACATTGGCAGAACATTATTCAATTTATAATCATTGAAATGAACGATGATTGACTTAAGTTTCATAAAAAAAAATCTGCCTAAATATAACTTGCTTAAAAAAAGATTAGTCCATCGTTAAATTACCAATATGATAATGCATTTTATTGTTGTTTAGAGTATGGGATCCATCTACAGTATGTACCAGCTGCTCTTCATGCTAGTATCCCCATGGTCTTACTGGAATTTTTCATACGATAGATGGATTGATCATTGAATTTTTCTGCCTTTTATATTTATAAAAAATTCACTAACCTTAACTATAAAAATAAAGGATTTCTTTTTGCATGAAAGATTCCCCATTAATCCTAAAGATAAAAAATGTTTTATTCCAGAAATATTCATTCCCTTCCCTCATTGTGTCAATATTTTATGACCCACCTTTGGCACGTATTATAGCCAAGAGCCTTTTAGGATATTTTACAACCAGACTTTTAGATGTGGACAATACATTTTTGCCCATTCCTTATCCAAAATTGTTCATGTTTCCTAAACCTGGAATGGGACCACCAGTGAGTTTCCTTTATTGGATAAAGGTTAAAGGTTTGCCTTAACTATTCAAGGTATTTGATCTTTCTGTTTAATGCCACCCCAGTACTGTTTGAGCTACATTTTTGTAAATTAACGTCCGGCAGGATATTACTTACATTTTTTTCTAACAAATATTCCAGTAATCATTTCAGAAGGTAGTGACACTTCATGAGTGGTCAGTCGCAAATGCAACTCCAACCCAAAACAAGGGAGACAAAGTGGATCCTAGTGATCATGGACCACTAAGCCTTACTTCTGTGTCAAGTACAATTAAGTAAACTATAATCTTAAATAAATCAGAAGGATATTTATGAGAAAATAAAATAAACAGAAGTTGGTTATCATGTAGTATGACAGAAAGGTCTTCAATCCATTCTGGTAAATGATTTGAAAAGGAAAGTGGAATAGTGCCCAAAATTAAAGATTGCAGCATAATTTTAAAAAGTTATCCAATTTGAAAATAGAGCATTTAAACTTTTGTTTAGGTCATCAAAGACTTAGTTACCACATCTTTGTTTATGAAATATTTTTGTAACAATGAGTCCTATTGAAATATAAAAGCAATAATAGTACACATCTACATGCAGTAGTAGACTACATTAAATAGAGTGTGTGCTTTTTAACAGTACTTTACAATTTCATGTCATTAAAAGTGTAGGCAAATAGGCTAGTGGCTGCTCAAAAGATGTTGTCAAGGATAGACAAATAAAGTAGCCAAAAAAAGGCTTGGGGCAGCCACCTGTATAATATTCCTGGGTGCAAAAGGATAAATTGGTTCTACAGATGTGTACAGGTTTGAGTTCAACACAGAACTGATTTGTTTGATAAAAGATGGTGGCTTTAAAGAAGAGCGGAGGAAGCAACATCATCCATATGGCCATCCACATTTTATCCATAGGGCCGGAACCAGAAGTGATGTCATCGGGGCCAGGTGGAATTTCCTATAACCGGTCTGCAGAGAAGTGAGGGAAAGAGTTAAGGAACTCTGCCACTCCCTGGTCTGGCATGGAATTGCACTCATTCAGGTCCTTCAGCTGCCTCCCATGCGCATGTTTGTGACAATGTCATATAAAGCAAATTCTAATTCAAGCCATTTGACAATTGCATTGATTAATGTGCTAATCAAAGGGTGTATATGTAATTGAAACAATAAGTATATTTAATATATGAAATGAAACATTTTTAAAAGATGTACCCGATTAAGACTTAAGATATACTTTGAAGTCCAAGGTAAATTTTTTAGCTGCTTTGGACCAGGGTGCAGGTCTGGAGATTTGCTGATAATTAATAGTGTCAGTGAACTACTGTATCATTATAGTAGGCAGATAATTCAGCCATGAGTTTGTTTTAGGAGTAATGTAAATAGTGACTAAATATTTGTTCACTATGTGCTTACAGAGTGAGGCTTACATAATTTCATTCCTCCTATTCAGCAGAAGTAAGACTGTGTACTAGTGGTGCACTGCATGCACACGCGCCTGACTCTCCCAGTCTTTCACTAACTTGTGTTAGGGATCTTTTATGCCGTCAAGATGTGGCTGTCAGATAAGTAAAAGAGATAAATGCAGAAAAATCCAAGGTAAAGTAACTCCTTTTGAGGTAAATTTGAAACAGCAAACCAACCTGTAATTGAAACTGCAAAGAATATTTAACTGTTTTACAACAAATTCGAAACTTCACCAATGCTTTTCAATTGGACGCTTTTAAATTACAACACTAGGAACTTCCTTGACAATTTTACTTAATGTATAAATGTGGCTCTAATTTCAAAAGATTCGATTCACTTGGAACAAAGTTGTTTTATGCAGACAGACAGACAGACAGACAGGCGCACAGATCACAATAGGTACTTTTCACACTTTAGGCAAACACTCCTAAAAAGCCTTTAACAGAAAATGGTGCCAAAAGATTAATGTTAAACCTAAAAGTCACTGGCATCATACATAATTTACAAAACTGAATTTTGAAATGGTCAATTGACCAAAGCACTGACTCCAAGAGAAAGGGGTTAGCAATGGAAATAAAAGCTTACATAACCCATGAGAAAAAAAATAGTGATCAAGAAATGGGGACCAATTCAAATCTAGGAGAAGAAAATGCCAAATCAAATGACACCCCTGAAGTGTTTTATAACTAGCTACAACACATGACTATACTTCTGTTATCCAGAGACTTGAACATTAGGATTGGTACACCACCAACTCATAATGTCATGTGAGTACCTCCATGAAAAATCTCAGGATATTTTTGTCATTAACAGACAAACATAATAAGGACATTACATTATTTATATTATTCTTTGACTTTTATATTAATCCCATTAATTCTAATACAGTAAGCATACTTGTGAAATTTATACGTTACACCAAAACTGGAGAAACAGCAATCACTAACCAGGCAGCAAAAACATCTTAAATACAAATGAATAATCTTGAAAACTGGTTATAGTGTAAAAACATTAGTGTAAATCAAAGGCCACTGTGCTCTGATTCTATAATGCCTGAGTGAGATGACATCTGGAATATCTCATGCATTTCTGTTCACAAGGCTTCAAAAAGACATAGCAGCACTAGAACCTGAGCTGAGAAAGGGAAATAATTGTAATTTGGAATTTAAAAAAATGACATGTTCAAACAGCCTCAGTGAATTAAACCTCTTTAGTCTTGAACAATGCAAGTTACATATAAACCTAATGCAAGTCTTCAAAATTCCCAAAGGCGTCAATAAAATCAATCCTGCCTGCAGCATTCTTACATGTAAATCGTGTACCCAAAAACACTATTAGAAATTAAGGGGCAAATACATGCATTTATAGTTGAGGGCAGAAACCACTTTATAATGGGAATTTTATCATTTTTAACAAGTACCTGGATGCAATATTTTGAAATCATAGTTTTTAAAACATGGCTTGAACAAAATGGACCTTTTTGAGCTAAGAGATTAAATGTTATTTTTGAAAGGAAGCTCACCAGAGAATTAATCACTGGTCAATCAGCAGTCATTAGTAACCAAAACTAAAACGTTAAGCAAAGTTCATATAATCAGATCCAGATAAAAGTCTGTTTTTTATTTGAGTTCTTTATTGAAGTAGTACCTAACTAAACAATGCAGAGATGCTAAAGGCAAATTACATTTTAGTTTTTTTCATAAAAACCGTTGAATATAAATTAAGAGACATTATGTTTAGCTTATATAATGCACTGGAGTACTGTGTGCAGTCCTGGTCACCATGCTACAAGAAAGACAGGGCAGAACTTGAAGCTGTGCAGTGGAGAGAAACCAAGTTAAGGATATGACCTACTCCGACGGACTTAGACAATTAAACCTGTTTAATCTCAAGCAAAGGAAACTCCATGGGGATCTAACCCAGGTCTTCAAAATTCTTAAAGGCAGTGATAAAACAGATCTAGCAGAATTCTTTCAACTTTATACATACTTGATGGCACCAGTGGAAATTAAGGGGAATTGCATTTAGAACTGAAGCCAAAAAGCACTTCTTTACGTAAAGAGTTGTTGGAATCTGGAACAAACTACCAAGTCATATAGTTGAAGCAGAAACCTTGGCAACTTTTAAGAAGTATCTGGATCAGACTTGGGACAGCTTAGCTATTAGTTAACAAATGACCTTAATGGATTGAATTGTCTCCTCTCATTTATCAAATTTTCATGTTCTTATGTAACAGTTGTCCAAGTCAATGGTAAACTGTCAAAACCCTGGGGTATGCTGGGATGAGGAAGCATAAGAGAATAAAAGCTGTCCTGTTTTTCAACTAAGTCAAATTGTTATTCAAATAATTATAAAAAAATCACAGCAAAGGCCAAGAATCAGAAAGTCAGGATAGAAATAAACAATTCAAGGACAAAGGTTGTTGTAAGAGCCAATCTTAGCAAGTTAAGGTCAATCTTAAATTCACTTGTGTCTGCTTGATATCAACAGAATATCAGTTTCTCATAGTTAATTAGATTATGGTATAGTCTTTAACCCCTGAAGGTTAACATGAAATAAACATCCGTAGCTGTACCTATAAAAACATAGTGTTAATTAAGCCAGTTTGGAAATAGTCTCACTGCTAGCATGGACTAAAAGTTGCTAATCTTTGGAAAATCTGGACAAACATAGCAGCAGTGGCATTTTGTGTGAGTATCCATAACCTTGGATAATGATTAGTTTAATGCAGCGCTATATACACAGGGTGAGTCAAAATTATGTTAACAATTGAATGGCGGAAACAATTTATTCTCAAAACATACTTCATATGTACAAGATGATTTAAAGGAATGTCTCAACTTGTTCGCCATCATGTTCAACACATATACCATACGTGGCACATAAATTGTCCACAAAAATTGTATATACAGTAAGTATATACATAGCAGTACCATTAGAGTTAACATAATTTTGACTCACCCTGTATATATCTATACTAATAAAAGGCAAATCCCTCACTGACTGACTGACTGACTCACTCACTCACTGACTCACTCACTAATTCTCCAACTTCCCGTGTAGGTAGAATTCTGAAATTTGACAGGCTTATTCCTTACAGCTTACTTACAAAAGTTAGGCAGGTTTCATTTTGAAATTATACGTGTAACGATCATAACTGGAACCTACTTTTGTCCATATATACGGCTATAGCCTGTCGCCGTGTGAGGTGGAGTTGTGTCTGCCCATATAAGGACATCCATCAGCAGCTATCCAATAGACTAGCTGCCGAGAAATATTAGTAGGTGAAGGACTGTGCTTATGCAAACGAGGATGAGCTGGTCAGGCACAAACTCAGCAAAAGTGTGAGGAAAACTTTTAAGTGCTAACATTAAATAAAGCCATGGACATCGCAAGATCGCACGACATAACACAAGAGGAGCAGAGAAGCTTTAATGCATGTACTGCAAGCGGCTCACGTGAACTGACTTTGTTCTGGCTTTAACTACAGTGAAATAAACAGACATAAACTGGAAGCGTGAGTCTGTGCCTTTTTATAATCTCGAGAGAGAAACATGGTGGCAGCGTAGGTGACGGATCTGCACCGAAAGTCACACCAATTTGCTGTTAAAAGTTCAGGACATGGAGAAAAATGGAGGGTCTGAGACCGCCGCTGACTTTAAGGCTCGATGCTAAAGACCTGGCGAAGTCATGGACAACATGGAAGGACGAGTTCAGGTTATTCACAGAACTTGCAATGCCGGAGGCAGAGGAAAACACTAAGGTCAGATTATTCCGTTATCTCATTGGAGAGAGCGGCAGAGAATTGTCAGGCGCTAACCGGTGAAGTAAGACCTGATGAGTTAATCATTAGCTTGGTTATACATAAATTTGAGGAACATTACAACCAGAAAATTAACGAAACTTAATATAACTTATATATATATATATTGCTAGTATATATATATCATTGTGTTGATTACATTAATATAGTATTTCCAGAGATGCTAATCCATAGCAACTGACATGTAACAATGCTAGCTCAACATGAAGGTGCCCATAATAAACAAAAAAAATATTCTTCATAATATCTGCAAATAATAATAGTGATAAATAATGTACACATAATGATGATGATAAATAAGTGCATAGAATCATAACATTACTGGGTTTGGTTGCATGGTCTTCAGTCTTTATGGTTTTGACTTGATCCTGGAGGAGCTGGACTACCTGTGCAACCTGAATTGGCTGCAGGTACCACCTCATACTACCAGTAGTGACAAGGACACTAGCAAAATGCAAAACTAGAGAAGAAAATGTTAGGAAGGATAAGAAGAGATCAACTGTCTGTGGCCACCACCTACAAAACCATTCCCTTTTTGGGGGTTGTCTTGCTGTTGCCTCTCCAGTGCACCTGTTGTCACTTTCATTGGCACCAAAGCAGGTGAAGTTGATTCACAGTCGCTTTTGCTTCCTAACTGGACAGATTGATATTCCTGAAGCTTGACTGACTTGTTATTAGATTGTAATGATTAATTGTTCCCTTAATTTTTTGAGCTGTGTATATAATTATTGTCAGTTGCCTTGTCAGATATTCATGTGTTTCTCGATTTCAAGTTAAAATACTGCATTTTTAGAATACTGGTTTTATTCTACAGAAAAGCCTTTGTGTTGAAATATTTCTTAAAAAGCTTTCTGAAGCTTTCATATATTCCCCTGGGAGAAAGGGGATTTGGGAAAGAGATGCATAGAGTTATATGTAGCAAGACTTGACAAAATTTGTAAACATGCCAAATGGGATATTGCATTGAAATTACAAAAAGTTACGAGTAACATAAAGCAAATGCTTTTTACTGCCAAACGATCTCTGTGATAAAACATTATCTTTAGAAAATATTTACTAGACTGGTGATTTTTTTCCAGATTTTGTTATTTTGAAAACTCAATCAAAATACTTTTATACTGGATTTGGCATCTGTTTAAAAATTGCTTGTTAAGGTTAAAGTGTTATATAGATTCTCATTGTTTTACATGTAATTAAAAAAGTGAAATATTATGATCTTAGGTGAAATCAGTCCTTTACTTTAAAACTTCAACATATCAAGTTAATTCAACAACATCATAAGGTCACTTTAAAAGCTGACGAGAGTCCACTTCTGACTGCATTATTTGGCTGTTTTAAATTTAGAAGAAAAACATCTGTCAGTGTAACGAACCACTGTTGAAAGAACATGTCAAGCGTGAACACTGTCATAAAAAACACAATTTCACGGCAAAACTTTGTAGCTGTAATCAGCAATCCTTCCAATACAATCAATGCAACATTCCCTGCTAAGACATTAAACAGAAGTCAATGTCCCTTTCTTTATTTGTAAGTAAAACTGGAAAGTCTTTTTCTTATTCTGTTATGATAGGAAGGCTTGGATTTTTCCAGTTGATTAAGATAAGATAGCATGCTAGCAATGTGGTACAAGTTATTATATACAAAGTAATAATATCTTAACAGTGTTACTTCATACAGAGCTGGGCGAGGATTTAGGATTATTATGATTTTAAAGTTGTCTGATACATAAGACACAATTTTCTTCTATTTACTATAGCACTCTATGTTTAGTTATAGATTCAACGGACTGGAAACATCGAAAGAAGACAAGGAGATGGAATATAATATAAGACAAAATTTGAGGTAGAAACACAAAGCAAAAGGTCCGGATATATAATGTTCCTTTCCCCCACTTGATTGAAAGCTAACCAAAGATTTGTACTCTGAGATTTTACCCATAAACATGGATGAATTGAATACTGCAATGACATAACATGTCACATGGCTTCAATGTCATGTGACTAGAAACAGGTGTATGAACACTAAACAATATGGCTGCTACCAAGAAAATAAACTCCCAAAATACAAATAACCTCCAGAGATAAGAAAAGAAATTTGTCACAAAGAAGCCATGAAATATATATTATAAAAGTATAATAATTACAAATGTTCAAAGAAATATCAGAAATAAATGAATAATAAAACAACAACAACAACATTTATTTATATAGCACATTTTCATACAAACAGTAGCTCAAAGTGCTTTACATATTAAAGAATAGAAAAATGAAAGACACAATTATAAAACAAAATAAATCAACATTAACATCGAATAAGAGTAAGGTTCAATGGCCAGGGGACAGAAAAACAAAAACTCCAGACTGCTGAGAAAAATAAAATCTGTAGGGATTCCAGACCATGAGACCGCCCAGTCCCCTCTGGGCATTCTACCTAACATAAATGAAACAGTCCTCTTTGGATTTAGGATTCTCACGGAAGGGCTTGATGATGATGATGGTCACGTAGACTTCTGCCTTTTAATCCGTCCATCATTGTTGGAGCATCATGAAGCTTTGAGTAGGTGGAGGTGGCGCAGGCCACCACCACAAAGAAACCGGAAAAAGAAACAGAAAAGAGAGTAGGGGTCAGTACGATTTTAGAGCCACCATGAATAGTTATTTTGAGGAAATTGAACATATAGAGTATCAGGATTAAGTTAAATTAAGATTAAAATGAATTTATAAAAAGGCCATGTTAAAGTAATGTGTTTTCAGCAGTGTTTTAAAGTGCTCTACTGTATCAGCCTGGCGAATTCCTATTGGCAGGCTATTCCAGATTTTAGGTGCATAGCAGCAGAAGGCCGCCTCACCACTTCTTTTAAGTTTTGTTCTTGGAATTCTAAGGAGACACTCATTTGAGGATCTGAGGTTACGATTTGGAATATAAGGTGTCAGACATTCCGATATATAAGATGGGGCGAGATTATTTAAGGCTTTATAAACCATAAGCAGAATTTTAAAGTCAATCCTGAATGACACAGGTAACCAGTGTAGTGACATTAAAACTGGAGAAATGTGTTCGATTTTCTTTTCCTAGTTAGGATTCTAGCAGCTGCATTCTGCACTAGTTGCAAACGATTTATATCTTTTTTGGGTAGTCCTGAGAGGAGTGCATTACAGTAATCTAGTCGACTGAAAACAAACGCGTGAACTAATTTCTCAGCATCTTTCAGTGATATAAGAGGTCTAACTTTACTTATGTTTCTTAAGTGAAAAATGCTGTCCTAATGATCTGATTAATATGTGATTTAAAATTCAGATTACAGTCAACAATCACCCCTAAGCTTTTTACCTCCGTCTTGACTTTTAATCCTAATGTATCCAGTTTATTTCTAATAGCCTCATTGTATCCATTATTGCTGATCACTAAAATTTCAGTTTTCTCTTTATTTAACTTGAGAAAATTACTATTCATCCATTCTGAGATACTAGTCAGACATTGTGTTAGTGAATCAATAGAATCAGGGTCATCAGGTGCTATTGATAAGTACAGCTGTGTGTCATCAGCATAGCTGTGGTAGCTCACGTTGTGCCCTGAGATAATCTGACCTAACGGAAGCATGTAGATTGAGAATAACAGCGGACCCAGGATAGAGCCTTGTGGAACACCATATGGATATCATGTGTCTTCGAGTTGTAATTCCCACAACTAACAAAAATTTTCTCCCTGTCAGGTAGGATTCAAACCAATTTAAGACACTGCCAGAGAGGCCCACCCATTGACTAAGGCGATTTCTAAGAATGTTGTGATCAATGGTGTCAAATGCAGCACTCAGATCTAAGAGGATGAGAACAGATAAATGGCCTCTGTCTGCATTTACCCGCAAGTCATTTACTACTTTAACGAGTGCAGTTTCTGTGCTGTGATTTGTTCTAAAACCTGACTGAAATTTATCAAGAATAGCATGTTTATTTAGGTGGTCATTTAACTGCATAATGACTGCCTTTTCCAGAACTTTACTTAAGAAGGCAGGTTAGAGATGGGTCTAAAATTTTCAAGAGCTGAGGGGTCAAGATTATGTTTCTTAAGTAGGGGTTTAACTACAGCAGTCTTAAGACAGTCTGGGAAGACCCCAGTATCTAGTGACGAATTTACTATGTCAAGAACATTATCAATTAGCACGCCTGATACTTCTTTGAAAAACCTTGTTGGTATCGGGTCAAGGACGCAGGTGGAGGGTTTTAATTGAGAGATTATTTTTTTAAATCAGGTAAATCTATCCTAGTGAAAGAGTTTAATTTGTTTATAACAGGATGCTGGGGTTTAGGAGGATCCTTAGTGTTGGGGAGATATACTATGTTATTTCTAATATCATTAATTTTTGATTGAAAATACAGCGACAGCCTCACAGGTTTCACTGGAAGCACTTAGGAGGCATTCCTTTGAGCTACCTGGGTTTAGTAGGCGATCAATTGTAGAAAATAAGACTCTGGGATTACTAGCATTGTTATTTATAATCTTGAGAAATAGCAGCGTCTCTCAAGACGGACAGTGTTATTGTATTCTGTTATTTTGACTTTTAATATTTCATGGTGGATAGTAAGTTTAGTCTTCCTCCATTGACGCTCAGCTCTACGGCATGTTCTCTTTAAATCAGACACTCTTTGGGTCTTCCATGGTATAACAATGCTAGAAGATTTTTTCACTGTCTTTTCAGGTGCAACTATGTCAACAGCAGCTCTCACTTTAGAATTAAATCTTTCCACCTTACTATTTACATTATCCTCGCTATTATAGCTGGCACTATAAACGGACTGATTGCTTAAAATGTTTGTAAGTTTTAAAGCTGCTGCGAATCAAAGAAGCGTTTTTAACAATATGCTTCTCATGAGTGTTTTTATCATTATTTCTATATTAAAAGTAGAAGAAAATGGTCTGATAGACCAATATCAATGATCTGTTTTATATCAACTTTCAGTCCTTTAGTAATCACTAAGTCTAATGTATGACCTGCTTTATGTGTAGGCTGATTTATGAGTTGTCTCAAATCAAAAGAATCCAGGAGGTTCATAAATTCTTTTACTTTTAGATCACACTGATTATCTATATGAAAATTAAAGTCGCCAACTATTAGGAGTGTGTCATAGTTAGTAATTAAAATTGACATTAAGTCAGAGAATTCCTCAAAAAACGACGCGTTATATTTAGGAGGTCTATACACGGATAGTACTAGAACTTGAGAATCTCCATGAATAACAACGGCCAGATACTCAAAGGACTTGAACTTACCAAAACTGACATCTTTACATTTTAATCGGCTCGAGTAAATGTTAGCCAATCCGCCCCCTTTTCCTGGCGGTTGCATGAGTAAAACTGTAATCCGGAGGCGCAGATTCGATTAAAACTGCCGGCATCTGAATTCAAGCCATGTTTCATTTAGTGCAATAAGATCTTTTTTTATCACTAATAAGATCGTTGATAAAAAACGTTTTGTTAGTTAAAGCTCTATAGTGCCATATTTAATGTTTCGGAGGTGCAGAGATGAGTACTATGTGCGTTATTGATATTTGGAATAGGAACTAAATTATTATTATTAGCGCCGCTCTGTGTGTATTTTTTGTTTAATCTATGATGTGTTTTTATAGTTTTAATACATTGTTCCTCTAAAATAGTGATTTTAATTAGATTATTGGAGTTTATGCCGTATTTCCTAGGTTTTCTACGTGCATTGAGATTGCTTATTACAGTATTAATGGTGTGCACTTTAACGGAAGACTATTAAACATTCATCATGTCCTGGCACAACAGTATTATTTCGGAAACAAGAAATCGTGACAATAAGGTCTCAACAGGGGACATTCCCAAAACATGTGACCCCGTAAAGACGTTCCCAACAACATAACTCACAAGTAAATGTACTGCTATGTTAGAAAAAAAATGCAACCAAAGATTTTAGTATGAGACAAAGTCAAAGAATGAAGTAGTAATCAAAGCCGTAAAGCCTGAAAGCGAAAAAAGTTCAATATGTGGCACAAAATACTTTGAATACTTTGAGAGGAATACAGCCTACAATACATACCAAGTTTGTTTTAGTAGCTGCATGGTGGAAATTTATGATTGTCTTGAAATGAATCATTTCATCCTTCAACATTTGCAGTAAGATGCTGCAGATGTTCTACCAGACGGTTGTGGCGAGTGCCCTCTTCTACGCGGTGGTGTGCTGGGGTGGCAGCATAAAGATGAAAGACGCCTCACGCCTGGACAAACTTGTTAAGAAGGCAGGCTCTATTGTAGGATTAAAGTTGGACAGTTTAACATCTGTGGCAGAGCGACGGGCATTAAGCAAACTCCTGTCAATCATGAATAATCCAATGCATCCACTTAACAGTGTCATCTCCAGACAGAGGAGTAGCTTCAGTGACAGACTGCTGTCACTGTCCTGCTTCACTGACAGACTACACTATGCGACTCTTCAATTCCACCCGGGGGAGTAAATGCTAACATTAATTTTATTTTAATTTTTTTCATTTTTATTACTATTTAATTTAATGTTGTTTCTTTGTATTAGTATACTGCTGCTGGATTATGTGAATTTCCCCTTGGGATTAATAATGTATCTATCTATCTATCTATCTATCTATCTATCTATCTATCTATCTATCTATCTATCTATCTATCTATCTGATCAATAACATACTTTAAAGTTTTTTTTCTGGACTGGTACCACATTCTAAGTCAGTGTTGAGTCACAAGACTTTGTTAATGGTAGCTAATGGTAACCAGTAATCAGAGCAAAACATACAGGGAGAATTTAGAACAGGACTTGTTGTTCATTACTTACGAAGTGGATGTGATTTAATTTTTTTACAAGTTTTTTTTTTTTCCCCCATAATGTCATAGCGTATATATTCACAACTTAGTAGTACAATTTCAGGTATAGGTTGTGCCTTGTCCCATCTGATTTAGACCTCTGAAGAATTCATTATTTTGCGGATCCATTGCTTGTGTGCTGAGGTGGTATTCCATGTGGTGGGGTCACCCTAACCATCACTCCTTCTGAAAACTCCCTCTGGCAATATATTGAGCTGGGAAGAGGATCTCAGCAATGGTGCTTTAAGGCTGAAGTGGAGAGGAAGTATTGTTGTTCTTTGAGTTGAACTGGTTTTCGAATTCTTGCTTCTGTTTTTAGGTCTCTGATTACTTTTTATGTTTTGGGACTTGATTTCAGGCAAATCCTTTTGCCACTTTTTGCTCTTTTGAGTATTTTGCTACATTGTTTTTTTACATTTTTTGTATTCAAGCCATATGTTGAGCATTACCTAATCTCTTGTAGGGTGTTTTGATATATTTTAGCACATTTCGAAAGAATTTTTTGAGCTCTGTAGGCTAGTTCCCGTTTTTGTGTGCCTGCTAGACCAAATGCTATCAAGTCACAGTTGTAAAACTAACTGCATTAGTATGAGCCTCTGCTTGGCTGACCAGTGAGGGTCTTTGCCTGTTTTGTAACTACTTTTGGAAATCTCAACACCTTTTCACCGTTATGACTCCACATTATAACAACAAGATGGTGTTTAACACAATCCATCAGTCTGTCATAGTCAGATTTAGGTAGGTTGAATAGGTTTTCAAATTGTTTAAATTATGTAAAATATTGTGAGGTGCCCAAACAAGGCTCTTATTTAAATTATTATTGAACCTTACAATTTTCTTTGACTACTCAAATCTATTTACCAAGGAATAATCAGTATAGAACAATCATATAGAATACTAGCTCCTGCATAAAGAGACACTTTTTAAAAGAATTTTGCTTGTAATTCCTGATTATATCTGATTATTCACTGAAATAGACAGCAAGCAGCTCCTTGGTAATAGCAAATAAAATTGGTGATACAGAACAGTTGTTGTAAACAGACAGATAAGAAAATAAGAGAGGTAGACTTTTTTTAAAGGGAGAAGACATTCTCTTAGTCTAATTTCAAGCAGAGGGACAATAAGTAAAGAGGAAAGTGGAATACTACAGAAAAGAAAGTATAAATCACAGTTTTTCGAGACTAACCCAGAGTTCAAAGCTAAACAATGGCCAAAGTGAACATGAGAACACGCATGTTTTTTGAGGACAAGCTAGGATTTTCTTATATAGCTAACCAGCAATAATGTCTTGTACCACAAAATTTTGTGTGAACTGAAAATCTCTCATTTCAAATTGGCACCAAAATGACAATTCCATCATAACGAAAAAAATAACAGGATAACATAAAATAGAAATATAAATACAGAATTCCAAAAACAATAAAATTCCCCAAACTATACATATAAAGTGTACAAAAAGAAGAAAATGGAAAGGAAGTGTAACATTTTAAAATAAAGAAATCAAAATTTGCTTCTGAGCTGAAAAATAACAGTTTTTTTCATAAAAACAAACTGGATTTAAACACCACTCCTCCCATAAAAAAATTGTCAGGGCCTATGATTTAAAAAAATAAATAAATATAAGAGTAGATGAACAATCTAAAGCAAATTTAATACAAAAACATTAATGTAAAGGATACATCATCCCAGTTAGATGTATATACAGTATGTTAGGTATAATTTGTCCAGTATCATTCATTTTCCCATTACTTTAGTATAATGACCTTCTGAGTCAGAAATTACCTCAGAAGCAACAAAGGAGATTGCTTTACGATTCCTATTCCTTTGATTTTATTGCTTTACAGGAATGAAATTCTTATCCAACTCATCCTTTCTTCAAGCTAGGTTGAGCTTTAATATTTGAATGTGTCTCCTGTATGAAGTCTGTAGTTGATTTCTATGAGCAAAGACGTGTTAACACTTTTTATATTAGTTATAGGGTTTGATTTTCCCACAGAAAACTGAATGCTGCAACCAGTAATGTGTCTAAATGTTTAAGTGGATAAAAAAGAAAAAAAATAACACTAGGTTTTTGCAAGCTATCTGAATGTGATATTCAGTTATCTAGAATACATTTAAAGATGTTTCAAATTCATTGCCAAATGCAGTATTTTCAAATTGCTTCCATCATGGCAGGAGCTATATCAGTTAACAGTAAGGTTAGGAAACATACATTTGATACAAAAAAGTCTAATTAGTGAATATAGTTGCATGTGAATTAAAGATGTCCCAAAATGTATTACAGATATCTTAAATATACAGTAAATCTATACTAATAAAAGGCAAAGCCCTCACTGACTGACTGACTGACTCATCACTTATTCTCCAACTTCCCATGTAGGTAGAAAGCTGAAATCTGGCAGGCTTATTCCTTACAGCTTACTTACAAAAGTTAAGCAGGTTTCATTTCGAAATTCTATGCGTAACAGTCATAACGGTCAACAACGTCCGCCATATTGAACTTATTTCGGCGGTATAACGCCACTGTCAGCCGCCATATTGAACTTTCCAACATCACTAATTCTCCAACTTCCCGTGTAGGTAGAAGGCTGAAATGTGGTACTTATTTCGGTGGTATGATGCCACTGTCGGCCGCCATATTGAACGTTTAACGGAAACCGATGTACGTACTTATTTCGTTGGTATGACACCACTGTCGGCCACCATATTGAACTTTCCAATGTCACTAATTCTCCAACTTCCCATGTAGGTAGAATGCTGAAATTTGGCAGGCTTATTCCTTACAGCTTACTTACAAAAGTTAAGCAGGTTTCATTTCGAAATTCTACACGTAACGGTCATAACGGTCGACAAAGTCCGCCATTTTGAACTTTCTTATTTATGGCCACATCTTCACGAAATTTGGTAGGCGGCTTCCCTGCGCTAACCGAAACCGATGTACTTACTTATTTCGATGGTATGACGCCACTGTCGGCCGCCATATTGAACTTTCCAACGTCACCAATTTTCCAACTTCTCGTGTAGGTAGAAGACTGACCCCATCTTCACGAAATTTGGTAGGTGGCTTCCCTGCGCTAACCAAAACCGATTTACGTACTTATTTCGGTGGTCTGACGCCACTGTCGGCCGCCATATTGAATTTTCCAAACGTCACTAATTCTCCAACTTCCCGTGTAGGTAGAAGACTGAAATTTGGGAGGCCCATTCCTTACAGCTTACTTACAAAAGTTAAGCAGGTTTCATTTCAAAATTCTATGCGTAACGGTCATAACGGTCAACAACGTCCGCCATATTGAACTTTCTTATTCATGGTCCCATCTTCACGAAATTTGGTAGGCGGCTTCCCTGTGCTAACCGAAACCAATGTACATACTTATTTCGGTGGTATGACGCCACTGTCAGCCACCATATTGAACTTTCCAACATCACTAATTCTCCAACTTCCAGTGTAGGTGGAAGGCTGAAATTTGGTACTTATTTCGGTGGTATGATGCCACTGTCGGCTGCCATATTGAACTTTTAACGGAAACTGATGTACGTACTTATTTCGTTGGTATGACACCAATGTCGGCCGCCATATTGAACTTTCCAACGTCACTAATTCTCCAACTTCCCGTGTAGGTAGAAGGCTGAAATTTGACAGGCTCATTCCTTACAGCTTACTTACAAATGTTAAGCAGGTTATATTTTGAAATTCTACGCGTAATGGTCATAAAGGTCAACAACGTCCGCCATGTTGAACTTTCTTATTTATGGCCCCATCTTCTCGAAATTTGGTAGGCGGCTTCCCTGCACTAACCAAAACCAATGAACGTACTTATTTCGGTGGTATGATGGCACTGTCGGCCGCCATATTGAACTTTTCAACAGTCTTTGTTACTTATGTGTCCATCTTCAAGAAATTTGGTACGCGGGTTCCCAACGCTAACTGAATCCTACTTACGTACATATATACAGTACGTCCATAGCCTGCAGCTCGGTCACCGTGTGAGGTGCCGTTGGGTCCCCCATCCCAACGCCTCCCACGTTGTTGGATGCCTGCCTATATAAGACCGTCCGTCGCTCCGGTCTCTACATTCCCTTCCTTGCTTCGCCACGGGATTCACGTCTCCCTACTGATAACTACAGCCTTTTTGTTTAATCCACAGCTTCTCCGCTGTTTTATTGTTTGTTTATTACAATTATAGTTATTGTATAGGTATTTTAGACTTACTTTACATTTCTCAGGTACCCATTTCCTTTATCATTCCAACCCCCATTACCATATCTATCGAGGAGATCACTATTGATCAAAGAACTGTCACTTACCGAGTGGTTTCCATGCCCGAAGATGACACCTACCTTTTTCATTCTCTTTGTTACATATTGTATGGCCATATCAGGCTCACTCTTGATATCCAGAGGAACATTGTATCTTATGTATTGAATGACTGGGACAGGTTCAAGGCGTGGACTGATGACGGTACAGGAGATAATTATACTACACAGGAACACTATAAGAGTGAAATGCTTAAAGCTCTTCACCTATGGTTCTGCATGTGAGTTGATGGCTGCCCCTGAATTGTTTGGTTGTCGCTTTCAAGTGTACCGAAATAGCCAAATATTTTACACCTTTCGACAACCGCCAGTGCCTCTTAAACATCTTAGACTCACAGGTGACGATTTCAGTAGTGGACACTTTGATGTTTATGAATGTTTAAACTCCCAAAAGCTGGATGTGATTTTATCAATGAAAACAGTCGTGTGCTTACAACGCTTGACAGATGCCGAATGTCACTTCAACACCACAAATCCTGCAAATACTGTCGTAATTGAAACAAACCATGAAACTCAAACCGATTATGACAGCAGCAAGCTGTCAGATTTGAGACAAGATTACTGTTCACATGGCCAACTGTAAGTTGCATGCTCAAGAGCAAGCTCAGCGCACAGCTTGGTCATATTACAACTGGAGGGCCGAACTGACAATGTGGTATACAAAGAGATTCTTAACAAATAATTATTGGCATATTTTCCCTCAGTTTAAAAAGGTTTAATTTTCTTCTTAATAAAAATTTTAATGCAGTACTTTGCCGCTGCGAAGCGCGGGTATTTTGCTATATATACGGGGATATAGGGGGACATATGACAGCAACACTCATAACAGTGACAAAACAATTACATTGACAATCATGTTACGTTATTTTTAAAATGTTTCCTTTTCTTTTTCATAACTTCTTTAACACACTACTTCTTCACTACTATTTTGCTAGTAAGTAAATAAATATGCCTAGATATAAATATAAAACACCAAAAATTACCTAAAAATTGAGGATATTTGTTTGAACAATCAATAAGTAGAACTCTTGTAACCTAAAAATCTTGGGTATTAAATACTAGTTCTTCAGCATAGGGAAGTCTTTTTAGTAGAATGAAATGTAAACTTTTAGAAAATGATAATTTTGTTATGAAATCAATGCAAAGCTTTAGTAGTAGCTGGGAAGGGTTGTAGCACCCCAACAGGAAGACCTGGGGCCTCATGCATAAATGGTGCGTATGCACAGAAATGTTGCGTAAGAACATTTCTACGTTCAAATCACAATGTATAAAACCTACACTTGGCGTAAAGCCAAGCACTTTTCCATGGTACCTCATACCTTGTCGTATGCAAGTTCTCCGCTCGGTTTTGCAGACTGGCGGCACCCAGCGTCAAAACAGTGCTACTGTTCCTGTGTGGTTACTCTTTATTTTCCTGATGCGGCTTTATAAATACACTGAAACTAATTGCATATTGTTGATTAGTGTAACGCATCTGATTGTAATTAACTTGTAACAATATAATGGTCCAGGGAACAGCCATAGTATTTCAAATACCATAACTGCTTTAGCATTGTTACTCTCACTGCACCATCTTCTTCTTATTATTATTTTTCTTCTTTCAGCTGCTTCCTTTAAGGGTTGCCACAGCGGATCATCTTTTTTAATATTACTCTCACTGCACCACTTGGAGCATTTATATCACTGTATCTGAGTGGGGAATCACAGCAGCACCTGATCAGAAAGAGAATTATTGGTATACAGCATCAAGCCCACGCTGCCTCAGCCACGGCAAAACGTTTCAAAGCCTTTCCTGTATGGACCTTGCGGTTCAGAAACAGTTTCATCTTAAGAACTATAAACGCACTCAATCAATTGCTCCTTGTAGAACTGCTTGTACTTATAAGTACAATTACCCCACTGTAAACTTGCACTACAGTTATAATATTGCACAACCACCGCCACTTTATAAAGCACGTATTTACATATGATGACGGTATCATTTGTAAGATGAAATGCAGCAAAATATGTTGATTATATTATACAGATAAAATCTTTAACTTCATTTAAATAATCTGTATTGTAAATAATTAAACATGTGAGGACACGGTGTCGCAGCGCTAGCAAGTTCACGTATTGTTCCTGCCTTGTGCTGTATATTTGCTGAGGCTGGCGCATTACTGGAAGGATAGATGAATAGAATAATTAATCACATACTATGACGATATTTCACTGTTCCTTAAAGTTTTGAAGAATTATCGTTGTAAGCTTACAGATGGCTTAACGTCTATTACAGAGCTGATTGTGTGGCGATTGGGTATTTGGAGAAAGAAAAGTAAGGACAGGAATTGAAGGTTAGTACGTTTGAAAGAGACAGTACTGCTACAATAAATTATTTCATCAAAGGTCGCGCATGGCGCAGCAGCAACTTGTTTGAGACATTAACAATCACTGCGCCATTGTGTTCCCATGTTTAATAACATGCTTTCATTACAAGCATCATGAAAATAATGCCACGTATACATCTCAGTATTTTAAATATTCAGAGAGCTGTAATATCACGAATGTAATGGATTCTGTGTCCTGTCGGAGAAAGAGAAAGAACGGAAGCACGTAGTGATTCCCAAACATAGAGCACATAGAAGATCATATACAAAGCAAAGCACTTAACGTGCTACTTTAGTTACAATGGGATTTGAGAACCTAGTAAATTAAATAATTTTAAGATGAAGTTTATGATGTTCTACTTTAATGACAAAATAAACTAAGTGTAAAGTGGAAATTTCGAGATTAAAGTTGACATTTCGTGCTTTTTTCCCCACTGTGTGCCTATTTTTTTGTCTGTACCCTAAATATGTGACTTCTTTTTTATTTTGCCATTGTGCAACTTTGTGAACTTGAGCTTTCGAGTTTCTCCGACACGCTATGTCACTCGATCACCTTCCTTTTGTTGATTATACCACGGTTTATTTGAACAAATAGTATGCTTTTCCTTTGCCTCCACTTGGTATTCTCCCCCGTGCTTTTCCCATTGTCTTTTCACAGAAGGCTGAGCTTAAGGGCTATTTATATTGATTTGTATATTCATAGAGGCGTAATTCTGGGAGGAGTTGGGGCAGGACAGAAGGCGCCTGCACGAGCATTACTTTTCATGCTGTCCAGGATTTATGGAGCGGAAGAACGTGGAAGATGGAGTACGCACATATTCCTGCATCTAGATTTTTCTGTGTGTAAGCACATTTCGCCTTTTGTGCTTACGTCATGTTATAGTGCGAATTCTACGCACTGCGTTATGGATGAGGCCCCTGGTGCCTCGTGCATAACGGCATGTGTAGAATTCACACTAAAACATATGAATAAAAATGGTAATGTGTGTATGCACAAAAAAATTCAGATACACAAAACCTTGCATAAGTCAACTTCCACACATGTCCGCTACATAAATCCCAGTCAGCACGAAAAGTAACACTTGTGCACACGCCTGCTGCCCCACCCCGAAGAATTTCACATATTTAGATATGCAAAACAATATAAATAACCCTTTCAGTTCAGTGCTTGGTTAAAAAACAATGGAAAAAGCACATAAAAAAAGAATTTCAGCAAAGGAAGGAGCAAGGAAAAATGTAGCATTTGTTGGCTTAAGTAGTGGTATAAACAACAAAAGGAAGTTGATCGAGTGATACAGAGTGCAGAGTAACTCAAAAGTTCAAGTTCAGAAAGTTGCACAGTGCTCAAAATTAAAAGAAGTGGTCAGATATCAAAGTCGCCATAAAAAGGTGAGTCATTGCCTACCATCTGAGTGTCATACAGAAGCGTATTAGGGTACATAGAAATGAAAAAAATAGGGACACAGTAAAAAAAAGGTCAAAATGTCCACTTCAATCTCATAGCTTATTTTGTCATTATAGTAGAACATTAACATAATCTTAAAATATATGCTTAATTTATTATAGTTTCTCAGATTCCATCGTAATTAAAGTAGCACATTAAATGCTTTGTATTGAATGTACTTCTTCTGTGTGTGTGAATTACTACGTTCTTCTTAAACAGGCTTTCTTTTACACACATCAGGACACAGAATTCATTACATTCATGATATTACAGCTCTCTCAGCAATTTAACACTAGAATTACCATAGTCTACGAAACAACTTGTAGATCCGTCCCACCTTAAATCGCTTCTCACCTCTCCGTCAGCGTCTTTTGTCCTGTAAAAGTGTAGATAAGCAGCAAGCAGCCTGCTATCACATCCCCCCACCCTGCACAGTTTTCTCAGCTCAAGTCTGTTTACCTGTGTGTCAGTTGCTTAGAATTGTATAGAGTGAGAAGTGAGAAGTTATAAATACTATATCGTTATTTGGAAGGGTTTTTGAGGGCTCCTGCCCTAATAAATGGAATCTGACATATTAAATAGAGAGGCTATGATGACATAGTGCTGGTGTGGATGTAAACAATTTTTTGAATAAGTCAAAAGCTTTAGTGCATCAGAAGACCAAAACACTTGTTGTGTGTTTTTTTTTTCTTAGTGATGTAACTGGAAAAACGATAAAACTGAAATTCTTAATAAATAGATAATGATAGTTCAGAAAACCCTTAAACTTCTACTCTTGTTTAACACTCTTAGGGGGTTTTGAATTTAGATCTGCCGATACCTCAGTATTATCCATACATATCTGAGATACTTAGAAATACTGCAGATTCCCTATGGAACTTCTTGAATTTTGAATATAATTAATTTTGTTAGAGTCATTTCAACACCTCTTGTTCATGATCATCAGTAGCGACTGAAAAAAATCTAAATATCATTAATATGAACCAAGACAGAGATAGCTACCAGAACATGGAACACATCACTAAATTTTGTAATACTGCAGGTGCATTCTCTATGCCTTATGTCATTTACTAATCATCACAATAAGTAGTGAAAGTGTTAAACATCGTCTTCCATTCATCCCCCCCTCTGACTTGAGTCAGATTATAAACACTACACAGACTGTGTTTGCAAAAATTGAGAAACCTGTGACCTAATTATGTAACAAAGATATTACAGGCAGAAGGTAACATTTTAACTATTATTTTATTCAGAGTTCACTATCTCATCATAAAAACACCACTTTGAAATTTCAAAAACTGCTATTTAAAAAGCATTGGTGATTTTATTTAACAATCTTAAACCAGGCAAACATTTTATCCAAATCAAATAATAATTAGGGTATTTAAGATTTAACATGAAAGAGGTTATTTCAACTTTTAACTTTTAGTTTCTTCATTATGTACTTATTTAAAAAAATGTTTTAAGAAATTTGAATTACAGTTACCCACAGACTCCTAAAGAAACAACTAACAGTAGTGCTGTGCATCAATCAATGTAGTTTTTATATCACTTTAATTGGAATCTGCTGTTTATAAAAGATATTTCAGATTATTTAGGCTTGCGTTTTAACTGCCTGGTATTGTAAAATATAGTCAATAGTACATGTACAGTAATTACATTTTATTATCACAACAATTTTTGATGGGACGTATTGTTACAAAAGTATTTCATAAAGAAGAACATGATTTTTCTGTCTTTGACAAAGTGAATAAACAAAAACTAAAAATGCTCCAACTTTTAAACAGTGCCCAAATGCAGCAGGATATTTTGCTATGAAAATGTTTTCTTTATTTTTTTATGATTACTTTAACCCAGTTATGGGTTTTATTCACATATTGGTGTTTGCATTACTGATGTGACTATGAACAAGACATTGTTATGCCAAAGGCATAGTAGCTGTGTGTGTGTGTGTGTGTGTGCATCTGCAGTGAGTTATTTTCAATGTCACTGCCATTTTGCTATTTACTGCCAGTTTCTTAACAGTCAATTACCCTATATAATTGCTACATATACAGATGAGAAAGCAAATAAATACATTTATAATGGAATTAAAAGTAAATTACGTAAGAGTTCAATATTTGTAAAATCAATTAGAAAAACAAATTTTCAATTTCTAATATATAAATCATATCTTTACCAATGACAAATATGATTTAAATATTTCTGTTGCTTTTTGCAGGTTATATTTCTAGCTGTTTACTTCAAATAGCAAAACTTCTTATTTAATTTCTAATCTAGCATCCTGGTGTCAGATTCTTTAACTTTTGAGCTACAGCTTTGTTTATACAATTTAGAATATTATTGTAAATATGTCACATGGATTATGTTATAAAACAACTCCTGCTGAATGATGAAATAGGTGTGAGGTTACAAGAATATTAGAGAGGAAAGATATTTCAATTTGTTTCCATATTCAATTACTTACAATAAGGAGCAGAAGTTAAATCATCTAAATACGTTTTCCTTCATGTGGAAAACATTCTAGCAGTTTGCCTTGTCTTTCCTTCTAGAGTCCTGTCAGAAGGTGCCTGCTATCACTGAATTAGTATTTTAAGCCTAATAGGTCAAATTAAATTTAACCTTAAACATCAGTCTTTCTCTGACTGGAACATGATCAAAAGTTATTTCAGCTGCTTTGGAACAATGAAATAAGAACAGAAAAATGGCACGGTGAACATTTTGTCATCTTTCATGGATCTTATGTTTCAGTGTGATTTTCAATAGGTCCATGACTTGGTATTGGGCAAATGAGGTAGCCAGTGATTCTTTAAATTATCAAAAAAATTAAAAGAACAAAAAATAAGGTTGGAAGTTTGACCTGAGAGTAAAATCAGGATCAAACCCCTGGTGAAATAAAGCAGCTTTCTTAAATGCTGTCTCTATTGAATGATGGATACAGTTTTTGTTTTACAGCTCCTACAACAAAAAAAGTTCCCTGCCTATAGGGAGGCTACATTGGCTTGTTTCAGGGGCTGGACCTCCATGCACACTCCTGCCATCTTGCTGAACATCACTTGTGCACAGATTCTCCTGCAACCTGCCAGATTGGTTGCTTATGCTGAGGCTATCACCCCAGAACATTTCACTGAGATTGCTTGGCTGTGATGCCAGCTGTATTAGTGTATTCATAATCCAGATTACTATCTCTTTTTAAACTTATTGTAAACTAGCAAAATACCCACGCTTCTCGCAGCAGAGAAGTAGTGTGTTAAAGAAGTAATGAAAAAGAAAAGGAAACATTTTAAAAATAACGTAACATGATTGTCAATGTAATTGTTTTGTCACTGTTATGCGTTTTGCTGTCATATACTGTATATATATATATATATATACACACACACACACATAAACATATATATACATATACATATACATACATATCTACATATATACATATATATACATTATATATATATATATATACATATCTACATATATACACACATACATATATATATACACATAGCAAAATACCAGCAGCGAGAAGTAGTGTGTTAAAGAAGTAATGAAAAAGAAAAGGAAACATTTTAAAAATAACGTAACATGATTGTCAATGTAATTGTTTTGTCACTGTTATGCGTTTTGCTGTCATATACTGTATATATATATACACACATATACACACACACACATAAACATATATATACATATACATATACATACATATCTACATATCTACATATATACATATATATACATTATATATATATATATATATATACATATCTACATATATACACACATACATATATATATACACATAGCAAAATACCCACGCTTCGCAGCGGAGAAGTAGTGTGTTAAAGAAGTAATGAAAAAGAAAAGGAAACATTTTGAAAATAACATAACATGATTGTCAATGTAATAGTTTTGTCACTGTTATGAGTGTTGCTGTCATATATATACAGTGAAATACATTTTACGCGAACACGCTTAAGACGAAATATCGGTTAACACGAAATAATACAACGTTCCCGACAAACTACTATGTATTTTCATTCATTTTTTTGTCTTAACACGAAATGAAAATCGCTTAACATGAAAAGATTTCCCTTCTGGGAATGACCAAAATAGGGAAAACAAAAGCCGCGCAGGCGAGATTTAAGAGGGGTGTGAAATGAAAGAGAGGTGGTTTCACATGTTTTTTAGAAAGGAGGCTAACTTGGCTTTGAAATACCCTCGGAATAGCCTGTGACACGAGCCAATTTTGTTTATCTAAGCTACTTTCACCCTCCACCCCTACAAACGCCACACAAAAACATCTCATCTCTCATCAGTTGGCTTTGGAATTCGGTGACGAGTACATCGCAGTGTGAGTAAATATCAGTGAGTTTGGTTCGCGTTTTTTTTTCTGTTTTAGAAGAATTTTTTTACGAGCACAATGGCAAAGAGCTCAGGGGGAAAGCAAACTGCTATTTCGCTTACAATGAAGATGGAGCTTCTTAAGGCTGTTGATCAAAAACAGAAGATGAAAACGGAAATCTGTGAAGATTTTAATATTGCTAACTCTACATTATCAACAATAATTAAAAAAGAGAGCAAATTACAGAAATGTTTGAACGGAGTAAGTTTGAGCCAGAGTGAAAACGGATGAGAACGGCCAAGCACGAGGATTTAGAGACGGTTTTACTTGTTGGTTCAAACAAACGAGATCTCAGAATGCTCCCATATCAGGACCTTTAATGCTAGAAATAAGCAATGAACTTTCTAAACAAATGGGTATTACATTTTCTGCAAATCCAGGATGGTTGGAATGTTTCAAGGAAAGAAATGGCATAGTACTAAAAAATGTTTGTGGTGAAGCTAATCAAGTTTTACCGACCATGACAGAAAATTGGTTTCAGTCTATGTTGCCTTCGATACTTGAAGAATATAAAGCGAAAGATGTCTTCAACGCGGACGAAACTGGGTTATTTTACCGCTGCTTACCCAATAAAACTTTATCTTTTAAGGGACAATCGTGTTCAGGGGGGAAACTGTCTAAAGAACGGATTACGGTATTGGTAGGATGCAATTCGGATGGTTCTGAAAAACTACCCCTATTTGTTATTGGCAAAAGAATGTAAGAACATTACCGGTCAAATATACAGCAAACAAAAAGGCATGCTGGTAGCTACGATGTTCACTGATTGGATCGTAAAGTTAGATGAGCGATTCTTACGAGAAAAGCGTAAGGTTGCGATGATAATTGATAATTGTCTGGCTCACCCAAACGTTGTATTGAAAGCTATAAAGCTTATCTTTTTGCCTCCGAATACAACAAGTGTCTTGCAGCCTTGTGATCAAGGGATTATACAAAACATGGATTTTTTCTACCAGAAGCAATTGCTTCAAAAATATTTACTCGCAATCGAAGCAAATGAAGATTTCTCGATCAATTTATTAGATGCTCTTTATATGTTGCACTCTGCATGGAATTCAGTGACTCCGAGGACGATTGAAAATTGTTTTCATCATGCAGGATTCTCAAAAGTATCAGATTCTTTGGCACCAAAAGAATTGGAGAAGGAGGATATTGAAACTGAGCCGACACTTAACAAAATGTTTGAGAAAGTTTCTGTATTATTGGACTGTCCTACTGTATCATTGGAAGAATTCGTTGCAGTAGATGATGGTAATGTGTGTACAGCCCCAATTATGGCAGACAAAGACATTTTGGAGTTTGTTCAAAGCTCAAAAAATATCATTGATGCAGATTCCGATGACGAAAATAAAATGAACAATGCAGCTCCTGTTCCCACGTCATCTGAAATGAGGAACATCATGAAAAGTATGCACAGTTATTTAGACGCACATTCCAATGGTGAAATGAATAGCAAAATGGATGACATCGAACAATTTGTTGACAATTTGATGCTAAAAAAGACAATGCAAAGAAAAATATCAAATTATTTTCCAAAAACTCAATAATTTTTTTTTTCAAAAAACTTGAAAATTTTGTATTAAATTTCATTAAGTTCTTGTGAATGTTTTTGTTTCATTGATTTTTATTAAATACATGCATATATACATATCTATGTAAATAAAATGTACTCTAATAAACTTAATTTTGTTGAATATACTGTATTTTTTTTTGTAATATCCTTAAACACGAAAAAATATTTCAGTAACCTCAGTTTCGTGTTAAACGATTTTGACTATATATATTGTAATGGATGGCCGGCCATTTATCCCGGCCAATACCCCCAAGCCGCCAGGTGGAGCCCTCCTTGCAGCGAGGAGGTCCCCAGAAGACCAGCAGGGCATCATGGAGCCTTGCTGGATGGCGTGGGGGCCACAGGAGGGAGCTGCAGGGAGGACCGAGGGCTTTTTCGTGCCCTGTGACCCGGAGGTTCGTCACAGGAAGAGCGACGGACTTCCGGGTTGAAGAAAGGGACTATTTATCCTGACCCGGAAGGAATAAGGACTTGTGGATTATTGGGCAGAAACACTTCCGGGTCAGGGATTATAAAAGGACTGTGGGAACTCCCAGACAACGAGCTGAGCTGGGTGGAAGGGTGGCAACGCGTCTGGGAGCTGGAGGATTGGTTTATTTGTTTATTATTGTGGTTTATTGTAATTTATGAGTATTGTGGAGGAGAGTGTGCTTTGTGCACTGTGGCAAGAAAATAAAGTCAACTTGAGGACTTTTACCTGGTGTCTGGAGTCGTGGACAGGGGTTCAAGGGAGCGAGCGCCCCCTATCGTTCACAATATATATATATATATATATATATATATATATATATATGTATATCTATATACACACACACACCCATATAAACATATATATGTACACATATACATACTGTATATGCATACATATATATGTATATATATATATATATATACATATCTACATATATACACACATACATATACACACACATATATAAAAAATGAAAAACATTGTTTGTACAAAATCTTAATTTATCTATCCATTCCTAAATAATTAAATGGGCAGGCTATTTCGTATCATTGCAATACGCTGCTTGTTAAAACGGATGACTCCCGCTCTTATGTAAACTTAGTGCTGCGTGGGTATTATGAACTATCGTATCTGTTCAAGTTCTATTTAAATTTTAAATATAAGTAATTTTTATTTAGTCGACAGAAATATGTTTGTTAGGAATGTAAGTTAAATTTAGTCATCATTGCATAAATTTTTCTTCACTATAGAAATTTAAAGACTAAATTCAACTTACATTCCTACCAAAGATATTTCTGTCGACTAAATAGAACATACCTATATCCAAATAGAACTTGAAAAGATATATTTTTTAGAATCTGATCACGCATTTTAGATTGACTTGACGTGCACTACATCGAGCCCACATGATATTGTGCTCTCGCCTGCCTGCCTCAATAATTCACCATCGCTTTGCTCTTACTTTTTTACCATTCATTTAATCATGGCTAGTCGTGAACAAATTAGAAAATGGAAGGATTACACTGAGTATGGCTTTACCAAACCAATTATTGATGGCGAATAAAGTATCCATTATTCATAAAGCTTCAACTGGTGATCTGTTTTTCTGCGTTAACCTCATATTATTTCATTCTTCCTTCTTCTCAAACCAAGGGGGTGCGAAATCAGGATCGTCCGTCACAGGGGGTGCGAGTGTAAAATGACTCGGGAAGCGCTGAAATATATGTATATGTGTGTGTATATATAATATACTAGACATTAAGCCCGTTACAATAACGGGCGCTAGAACAGTAGTGCATAAACATTAGTAGGAACAGTCTATATTAAATGGCAAGGGACCTTGTATGTGGCTGTAATATGCGTCACTGTATTGTGTGCCTTTAATGTTCTCTCTCAGTAATACTGGTTTGTATTTTCGTAAAATGCCTGTAATTTTGTCAGACAGTAATACAGTGGAACCGAAGTAATTTCCCCCATAGGATTGTATGTAAATACAATTAATCCGTTCCAGATCGTATGAACTGTATGTAATTATATATATTTTTTAAGATTTTAAGCACAAATATAGTTAATTATACCATTGAATGCACAGTGTAATAGTAAACTAAATGTAAAAACATTGAATAACACTAAGAAAACCTTGAACAACAGAGAAAACTAACACTGCAAGAGTTCGCGCTATAGCCTTACGACCCTCGCTAAAAACACCTTTTTTAATGAGTTTTAAGCACAGGGAAAAAAATGAACATTTGAAATATCCGTAATCTAATAAACAACCAAGAAAAGTAACATTGCAACAATGCACGTGTGCGCCTGTGTGCGTGTGTGTGTGTATGTGCGTGTGTGTCTGTCTCTGTGGCAGGCCTGCGTGCGTGAGTGCGTGTGTGTGTGTGCAAGCTTGTCTGTCTCTGTCGTGGGCCTGCCTGCGTGCGTGTGTGCGCGCATGTCTGTCCCCCATGCGGGCCTGTCTCTGTGTGTGTGTGTGAGTACGTGAGTGTGTGCGTGTGTGTCTGTCTCTGGGGCGGGCCTGCGTGTCTGTCTGTCTGTCTGTCTCTCGTGCGCACGCACCTGTGTGTCTCTCTCTCTCTGCACACACAGGGAATGCACAGGAAGAGACTGAACACATGCCGTGTGGCCCCGCACATGCGCACTTCACCAGAAGACACACACACATGGACACCTGGACGCACACAGGGGTTTTATTAAAGAGGATGTGTTTATATATAGTATATATATGCAGTAATCCCTCCTCGATCGCGGGGGTTGCGTTCCAGAACCCCCCGCGATAGACGAAAATCCGTGAAGTAGAAACCATATGTTTGTGTAGTTATTTTTATATATTTTAAGCCCTTATAAACTCTCCCACACTGTTAACATTATTAGAGCCTTCTAGAAATGAAATAACACCCTTTAGTCAAAAGTTTAAACTGTCCTCCATGACAAGACAGAGATGACAGTTCTTTCTCACAATTAAAAGAATGCAAATAGATCTTCTTCTCTTCAGGAGCAGAGAATTTCAGAGGGAGAGAGAGAGCGCTCGCAAAGAAAAGCAAACAATCAAAAAATCAATACTTGTGCTTTTAAGTTTGCTGCGGCATTTTTTAGAGGAGCGTTAGTATCTTCTAAGCAAACAGCCTCTGTGCAAACAGCCCCCCTGTTCACATCTCCTCCGTCAGGCGCAGAGAACGTCAGAGAGAGAGAGCGAGATTAAAGCAACAATCAAAAAATCAATACATGTGCTTTTGTGCTTTTAAATATGCGAGCACCACAATAAAGCGGCATTTTTTTAGAGGAGCGTCAGTATCTTTTAAGCAAATAGCCTCTGTGCAAACAGCCCCTCCGTCAGGCGCAGAGAATGTCAGAGAGGGTGAGAGAGAGGCATAGACAAGCAAACAATCAAGCTCCGCGCAGGATGCATATCTTATAGCATTGAGGAGTTTTAGTTAATATGTAATACATGCTCTGATTGGGTAGCTTCTAAGCCATCCGCCAATAGCGTCCCTTGTATGAAATCAACAGGGCAAATAAACTGAGGAAGCATGTAGCATAAATTAAAAGACCCACTATCTGCAGAAATCTGCGAACCAACGAAAAATCTGTGATATATATTTAGATGTGCTTACATTTAAAATCCGCGATAGAGTGAAACCTGAAAGTCGAGCGATATAGCGAGGATTACTGTATATATATATATATATATATATATATATATATATATATGATAACTCCTGTAGCCACAACAAATGCCTTTATTGAATAGACAAACCAGGGGTGAGCAAGTTCCTTTCTATTGCAGCCACAGCCGCGACACACATAAAAAACATCAATAATAACTCATAAACTTGCAATATTATTTAGGAAAATCGCAACATTTTACTCACCAAAAATTTGGATTATTTGTAAACAAAATCCATCCTCCTCTCTTTCCTCAAAAACAGTTAAATTACTCTATCGTACGGATTATCCGTGCGCTTCAGTTCCATGAAAAAGTCCCTTTCTTTTGCCATCGAAGCTAATGCTGAAAGTCGAACCTGCCCTGTCTTATTTCTGCCATAACTTTTAATTCGCTTTAGGGCTGAAAATGTCCGCTCAACAGAAGCAGTGTACACGGGAATGGTCACCACCAAATATACCAATGTGAACAGCTGCTCCATGCTCTCATTCAAATTTTTCTGATGAAGGAAGTCAAGGAGATCAGTGGGAGATTTTCCTGCAAAATCATCCATGGCATACATTACAGTCAGTTCTGTTTTTAACCATTCCGTGGCTCTTGTGTTAAACTGGAGAAGGCTGCATGCGTGAAATTTTTCTTGCATTCCCGAAACCTCTGGGGCTTGAGGAGCGTGACATACATCAGGTTTTCGTGGTCTTGAAATCTGGTCTGTGTCTGTCAAATAATATTGTCCAGAATCCTGCCATGGAGTTGGCCGTAGTGCGCGCAAGGATCTTGCGCTTCGAGTGCTTGCGGTGCATTCAGTGGCCTCGTAGAGTTCCTCATATCGGCTTCTATCCAATCAACGGATTGTGAAGGCCTCTCTGCCTGGCAACAAATGATGGCTGAAATGTGATTGGTTTAATGCTTTAATACGAAAATACATACTTGGAAGCAGCACAACCATCAGAAAAGCTATGAAAGGAAGCGGACAGACTATTTGGAATTATTTAATAAGTATTCATGGACAAAATATAATTAACATCAGTTTGTGATTCAGATATTTTTACTTATGAATATGCTAAGCACAGTCCTTCACCCGCGAATATTTACCTTATATGGGCAGGCACTCAATTACGTGGGAGGCGTGATGATGCGAACGCAACTCCGTCTCCCACGGCCATCGAGCTGCAGTCTATTACAGTATATGGACGAAAATGGGTTCCAGTTATGACCATTACGCATAGAATTTCTAAATGAAACCTGCCCAACTTTTGTAAGTAAGCTGTAAGGAATGAGCCTGCCAAATTTCAGCCTTCTACCTACATGGGAAGTTGGAGAATTAGTGATGTGAATGAATGAGTGAGTGAGTCAGTCAGTGAGGGCTTTGCCTTTTATTAGTATAGATGATTTGCCAGTGTTAGAGCAAAAACCTCTCCTAGAGAAATTAAAAATAAGCTTAAAGTGGAAACTTTTCCACCTATTAGTAAAGAATTATCATGCAGCACTCTTTACTTTTACATTGAGTGAGAGAAATCCATTTATTTTCTTTTTAAATTTTATTTTTCTTTTTAAATTATAATTATGTTCATGGGCCACCCTGTCTGTCAACAGAGTAGGTGCAGGAGGGCCGTAGTGTCTACAAATTTTTGTTCAAAACAAATTTCTTAATGGGAAGTAAATCACTGCTGTTGAAACACTTACTGCTCAAGCAGCATTTTATATGCATCGTTTTAGGTTATCTGCTTATTTAGATTGCCCACTCTTAATTACTTATTTTAGCCCTAAACTAAATAAGATGCAAAAAACAAAGAAATCCGCAGCTCTCTGTCAAACTTGTTTCCATTTACCCCTGAGTGTATTCAGCCCAAAACTCTCTGGTTAAGTAAAATATTTGGAAAGAGACTGGAGAGAAAAAAGTGAAGGACTGAGAATTACTAATTCACTTCAGGCTACAGAGCATTTACATGATACCCTTATAATGGAACACAATCTACAATATAAGAGTGACCTGACAAGCCAGAATGAAAACACACAGTGGCAAGGATTGGTTTCTAATTTGGTAATTGGGTTGGAACTAAAACTTACAGTCACTACAGTCCTCCATGGCTGACTCTGCAGACCTCTTATTTAATGGAACAGGTGACAATGATGCTTTAATTTTTGGCACAACTTTAAGACACTGACTAAACTATCAAAGGGCCTGCCTTGAAGCAGTGATACCACTGTAGACAGCAAAATCAGCGAGGAAATAAAAAATGGTGGCAAAACCTTATGGCCATTTGAGGGTATATTCTTTTCTAAATTACTACGGACTTGCTAGAATGTCCTGCGTCTCATTTATTGGAATTCACCAAACCATTTAGCTTTACAACCTTTAAACTGAAATATACTGCCTGGACACAGCTGAATACACAAAGCGTAAGCCACAGATGCAAAACTTGCCCAAGAGCCTGTTGTACCACAGACTTTTGTTCTGATGAAGTGCTGAAAAAAATATCTTTTTTTAATTCAAATATACATGTGTGTTTTGGAGCTAACAATAAGACGTGCAATAAAAAAATTTAATTTTCAGGGCTCACGTACTTACCTGCAAATTAATAGCCAATAGAAGTGGATATAGCTACATGTGACTGTGACGTGGAGAAACTGAGCTTGAGAATATTATGTTACACTAGAAAGGATTCTAATCAGGTATTCGAAGAACAGATGTATGGCTGTCATTGATCTTGGAAGTAATTTTAGATCTAGATTGGAAGTGATTCTTGGGTGGGTTTACAAGTCACCTCATGGGCAAGGAGCCTAGCAAGAGAATGGAGGAAAATCAGTTGCTGAGAAGATAAGAGGCCATATGCTGCATTTCCAAAGTCCAAATTTCTGAGTTCCCAGCAGGACATTTCAACTGGAATGCCCCCATAAGTCAGATTTGCTGCTGTGAAAATTGAGGGAGCCTCACCCACCCCACCTCAAAAACCAAGATGGCTGACTGTGCATCAACAGTAAGTGAAAGCCGTGGTATTATACTTTTTATTAGCTCTTCTGTCTTTTTTGTGTCTCATTAAATCAGTCTTACAACACAGTATTGTCCAGCTTCTGCCTGTACACATGTTCCTGCAGTATTTGGATGCACAAAATAATGCGTAATGCATTGTTGAGTAGTTATTTGTAATACAAAAGAGCAAGCACAACAAAAATTTTCCTGGAGGCATCCATATTGATTTTCTAAATGTTTTACTGGAATGAGGTCAACTTGGACGTGACATTCCCATCTCCGACATCTGACTTCCAAGGTAAATGTAACAAAGCAATAGTCTATGAGGAGAGAGCACAGATAGAGAAAAAGAAAGAGAACAGAGGGCTGCGGCAATGGCCCCCCTTATCAAGAATATTACTTTTTCATTTACAATATGCTGCATGTATATACATTCCTGCATAATTAGTTATTGTTTACTCTGTTTGTGGAACTTGTAGGACTTCATCCTTTTTTATGAAATGTTTCTTTTGTTTCCTTTGATCAAGTGCAATAATTTAAGTAGGGGTCCCCAGCTGGTACTTTCATTAAGTATTTTTATGAAGAAGCTTTTTTGAATCGGTTAAGTACCCCTACAAAACATTTCCAGTAAATGTTGCAATATTCAGTGTTATATGGAGAATCTTTATACTTTCTTTAAATAAAGGCAAACATTTGCTTTGTGCATTTTCAATGCCACATTGCTCTTGCTCAATCTGTAAGTTAGCTACAATTATAATTTATTACATTTTTTAAAATTTAATAATCACTAATTAGCAATATGTAGGACTAAATGATACACTGATTATCTCTGTTGAACTAAAACAATGTAGGGAGCTTGGACAACACCTGCAATAACACTTAGTGTTTTAAAACTTCTCACTTTGTGTATTTCTGCCTTACCCACATTGTTTACCCTTGCTTACCATGCATACAGTTGGTCAGTTTTAGTAGAAAAGTTCTGAAATGCCATAAAGTTCTTTTTAAAGAGGGCTTCATTAGGCTTTCTGTCTGGTGTAACAATGGTCTCAAATTTGAAATAATAATATGCACATGTACATGTGTAATTCACACGCAGTATGAATGCAATATTATGTAAGACTTCTACTGTTGCTGTCAAGACATTAGAGTTAAAGGTTTATGTTATAAAATACCAAAAAATAATTCACTGATTACATCAAAGTAGGAAAAGTCTATTCCAGTCTCACAATAGAAGAACCAGGACAGGTGGCAGCAACTTCACAGAGGGATGATCCTAGAGCTGCATATTGGAACAATGGGAATTTCTGACCATTTGAAGAAATATACATGGAAGCAAGCAAAAGCTGATGAAAACCCCGTTAGAGTTCATGAGTGAAATTTACAGAAAACAAACACTTAACAAAGCACCCCATCTTATTTTCAAAATGCCAGATACAATGCAATACACAATACAATACAGTTTATTTTTGTATAGCCCAAAATCACACGGGAAGTGCCGCAATGGGCTTTAATAGGCCCTGCCTCTTGACAGCCCCCCAGCCTTGACTCTTTAAGAAGACAAGGAAAAACTTCCAAAAAAAACCTTGTAGGGAAAAATGGAAGAAACCTCAGGAAAGGCAGTTCAAAGACAGTTCCCTTTCCAGGTAGGTTGGGCGTGCAGTGGGTGTCAAAAGAAGGGGGTCAATACAATACAATACACAGAACAGAACAAATCCTCAATACAGTATACAAATAAAAAATGTAGAGTTACGGAGCAGAATTTAACAGTAGATGATATCACATGATAAGATTTGGATATTTTTAGAGTCCTGGAGACCTCATCCATCAAGCTGCCTTCCCAATTTGGCCATTCCACAGCTAAAACAGTGCTGGACCAGCCAATCCGATGAAAGGACCCCACTTTCCCATGATTCCTGTGATCCTCCATCAGGGATGACTTTACCATAGGCAGGCACAACAACTTGGCAGGTGGGCTGTGGCACCAAGTGCCATATTTGAGTACCGAGAAGAGAAACAGAATAGGTGAAGGTTAGTATCCTATTATAACTATCATGTTACTTATGTTTTAGTGCTAATGACTAACAACAGAGATGCAGTATGTACAGTTAATCAGCAGCTTTAGTCAGGATATGCTAAACTGAAGTAGTGAGTCTTCAGCCGGGATTTAAAAGCTGAGACTAAAGGGGCATCTCTTATAGAAGCAGGCAGACCATTCCACAGTTTAGGGGCACTGTAACTAAAAGCTCGACCTCACACTGTTATTTTATTAATCCTTGGAATCATAAGCAGACCGGCAACTTGAGATCTTAATGTACGCTCAAGTTTGTAAGTCATGATAAGTTCAGACAAGTAAGCCGGACCTTGGCCATTTAATGCTTTATATGTTAAAAGGAGGATTTTGAAGTCTGCCCTAAACTTAACCAGGAGCCAGTGTAAGGATTTAAGAACTAGAGTTATGTGTTCGGTATTTTTCTTGTTCTTGTAATAATTCTTGCAGCCGCATTTTGGATTAACTGGAGGCTGTATAGAGAACAGTTTGAACAGCCAGTGAACACCGCATTGCAGTAGACAATCTTACTAAAGATAAATGCATGAATTAATTTCTCAGAATCCTGTTCATTTAGAAAGCGACTTAATTTCGTAACATTTTTAAGATGTAGTATGTAGTATGTGTGGGTCTAGGTCTGACTTTTTAAGTAATGGTTTAATGACTGACACTTTTAGTGCATCAGGTACTGTGCCCTGCAGTAATGAACTATTGACAATGTTTAGAATAGGCGCTGCAAGAACATCCATTGTACTTTTTACTACAAAGTAGTTTTGTTGGCACTGGATCTAGGGAACAAGTAGTGGGCTTCATTTTAGAAATTAAAGTTAAGACTTCCTGCTCAGTTACAGGATTAAAATTATTAAAGTGCTGAATGCAATGTGCGGCAGGGTCTGTTAAGCTAGTATTTGGTTTGTACTGTGATGCAGAGATCTGGGATCTTATATTTTTAATTTTCTCCTTGAATAAGTTCATAAAGTCTGTACTGCTAATTATCTGTTGGTATTTTGCACTGTTGATCTGAATTTCCATTTGTTAATTTAGCCACTGTTCTAAACAGTACCCGAGGATTTTTATTATTGCTATCTATTAATGTAGAATAGTACTCTGAGCGAGCTTTAAAGAGGGCTTTTTTATATTTATTACCACTCTCTGACCATGCAATTTGAAATACGTAGCTTTGTTGTTTTGTTGTTCTCCATCATTCTCCATTAGTCCAGATCTCTCTGGACTAAGCTCTGAAACATAAATCTTGAGGTGTCAATGAACTGATTGATATGTGTTACATTTTCATACTGAGTAACACCATATGGAATTCCCAAAATATTAACAGTTTATACTTTATACATTTATATTTGTAATTAGCTTAAAGAATTGAGGCTTTTGCATGTTTTACTAGCTGAAACAATGAGGGCTGGTGCAGTGTGGAAATAGTACATTTACATTTTACTTATTTGGCTCACACCTTTATCCAAGGTGACTTACAACATTTATGATCCAATTGGTTACATTTTTTTGGTTTTTCAATTGGAATACAGGCAGGACAAGTGTCTTGCTCATGGTCACACTGTCAGTAGTGGGATTTAAACCCCACAACTTCAGGGTTTTAAGTGAAAAGCTTTAACCACTACACCACACTGCTGCAGACAGTGAACAAATGCTAATTTCTATAAGAAACCAGTGCAGTTTTTGTGTATTTAGTAACTGGTGGGCTGGCAAGTGAAGGTAATATGTGAATTATCTAAAACCAGATTGTATAGTGTTACATTTGTATATAAATACTAAACAAATCAAATTTAATTGGTTTATTCTGTTTTATGTAAAACTTCTATGAGAAATCTTAACATAGTCCTTTCAGAGATTAGCAAAATTAAAACTAATGGCAGGCAGTAATAGACATTTTAAATAAAATTCACTGTAATTAAACCATACAAAATTAAAACAGCATTCAGTAGTCAATAAAAAGTACATACTTTCTGTTTCTTTTCAAAAAATGTCATAGTTTATCGATGCTTCTGTGTTTCCTTCACTGAGATCATGATGTTTTTTAGTTCAAACCAGTCAACCAATAGTCTGTTCCAATAACATTTCTCTCCAGAGAATACTTTATCAAGTGACATTCAAGGCTCACCTACTTATTAACAATTTCTCACATTAGATCAGAGATCGCCTTTCCACTCTTCACTGATCTCTCTTCTCTAGCTAAACAGCTGGCACAAACAATCTAACCACAATCTTCACAGTCCTGAAAAAGCTTGCCTACAAAACAAAGTCATGAATACATGAGACCATAAAGATGCAAAGGGAAGAGATAAAGGAACTGAATGCAAGACATTGTTAGTTCAATACCACCATAAAGTTTGTATAAGATTACATACTTTGATATAAACTGTTTGTTGAATTATAGAATATTCTTTATGTTTTTTAAAAAATTAGTTTCTGAGAAACTTTATAGATTTCCTGGTTGACAATAATATTTTTTATAAGGTCAAAGAGAAGAACTTCAAAAGCTTGTGTACTGATGCTGATCACAAGAAATGACTTAGTACCTGTTATGATTCATGATATTATTTAATTTTTTATGTTTCTGCATGTAGTGTTTGTGAAAATGTATGCGTCAATTTTTACAGAAAAGGAATTCACTTCTGGGATTTATTTTGTTGTAGAATACATCCTGAAAAAATTAAACATTTTTCGCATTGTGCCACAATGCCATTTTGTTTTTTTTATGGGCGCCACCATTTTCTTGTGGTTGCATTGGTTGTTACCACAGCACTGTTTCCCAGAATTCTCTGGAGTGTACTCGGTGTGACATTATTGATTTGGCTGCGTAAAGGTCTGTACTAACATTTCTATATTAACTGAGATTGAACAAAACTGTGTAGTTTTGACAATTTTTGGTATTAGTTTGGTTTTAGTTAGCACTTTGGTTTATTGAAATATAAGCTTGATAATGAAGCAAGTTTTCTCTCCTGGCCCTTTCTTTAAAATCCTTACTGTCTCTTCCATTCAGCTGAAGTCAATACAAGTAACAGGAAACCAATCAATCAATGAGGAAAACTGCATAATGAAAATTGTGAATGGAATTAACATAAATGCATGACGGAGATCAGACTAAACATCTGAATTAAAAGAATTTTCCAAAAGAATAATCAAAAATGAGAACAAAGCTTGAGACACAAGAGGCTGTGGCTATTGCCAGATGCTAAAGAGAAAAAAGAGAAAGGCCGTAGCTGAAGTTGAAAATTTCTTTATATGGCTGAAGTTAGTCTTTCATATAGTCATTTCTTTAATGTTTAATTTTAAAGTATGAACTCTGTTTTATGTACACAGTCATCCTTTACAGAATCTTCACTGACAAATAAAATGGCAGTTCCGTTAAAAAGAAAAGCACACATATGGCAACAAATGACAATGCAAAATTAACAAATACATCAAAATTTGCACAGCAACTAAAGCTAATTATATTAATAAATGAAGAGTTTCTTCCCGGTTGAGAGATTGCTGGGTTTACACTATGAAGCCCTGATCGTACACTTCTAAAGAATGCCTGTAAGTGCAGCACTAGTTTCTTTGATGAGTAACAATGTATGATGTTGCCACGAGGAACACTTTATGGCAGCACAGTAGCCTTATGAAAAGCACAAACAGAGTACATCTATATCTAGTCAGTTTAGTAAAATTAGTTAAAAAAAAAGGATTTCTGATCAGGAAAAAGGCTGTTTGTCAACTCTTAAATGGCCTGGCATGATAAAATGGTGCCTTGTGCAGGTTTGGTTCCTAACTTGTGCTGAATGATGCAGAGATTAAGCAGGTTTAAAAGTGAATAGATAGATAGATAGATAGATAGATAGATAGATAGATAGATAGATAGATAGATAGATAGATAGATAGATTTTTTTAATCTTTTATTGTTTTGTTGTCTGGGATTTCAAATTGGTGCTGTGTTAAAATATCACACTGTGTACATGACCATATAAAGTGGTGAGCATGACTAGGTGTGAAAGTATGCAACATCACAGAGGCCAATTTCTTTGTAAAAGGAGGCCAGGAGGCATGTTAAGAACATCAGGTTTTCTGATTGTATTAGAAAGGTCAGTTTCTGCCTTTTCGACATTCTTTTCTATATCTAATTATATAATTGTTTCTCAGTGGCTTGAGAATTTTGCGCCTTTTGCATATTTGCCATTTCTACACTTTAATTTTATTCTCTACAGTATTCCTTTGTCATAGTGATGTGATGTTTAGTTTGAGCTTATTAGAAGCGAGTTATTTGAAGTAGATACTCATTTGTAGTCACAAATGACCCTGTGTACTTATAAAGCTCTTGTGGGCTTGACCATTACTTCCTGCAGCTGGTATTATGAGTGTTTAACAAAAAATGCTGTTTTCTTTCTTTGCTTCTGTCTTTCTATTCATTGACTGTTGCTACTAACGTCTCTGCCAGCCCAGCGGCAAAATTTATGCCTTCAGAAAATCTGTTGTTTTATTTTACATGCCAGATGAGTCATAACAGAGGCTTAATTTTTCTTTATTTCTCTATTTCTTAAGGGAAAATGTTTGTTTAATTTTTTTAAGTCTTTACATGATAAGGGCATCCTATTTAAACTAAACTCTGCAGTCATTATTAAGGTTTATTATATACTTGGATATTGGTCATCAGCCTTAGCACACATCCATAGATTTTAAAAAACATGTGAGATCTTATGTTAGTAGACAGGAAATATTAAATAAAATATAAAGCAGAGTAGTCAATAAACAGTATTTATTATGATATTTGTGATTCCCAATTCTATTTATTCTATTAGAAACCTCAATGTACATTGAGGTACATTTATGGACTATGATATATATATATATATATATATATATATATATATATATATATATATATATATATATATATATATATATATATAAATACACACACACATTTAAGTGTCTGTTTCAAGATTTTATTTGTGATAGTTGTTAAAATCATATTAATGTGTGAAAATTGCAAAATTACACTGTAATTTTTAAAAATGTAAGAGTAATTCTTTCCCTACAAATATATTACACAGTATAATGAAAAACCCATAATAAATATAAATCTGCATACCATCATCTCACCAGGAAAAAGGTGTGGAACATAGCATTACAGACATTAGAAACATTAACACTGAATAAGGAAAAGAAACACACTGGTAAGGTGTTTGTAATGTGAACATTGATGAATCAAATGGCCAGCTGACAAGGTGAAGGAATACATCTAGAAGGCACACAAATGAAAATTCAAACTGAGTACCATTTTAGGGAGAATGAAGATGGTGACAATGCATTTCTGTTGGTGACAGTCTAGTTAGAGCAGTACCTTTGAAATGGTTAGAAACAATAATTTGTCAACTAGACAGTAGTGTTAAGCAGCATAATATGAAAACAATGAACAATAAAATTCCATGGACAAAGAGAACTGAAGGAAGTACAGAAGCCTTGAACCTACAGTACACTAGGTCATGGCAAAAGTAGTATTGGCTTTGGAAGTAAATTATTTTGCTTATTTTGTTTTGTGCCATATACGTCTATAAGAATCTTTCTTGAGGTAACACACTTGTGTTTTGACATGGAATAATGTACTTTCTCCATTGACTCAGATGTATTGTTTACTTTATCGGACTGTAATAGAGCCATTTACATGGCTGCTGTCAGCGCTCTTCTGGCAGGTGTGAATGAAGAACCTCTCAAGTAAGTGATATTTGTATGTGGAGCTTAAATTATGATCCCTAGCTGTTAGAAAAAGAGTTATTTCTTTTTAGGGTATTAACCTTTGCTGTCATCTTTTGATATTGGGTGTTTCTCATTGCCACTACATTAACTTGTTCTTGCTCTTCCTTTTCCACTTATTCAACTTTGTCCATCTTTGATTCTATTTTATCCATTTAAAAAATCTCAGGTTCCAGCTGCCAAAAATAATAATTAAAGAAAAAGCCATGTTTAATTCTTATTATTAATTAATTATTAGTTATTAAATGTCTCTCAAAAATGTAGAACAAAATTAGTGAGGACCTGGGGGAAAGATACACTTTATGCAAAATATTATTTGCTTGGCCATTCTATATACAAGCACAAAAAGTAGGAGCTTTGGCTGAGCCACGCAAGAACAGTCAGTAGTGAATTGTCAACCCAATCTGAGGTCATGTTCATTCTGAAGCAGGTTTTTTTTTCAATAACCTTTCTAAATTTGGTTGCATTCATCCTTCTCTCAATTATCCATGTCATTGCTACTGAGATGCACCCCAAGTATGATGCTACCACCAACAATGCTTTACTGTTGAAAATGCTTCACCAGACACAGTGCTTGGAGTCCTATCCAAAGAGTTCAATTTTGGTCTCATCAGACCAGAGAATCTTTTTCTTCATGTTGTCTGATTCTTTTAGATGCTATTTGACAAACTCCAAGTGGGTTGTCATATACCTTTTACTTAAGAGTAGCTTTCATCTAGTCAGCCTACCACGAATGCCTGATTGTTAGAGTCATGTAGAGATGATTTTCCTTCTGACAGGTTCTTCAATCTTAGCAGAGGGCTTTTTTATTAGAAGTGACCATTGGGATCTTTGTTACCTCCTTAACCAAAGCCTGTTTTGTCTGGTTACTCAAATTGGCTAGACGGCCAACTCTTGGTGGTTCCAAACATCTTCCACTTCATATTTATTGAAGCTACTCTGCTCCTGGGAAACTCAAGACTTTAGAAATGGTTTTACACATTTGTCCTGATCTATGCATTACCACAGGTTTATCAATTGTTATCATGTACCTTGGACTTCATGGCTTGTTTTTTGTCCAGTCATGTGGTGTGAATTTACCACAGGTAGACTTCAGTCAAGTTCTAGACACATCTCAAAGATAATTAAGGCAAGCAGGATGCACTTGACCACAACTTGGAGTGCCACAGGAAAGGGTCTAAATACTTCTATGAATGACACATTCCAGTTTTTGATTTTTAATTATAAATTTGTAAACCTTTCTGATAAAATGTTTTGATTTGGTCATTATGGGTTAGTGTACATCGATTAGCAAATAGGGAAAATTGATTAGTTTAAAATTAAATCTACAACACAAGAAAGTGTGCAAAAACAAAAGAGATCTAAATATTTTGTGAATCCAAATTATGCACTGTATATGCATCTATTCCTCAATATATACTGTGTAAATGCTGTGTTAGAGGGACCAGCGATCCCAACAAGGATGGAAGCTTGTTTCTGGCCAACAAAGGAAGCCACAATGGAATGACAGAGGATGTCTGCTTCCAAAGGTCATATTCTCCTCCCATTAAATGGTGGCAGCATGCCACTGCTGGAACACCCATAAGAATATTCACTGTTTATCGCCACATTACAACATGCAAAAATAATTATTAAGTTTCAGTTACCTTGTGCTACTGAGCTTAAGCTTTTTTGGTTTTCTCTCAGCCACAAGTCTTTTTTTTTTAGTATCTTTTGCTCTCTCCAAGAAACCTTGGCGGTTTAAAACACACAGACTAGAGAAATTGAAGGTGAGTGTTTTAGGAAGAAAAGCTGAAGGTGTGACATTTTCAGCGCAGGATATTCACTACACACATTTTAATGGGTTGTCCCCAGATAAGTATTCTCATTTAAGAAACACATCAGGTCAGCAAGACTAAAAGAGTCCTTGGGATCAATGTATCCTGCTGGAAAGGTCCTGTGAATGTGCGACTGTGCACCACTGACGGAGAGGCGAGTTGTAGGGGTATAATGGATGGATTTTGGGGGTTTCAGGGTGTCTGAATAATGGGGAAAAATAGGGTTTCATTTTTCAAATGAAGAAAATGTAAAAAAAAAAATGTATGTGAATTAGGCAGCTAATTAATAGCTCTATATATGTTATAATTTAACCTCGGGCAATGCTAGTTGTTCAGAAATAAGTGACGCATGGAATTTTTAAAATAGTCTTTCCATGCAGTTTATAACAAGGTGACAAATCTAAATTAAAACTTGTGAGATGAGCTATTACTGTTAGAATATACTAAATGTCTAGGAAGCTAACGATTATAACCAACAGAATAAGGAAATTAACACAAATGCATTTTCTTGTCTTTGTTGGTGCCTGTAAAGAAATATTCATCACTGCTAAAAAAAAAAGTATGTATATTATTCGTATTTTTTGTTTATCAGCAGGCTATCTATTGAAAATGCTGCAGGAGAAAAGCCTTTACAACATCAAAGTGATAGGAAACAGACCCTCCCCCACACCCCCTCCCCCCACTTATGCACAACCTAAAAGCTTTACCAATCACAAAAAAAGCACATTATTTTGCATTGCCCTTTTCTGAATGTGAATATTTTTCTTGTTGTGACATTAGAACCCACAAAAGAATTTCATGATTTGTTCAGAGAATTGAGCGAGAGATGCTTTTCATGAGTATTGTAAATGTGTGTGCTTTGAACTAATTGTCACTGAAATGCTTTTTTTCAAAAGGCGCTTTTGTCTTGCTAAACCTCCTGCTCTGAGCACAGGAGATAGAAGCTGCACTTAATGCAGTCTTTCCTTCAGAAAGAGAGTTGTTTTGTGGTTCTGATGAGACCAAAAGAAAACAAAATTGACAGTCATCTTCTCTAAATGATAATGTTATTAACTGAAGCGAATACTTGTCATGGAGCCAACTGCTAATAAAGCAACGTGTTAGCTCACTCACACCTGTTTCATTTTGAAATCTGAATGTATATGACGCCTAAATAGCAGAAGGGATTGTGCTCGGATAACATGAGTTTATGTTTGCTGTCAAGTTGCTATTATTGCATAAATAAATGCTACAATGAAATATATGTGATGTCTATTTGAATATGACTGCCACCATAAAAGGGTGCATTTACCAAGAATTATGAACTAATATGATGGGAATATTTCAATATAATGCAAATACTACACTTGGTGCTGTTCCAAAAACAAATCAGTAACAGAAGTTTTATTTATCAGCATCAAGAAAACTGGTTCAGAATAATTCAATTATTGTGTGTGATGCAGGGTGTAAGCCACTTAGAGGTCCTTAAAATAAAAAAAGGAAGCAAAAAGAACAAATGGTGTCTTTGAAACTTACAACGCCTGGCATCTGCTTCTGAAGTTATTGTTATTACTTTTAATTGACGCACTGCAGTCTGTTATTATGCACATGGTTATCTTTTTAGATCTGTAAAGTTTAGACATGATTATATAGGCTTTGTAACTGAGTGTACCCTGCATTAGTTTGGTTTCCCAGCCTAGGGTATTTGTTTCTTATCTTGTGCATGATACTTCCATAGTAGGCTTTGTCCTTAATTGATCCTATAATGAACAAAGCGGGTTCAGAAAATGGATCCAAGATATGCAAAACCTGTGACTTAGTCAAATCAAATAGAATTTTATTTGTCACATACAAATTATACATACTTTAAAATATCATCTTCATGATTTTTGGAGCTGAACAAAATTTTGATGGAAATGGACAGGAAAATATGCATTGCTGGAGGTAATAGTGTTAAAAGGACAGTTGGTGGCACTCCTGACTCCAAACTAACATAATATTGCCGAATCCATTTAATTCGATTTAGTGTCGAGCTCATGGATATCTTGCTTTCCCTAAAAATCTAACCCTACCCCTAACCCTGAGTCTGTCCTGACAGCACTGGCTTCAAGGTAGGATACAACCCTAGAGGAATCCATCACAGTGCTCATTCACGCGCAAAATACATGGGACCAATATAGCATTGTCTATTAATGCAGGGTCAACAACTTGAGTAAAACCTTTGTGGTGTAGCACCTTAGCACTTCACCATGATATCACCAAGTTGAAGGTTTTTCATACTGTTCATGGCAAGATTTCTAAGTATTTATAGCCTATACTTATGTGAATAGTTAAAGAGTGCTCAAGATGTGCATTCAAAGCAGCGTCGTATGTTCACAGCGGCAAAATACCGTCCTGGAAAGGCCACTGAGAAAAGCCTATTCCAGCACAAACTACCAGACACGTGGCTGTCAACCCAACAAAGTGCCGCTATGGAAGGTAGGGGCGTATCAAGGTTACTGGATGGAGAGAGAGAGTTGCGCCAACAGACAGTGCTGCATAAAAAGATCGTGTGCACGCAGAAACTTTGGGGAAACTTATAATAAGTTTCCATAATACGATAGGGTGTAGCATGGCTAGCGTCATTATGCAGGATTTGGATTGGAGAAGTGAAAGTGTCGTCTGCAGGGATTGGTTCTCCGGAACCGGGCAGCAATTTGAAATGTTGTTGTGGACACTAGGAGGCATCTTGTCTTTCAAGCTACAGATCATTTAGAAGGTGTAGTACGGACAGAAAGAAGGTGTTGAAGAGTACCTCCGATTTAAATCCAGGTGGAGGCAATCTGGGAAGGAGAGGTGGTGAAGTGAAGGGAGGAGTGCCGGTAGTTCACACTAATTTATAAATATTGTTCTTCTTATGTTTTTTTTTCCATAAGGAAAGAGATTCCTGGACTGAATTATTTGAGGAAGGAAGAAACCTTTATTTCTTTTTACATTTTATTTTTGACTCCAGAACATACAGTGCAGGACTTGTAAAAATTTGTATATAGTCTTTTATTTTTTTATTTTTTGGTTTGTAGTTATTTTTCAGTGTGTGTGTGTGTCATTACAGCACTGGGAGCATGCACTGATACAGTGCTTTGCTGCACCCACCACACAATGAACCACCTCAGGATCCCAAGTTAGGATCCAAGTGCAGCCGTGCAATGGGTGACACCTCAGCACTGTAGACTGTACAATAATTTTGCATGTCACCTATTTTTGTTAATTATTGTTTTTTCACTTTGCATCAATTTTTTTTTTTTTGTAATAAATGACAGTGATGTTTGCACCTTTTCCAAGTGTCTGTGAACACTTCTCTCTCACTGTTTTGCATTCAGTTATAAACTACTAGGAACCCAGAGTCACAGATCATGCTAAGGATCCAAAAGCACGGGGTTGCACAACCTTCTTGAACATGAGAAGAATGGACTGACTCCACACAGACAGTTACTGAGTGTGGGATTCAAATCTAGGGTCCTGGACCCGTGCCGCAGAAGCACTAACCAGTGCCTTTGTGCCTTCTAAATAATTCTGGCTGCTTTACATCCTGCTCCAACAACTGCTTGGCTCTTAACTGCAAAACACTACATACTGTAGAGTATTGGAGTCAGCTCAAAATATTACTAATTATTTCAAACTCTTGCAGCATTAGAAATTGTTTAACACTTTGTGTGAGACTCTCAGCTATTAGTGGTTTTCAAATAAGCTGCTGCATTTTCAACCAATAAAAATATTTATTTTAGTAAAAACAATGATGGAGAAGTATCCTTCGGGTAGTTTTTGCCTTACTATGGTTGTGGAGTTTCTTTACCTTATGAAATGTGTGACATATACTTTTTAATTCCACTTTGATATCTATGTATGTATTACTTATAGTCCTGTAAATATAATAAAATTCTAGTAAAAGTTAGGAATCAAGGGATTTGATATACCCTTTGCAATTCCATTACTCACAACTAATTTCATTAATCAAAATTCCAACAAAGAGATGAAAAGAAACGAGAATATAAGCATCATTGAGAAGAACATTCAAAAAGATGTTTACCAAACAAGTTCATTGAATGCAACCCAGTCCTCATTAGTGTAGGTGCTTTCCTTTTTATTGACATCTTTCTCAGTCTTCTGCAACTCCTCACTCATCGCCCTTCCCAACAGAAACACGACCAGTGATCGGTAGCTATTTTTGTAGCATCATAGTCCCAATCACAAAAGCAGAGGAATATTTCTTGTTAAATAGCTTCACCTATGAAAATATGTTGCTTTTACAACATTAGTTTTGAAAGATTTGATCACAAAAAAATAGATTTGATTTCAAACCTACTGAATGACAAGCAGTGGTACAAATGAGAAATTCCATTTACTGTATATGCAATGTTCTGAACTTATGCCCACTTTTCCTACCCATTTGTCATTTATTGAGGGCTCCATAACTTCAACAGCTATGAGACCATGTCATACAGTAGGTTAATATATGGCCATGAACTGTTCTACTTTTTATAATAAGGTAGGCACCTTTATTTAAGTAAAGTTAGGATTTAATTGTTCACATGCATTTTTTATAATTGAAAAGTGAGGAATAAATGGACAATCTTGTGGTTTACAATTCAGTGTCTTATCCATTATGCCACACTGGTCTAATAATCTCTAAACCACAGCAGTGAATAGCACTAATCTATATGTATACTCTGATTTTTTGATAGTACAACATTATACTGCAACATAGCTAATTATTCTGTGACTTAAACCAGCTCTTATGGTGTAGTCTGTTTCTCTACATTTAATGACTCATTGACCAGTAATGGCTTCAAGGGCTTCAAAACCCATTTGTTAAAGTGATGGTGCTACATCTGGTTTTCAGAGCATCAGGTATGTAGAGGAAGTAAGACTTATCAAGAGATTCTTCTGGGCCCATTTAGGTAGCCTGCCTATTAAAATCTCTTAATGCAAACTCTAAAAAAAAGGTATAACTGGGGGCAATGCAGTTAAAATAACCAGACCTTTGTTGAAATAAAAGGAAAGCAGTTTAATAAAATTAATAACTAATTAACAATGGTCGCTCCCTTCTGGATAAATGAAACAATGAGGAAGCTGAAACTACTATGTGAAATGCTGGAGAAAAGTCAAATTGCTCTTTGGAGATCTAAGGACTTTATTGCCAACTTGGCCTTACCTTGCAGGGGATAGTTGCTTGGTCAATGCAGAATGTTGGTCACTTCCGAGACAAATCAGTAAATTATACAAAAAAAAGTTGGGAGAAAAATAGTCCACATTCAATACAATACAATACAATTTATTTTTGTATAGCCCAAAATCACACAAGATGTGCCGCAATGGGCTTTAATAGGCCCTGCCTCTTGACAGACCCTAGCCTTGACTCTCTAAGAAGACAAGGAAAAACTCCCAAAAAAAACCCTTGTAGGAAAAAAATGGAAGAAACCTTGGGAAAGTTAGTTCAAAGAGAGACCCCTTTCCAGGTAGGTTGGGTGTGCAGTGGGTGTCAAAAAGAAGGGGGTCAATGTGATACAGTACTACACACAGAACAGAATAAATCCTCAATATAGTATAAAAATAAAAATTTTAGAAGTACGGAGTAGAATTTAACAGTAGATGATATCACATAATATGATTTGGATTTGTTTAGAGTCCTGGAGACCTCATCCATCAAGCTGCCTCCCCCATTTGGCCATTCCACAGCTGAAATAGTGCCAATCCGATGAAAGGACCCCTCTTTCCCATTATTCCTGCGATCTTCCATCAGGGATGACTTTACTTTAGGCAGGCAAAACAACTTGGCAGGTGGACCGAGGCACCAAGTGCCACATTTGAGTACCGAGAAGAGAAACGGAATAGGTGAGGGTTAGTATCAAATTATAATTATCATGTTACTTATGTTTTAGTGCTAATGACTAACATCAGAGATGCAATCTGTACAGTTAATCAGCAGCTCTAGTCAGGATATGCTAAACTGAAGTAGTGAGTCTTCAGCTGGGATTTAAAAGCTGAGACCGAAGGGGCATCTCTTATAGTGGCAGGCAGACCAATCCACAGTTTAGGAGCCCTGTAACTAAAAGCTCGACCTCCCACTGTTATTTTATTAATCCTTGGAATCATAAGCAGACCGGCATCTTGAGATCTTAATATGCGCTCTGGTTTGTAAGTCATGTTAAGTTCAGACCAGTAAGCTGGACCTTGGCCATTTAATGCTTTATATCTCAAAAGGTCTTGGAGTTAGAAACATGCAGTATTAAATGAATACCTGCCAATTATGTGAATTGGCCCACCGTTTTGAATGAGAAATTATAGTGGCACAATCTCTTCAGTTTGTCCTATGATGAGAAAAATCAATGACCAGCCTCTTGAAATTAGTTAATTTCTTATTTAAGTAAAGAAAGTCAGCCCGTGATATCTTTGCCATGGTTGTAATAGTTTCATACTGAGTCCTGGTACATGGCACAGTAATAGAACAATAATTCCATCCATCAATTTCTTGCATCTGTTTTCTTCCATTAAAGACTCCAAGGACCACAGCATATCCTGGAATCACTGGGAACAAGACAGCAATAAACCCGGTATGGGAAAACAGCTCACCATGGAGGCACAATCATGAAACATTTTTATACTTATATGAGAAGATTGGAGTTGGTGGTGAAAAACTCATGTAATGATGAAGAAAACATGCAAACTCCATGCAGTCACTGAGTAAGCTGGGATTCAAACCCAGTTTCCAGCAGCTCCGAAAAGAGCAGTTCTAAGCATGACACCACCTTGAATAACAACTGATGTATTTAAACAGAACTGAAAATAAATCTGTTAAAAATAATTAATTCCTTTGGGTGTTAGATATGAAGTCAAACTTATTTATTCCATTAGAATATATTTTTGCGCACATATCTCAATGGAAATTAACTTTTGGATAAACTTTGCAAATGTATTTTGACTTTATAAGCTGTTCAGCTAATAATAGGTTTTCCAAATAAAAGAAAGATTTACAGAAATAATTTAACTCTTGCTTTTGGTGCTGCAACTGAAACACAAAAATTTGACACAGGCTTTTTTTATCATTAAAAAATAAACACTGAATGGGATACCTGTCCGTGAATGACAGATAGATAGATAGATAGATAGATAGATAGATAGATAGATAGAATACTTAATTTGTACCCAATGCGAAATTAAAGCTTTATTGAAGCTCAAGAAAAACTATATATATTATAACAAACCACAATAACCCAAATACACAAGATCACCCAGCTTGGATAATAGGATAGCTGCTTACCTGTGATAACAGGCTTATAGGTGGAAGTACGATTTAATTAGATCTGCCCAGATGTGCTACAGGTTTTCATATAAAGGCATTAACAATTGGAAAGAGCAGGTCCAACTTATTGTGTCCAAAAATGGAACATGCTTATTTGAGTTTCTTCTTTCTGAAGCTCCCCTGGTTAAATTCATAAGGATTTTGGCATCAGAATGATTCATGATTAGAGTGTTGGTAGCAGAGTGAATCAAATCTGTTGCTTAGTTAATAAACATTAACAAGGATGATGTAACTTATCTTTCTAGGCAGGAATGTGGATGAATTCAGTCACTAATGTCTGGATTACACATTTTAGTACTGATTGTATTATTTTAGCTGTCTTACCATTGTCTGCCTTCTGCCTTTACTACACTATCTGAATGTACCGGATGAAACCCATCCAACATTATAATGGTGTCTGAAATAAAAGTGTAGGTTTGGTTCAATCAATCAATCAATCAATCAACATTTATTTATATAGCACATATTCATACAAAAAAATGTAGCTCAAAGTGCTTTACAAAATGAATAGAAAAATAGAAGACACAATAAAAAATAAACATAAGTCAACATTAATTAACATAGAATACTGTAAGTAAGTTCCGATGGCCAGGGTGGACAGAAAAAACAAAAAAAACTCCAAAGGCTGGAGAAAAAAATAAAATCTGTAGGGGTTCCAGACCAAGAGACCGCCCAGTCCCCTCTGGGCAATCTACCTAACATAAGTCAAACAGTCCTCTTTGTATTTAGGGTTTTCATGGAAGGACCTGATGATGATGGTCATGTAGACTTCTGGCTTTCAGTCCATCAATGTTGGTGCATCATGATGCTTTGAGTAGGTGGTGGTGGCGCAGGCCGCCAACACAAAGAAACCGGAAAAAGAAACAGAAGAGAGAGTAGGGGTCAGTATGGATTTTGGAGCCACTGTGAATAGTTATTATGAAGAATTGAACATACAGAGTATCAGGATTAAGTTAAAGTGAAGTTATAAAAAGGCCATGTTAAAGTAATGTGTTTTCAGCAGTGTTTTAAAGTGCTCTACTGTATCAGCCTGGCGAATTCCTATTGGCAGGCTATTCCAGATTTTAGGTGCATAGCAGCAGAAGGCCGCCTCACCACTTCTTTTAAGTTTGCTTTTGGAATTACACTCATTTGAAGATCTAAGGTTACGATTTGCAAAGTACCCAAAATGATAAAGAACCTGAACTCACTGTGACTTTCCATGAGGTGTGACACTTCATTCACCTTATTTAAAAGCAATGAAACATCATATGGAGGCAGACCAGATCTGAAACCTTTCCAACTCACTTTTGTCTTCAATCTGGATCTTCATCCTTTCCACCCTCATAAGAACTGCTTCTGACAAGGCTTAGGAGAGCTCTTAAGTGCTACCAGCTGAATACAGGAATTTTTAATACATCCCGCTTTACATTCCTCTGAGACTCTTACATTCTCAGATGTTTAGATGCAAGGTAGCCTTCAGATCCTCCATGCTCTCTCTGTGATATTTTTCAATTTCACAGCTTTTACGAAAGGTAGTTGAGATGAGCTGATGGTTGAGTTTGCAATGACAACAGTATCTCTTCAATTTAAAAATCCATTTATAAAGTTATGTGACAAGCCAGATGCCAGATCACATTTAATCTTACATTAATATTTGTTAAAAAAAAGTTTATCCAAAACTAGAAAAATGGAGAGGTAAAGAGCTTCTTACACATAGACCTACACATGGTTACTTTAAGCTCAAGTTTACTACTTGTGTGTCTGCAAATTTCCTACTTGCATGTTTCAGTCTAACTATTGATAGTATTACAATCCCAACAACACACAAAAAAGCAGTGAAAACAACATCATACCATATTTACACAAGAAGTTGCATTTGTCAGTTTGTGTAGCTCTGGAGAAGCCTTATGGGGATAAAACTGGTCCTACATCTGCTGATGTAAGTGCAAATGCTTGTGTAGCTTTTACCAGTATTTAGAAGGAAGGCTACAGGGTGGCAGAGGGTCTTGTCTTTGTAAGGCGGCATGTGTTATATAGAGTATGTCCTGAGCAGAAGGCTGCTGTGTATTAGTCATATTCTGAGCCAACTCCGTAGTGCAGGCAGTGTGGTGAAATGGTTAAGGCTTTGGACTTCACACCCTGAGGTTGTTGGTTCCAATCCTGCTACTGACACTATGTGACCATGAGCAAGTCACTTGACCTGCCTCTTCTGCAATTGCAAAAACAAAAGAAATTTAACCATTGGTATTGTAAATGTTGTAAGACATCTTGGATAAAAGTGTCAGCCAAATAAGTAAATGTAAATGCTTTGCGGTTACATGCTGAGCAGTTGTTTGACCCAGAGTTGATGCAGCTGATAAATCTGAGTTCCACCAGGGATGAACTGAATTTTCAGTCACTTAAAATATCCATCCATCCAATTTCTAACCCGCTGAATCCGAATACAGGGTCACGGGGGTCTGCCAGGGCCAATCCCAGCCAATACAGGGCACAAGGCAGGAACCAATCCTGGGCAGGGTGCCAACCCACCGCAGGACACACACAAACACACCAAGCACACACTAGGGCCAATTTAGAATTGCCAATGCACCTAACCTGCATGTCTTTGGATTGTGGGAGGAAACCGGAGTGCCCGGAGGAAACCCATGCAGACACGGGGAGAACATGCAAACTCCACGCTGGGAGGACCCGGGAAGCGAACCCGGATCTCCTAACTGCGAGGCAGCAGTGCTACCACTGCGCCACCGTGCCACCCTCACTTAAAATATTTGAGGCAAAATAGTATAAAAAATGGCTCGTTTAGTATTTTGCTAAATGAAAAAGCCAGATCTTTTGTTCAAATGTGTGACACTCTTTCCGCTGCTCTCATGTTCTTATTTTGGATGTTGGAAAAGAGCAATGCATCACACCATTTTGTGGCATCAATAGTATCATTGGAGGATTGTACTGGTTTGTTTACAATGATGAATGCCAATAGTAGTGACGAAGTGTGAATGCAACACTTTTACAAAAGCAAAAGGACAAATGATGGGAAAGGAAGGAATAATAGAGGGGTGAAAAATTCAGGGCATAAAGAAAGCTATTTAAACAAGTTGAATAATAAAAAAAATGTGGGTCTGTACCACTTGCTAGCCAAGGATTGGAGTGAGCACCCAGTAGCATATGGACTCAGTGCATACATTTTGCATGCATTTAAAAGCTATAAATCAGTGGAAGCACACACACAGATTGCTAATGGCTGGTTGCAAGATCTTCAAATTTAAAGCCAGCAAATTACAATATTATACTCATTCTAGCCAAGATAAGTTGGCCATCCTGTTGGTACTTCTTCATCTTCACTGTTATGCTGTTTTTTGTATAGTTTTTTCTATTTGCTGGTATGAAAAAATGTTTACATTGTTTGATATGTATTATATTTTGTTACTGTTTTATTTATTCATTCATTTATATATTTTCAGTTCAGTTTTTTGCACATTATTTTATTTAGTTTGGTCACAAACCATTATACTAGAACACCTCTGAAGCCAACAAATCAGAGTTAAGAAATTCTGCATAAAAATCCAAAAAGATCTCAGTTCATTTACTTGTAGTTTTATTCTTCTGTTTCATTAAAAAAAAAGTGAAATTGATTTAATTTGGGCGTTATACATATAGGTATTCAGCATCTCAGCCCTGTGTTTTCCTAAATTCTGTTTTGTCTGAAGATTTTCATTTCAGTACATCACTAAACTCCAATGTGCACCTGTAGATGTTAGTGAGTATAAACAAAAATGGCAGTTCTGATTTGGATTAATTGGTTAAACTAACATGAAAACTTGTGACAAAAACTGGAGTACCTGGAGAAATCCCTGGATTATGTGCAGGATCCAAACCTAGGTGTCTAGTCTGTGAAGTAGCAAGACTAACCACTGGGCCTTCATACTTTGGCACTGAAATTGCTAAAAGGGAATATAAAATGAACTAAATTGTTCATTAAGTATTGTTATTATAGATTTATTCAGTATGGAAAATACACTGTTACAATGTTTTATTTGTTTCTTTTTGACGAACATTGCGGATTACAGATTTTTTTAAATTGTAGGTATGACTGATCACTAAATTCATGAAATTCATGTAGGCTTCATTGTGCGGGTTGCCTCTATAGTAGATCAAATAGTTAATTCTTCAGTGGATAACTTTAATCATACTAAAGGATAAATTATTCTGTCAGTGCCATGCTGTTGAATAATATGAGAAATGAACAATCAGTCTAATGAAAACATGAGATAATGATTAGTTTACACCCACTGCACCAAAGCTCTAGGAATTAACTTTGATTAAAAATGTTGTTGTCCATGTAGTCTACAGATTTTTTTTTCAATTATTTTAACAAAGACATGTATTTATTTTACTAAAAACATTATATTGAAAAAAATGCAATTCACTTTATATATCTGCTTTACTTTTTCAAGCCAAGGTTGAAGCTAGAGACAGTCCCAGTAGCACTGGATATGATGCAGGAAGCTGTACATTAGGCAATAGCATAAAGGTGCTGGATTAAGTGTTGGGGACATGAGTGACCTGCACTGCACAGGAGCAAATTTGTGAATTGCTCTGTTAGAAAATAAACAGAGCTACATTACTCCAGTGTACTCTAGAATAAGAAATTTGATTGTAAGAAGAATTTAATATCATCTTGAGTCCCTCACACAACTTACCATCGATTGTGTAAGCCAGCCCTTTATTGGCAGCTAGTCCATTGTAAGGCACACCCATTCATATTAGGCTGGTTTAGAGTCACCAATCAAACTTGCGTACTGGTCTTCAGTGAAGTGAGAGAAAATCAGAATATCTGTAGACATTCCACAGAGGTATTAGCCAGTGACTAGTCTAAGATTTGAAGCTTAGTATTTTGTCAGAATATTTAACTTTGGAGTGACTGGCAGTATGATTGTTATGGGGGTGATTTTAAGTTCCAGAGAACAGATGATCATATCTCTCAAATCACCTTCTATGGCAGGTCTGGATACTGTATTATACAATTTACAAGTTCAAGTCAGTGCTATTTGTTAATTATAAGGTATGTGCATTGGAACTCATAATACCAATCTTTTGGAGAATTGCTGCTCATTGTATAGACCACTGTTCCAATTATCAGTCCTGTTCAAGCAAATCATTTTGGCCAAAAATCAGTGTGTAGTCTTCAAGCACTGTGCACAAGGCAAGACACTTTTCCAGATTGACTGCTGTACTGAAGCAGACAGACCATAGTGTGTCATTCTTATATGACTTTGAAGCAACCAATCACTGACAATTAAACATTCTATCTTATTTTTATTCTATTACTTCATGTATGTCAGATAGCTTTCTTCAGAGCATAGCTTGCATTTCTTTTCCTATTTCATGTTCACCATTCCACTTATTAACCAGTTTTATTTTCCTATGTAAAATTCACTAAATGAAAACAAAACATGTATAGTATATGTTTGGTCTCCCTTCATTTATTGTACTTTATTTTTAACAGTATTCACTTTTGTTATGTAATTTCCAATAATCCCTGTCTGCTTTTTTTGAACCTTGGATCCACTGTACACATTACACTACTCTTTTCAGTTTTAACACACATAAAATATCCTACTTCATTTCTATTTTACTTCCTTTCCTCTATGTTCATGGTTTCTTCTCTTGTTATTCAAGCCTCATATACTTATTTTCTGATGGCACACTTCTGTTTACATGATTGCCATTCCCTTTGTTTCTACCCTTGCTACCATACTTTTCTTTGCTCTGCCTTTGCAGTGTTGTCCATAAAACATTCATATTAACACTTTCATTTCCCACCCACCTCAGTGTTACATTTCTAATGTTAAAATGATACATTACTGGTCTTTAAATGGAGTCACTCATTTCAATGCTTTCAATTTATTCCATACATAACTAGGTCTCTTCTTATATTCTGTCCATCACATAGCCTTGTCCACTTCTGTTCCACCTGTTTCCATTATCCCCTTGGATGATTTGCACCCTCAATTCACAACTGCAACATTTTCTTCTTATCTGTATTTACTCCTGGGACACTTTATTTCCTCATTTGCTCCATGGTAGACCTTCTCTTACACTCTGCTATGCTATGTTGTTCAGTATATTCATGAAGATCTCATTCCCATCTTGATTCCACACAATTTCTGATTCTTCATAAAAAGTCAAATTAACAAAGTCCTTCCCCTTACACTTTTTGGAGTTTGCCCTTCTCCTTATACAGTACATTCATAATATTTTTTCACAATTTTTATAGCGTCCTCGCCCTGATATTTGAGGCAGGCTTGTGGAATTGTAGTTTGTTGTACTATACATATATCTAAAATACCTTAATACATTATTACATAACCCATCACCATTTTTTAAATGCACCCTACAATATATCTTTGTATTGGGCAAGTCATTTAATAAAAAAGAAGGCTGTCCAGCCTGGAATCACAGTTTATTGTTTAATATTACAACTACAGTAAAAAAGAATTAACAATGCCACACCCTTGTACACATTCAGCACCACTTGTGCTAGGCAATACATGACTTTACTAGCAATGTTCAATCGTAGACTTAACATAATCACATAATATTTACATAATCTCAGCAAGTCGATGACTGTCATAATGCACTCCCATTAACTCTTGTTGTGTAGACATCCCCAGCGACTCATTCAAACCAGTTTGCAAATTACCATGACAATCCTAAATCATTGAGATCAGCTATTGTCAATGTGACTGCTCAGCCAGATTTATAATGCATGCAATGTAGCTGCAAGGAAAGAAGCTAAGTGGGTGTTTTACACTGCCACATAGAAGTGAGGCTTCACTGTCTGATGTCTCATGTTTGTCATGAAAAAACAGAATGGAAGAAGGCAGCACATCAGTTGGCGGTCAAAATGCATCACGCTCCTGATATTTTGGAAAGCTGAAATTGTGCCAAGAAGCTAGTTGCGTACTCTGAAATCTAACAAATGTAGTAGCAAAGTTTTACATGGTCTCCAACTAGACTCCCATGAAATATATACTGGCCTTGGCTAAATTTTTTAAAAGTAAAGACAGTTTTAAGCACATTATTTTGAAAGGAGAGCCCAGGTCACATGATGGTAAACCAAAACAAAAGACTGCTCAACCTGATGCTTCTGAGTACAACTGTCACAGAGGTATTATTGACTTTAATGACTTCTGTTATTTAGGGTTTTGTTTCTCAAACACCAGGGGCCTCATGCAATGCATAAACGGTGCGTACGCACAGAAATATTGTGTAAGAACTTTTCCACGTTCAAATCACGATGTATAAAACCTACACTTGGCATAAAGCCACGCACTTTTCCATGGTACCTCATACCATGTCGTACGCAAGTTCTCCGCTGGATTTTGCAGACTGCCGGCACCCGGGGTCAAAGCAGTGCTACTGTTCCTGTGTGGTTTATCTTTATTTCTTAGAGCCATATTCCTAAATACACTGAAACTAACCGCATATTGTTTATTAGTGTAATGCATCTGATTGTAATTAACGTGTAACAATATAATCGTCCAGGGAATAGCCATAGCATTCCAAATACCATAACTGCTTTAGCGTTGTTACTCTCACTGCACCTTTTTTTTCTTCTTTCAGCTGCTTCCGTTAAGGGTTGCCACAGCAGCAGCTGATCGGAAAGAGAAATATCGGTATACAGCATCAAGCCCACCCTGCCTCAGCCACAGCAAAACGTTTCAAAGACTTTCCTGTACAGACCTTGCGGTTCAGAAACAGTCAATTAGTCCATCAATTGCTCCTTGTAGAACTGTTTGTACTTATAAGTACAATTACCCCACTGTAAACTTGCACTACAGTTATAATATTGCACAACCTGCGCCACTTTATAAAATCTTGTATTTACATATGATGACAATATCATTTTTAAGATGAAATGCAGCAGAAAATGTTGATTATATTATATATATATATATATAAATATTTAACTTCATTTAAATAATCTGTATTGGTAATAATTAAACATGTGAGGATACAGTTCTGCAGCGCCAGCTAGTTCACGGATTGATCCTACCTTGTGCTGTATTCTTTCTGGATCTGACACGACATTGGAAGGATAGATGGACAGAATAATTAAACTTGTAGACAAAGATATTTCAATGTTCCTTAAAAATTTTCAAGAATCGTCATTGTAAGCTTACAGATGGCTTAACATCTATTACAGAGCTGATTGTGTGGCGATTGGGTATGTGGAGAATGAAAAGTAAGGACAGGAATTGGAGATTAGTACGTTTGAAAGAGACAGTACTGCTACAATAATTTCATCGAAGGTCGCGCACAATCACGCACCATATTCCCCTGTTTAATAACATGCTTTAACTCCTATCATCATGAAAAAGATACACATCTCAGTATTTTAATTATTCAGAGAGGCTATAATATCACAAACGTAATGGATTCTGTGTCCTGTCGGAGAAAGAGAATGCGGAAGCACGTAGTGATTCACACACATAGAGCAAAGGATCAAATACAAAACAATGCATTTAACGTGCTACTTTAATTACGATGTAATTTGAGAAACTTAAACGATTTTAAGATGAAATTTATGATGTTCTACTTTAATGACAAAATAAACTACGTAATTAAAGTGGAAATTTCGAGATTGAAGTTGACATTTCCTGCTTTTTTCCTACTGTGTGCCTTTTATTTTCTCTGTACCCTAATAAGCTTTCATATGACACTCAGATGGTGGGTTACAACTCGCCTTTTCACGGCAACTTTGATATGTGACAACTTCTTTTTTATTTTGGGCACTGTGCGACTATGTCAGGCGATCAGCTTCCTTTTGTTGTTTATACCACTCTTTAAACCAACAAATGGTATGTTTTTCATTGCCTCCACTTGGTTATCGCTGAAATTCTTCCATTTTCCCTTTTGCTTTTTCCATTGTCTTTTCACAGAAGGCTGAGCTTAAGGGAGATTTATATTGATTTGCATATTCATAGAGGCGTAATTCTGGGAGGAGTTGGGGGCGGGACAGAAGGAGTGTGCACGAGTGTTACTTTTCACGCTGACCGGGATTTATGGAGCGGAAGAACGTGGAAGTTGGAGTACACACAGATTCCTGCATCTAGATTTTTCTGTGCATAAGCACATTCCGGCTTTTGTTCTTACGTCATGTTATAGTGCAAATTCTATGCACATCGTTATGCATGAGGCCCCAGGTCTGGATCACAGGCTGCCACGTGTGGGTTTCCAGATGTTACTGTTGTGACAGATAGGGGGCGCTATCGCTCCCTTGAACCCTCCGATCAAACGTCAGACAACAAATAAAAGTCCAATAGTTGACTTTATTTACTTGCCACAGTGCACAAAGCACCCTCTCCTCCACAATACTCAATAAACAATCACAAATCAATAACAATAATACTCTCCACCACTCCCAGACGCGTTGCTCTCCTACCACCCAGCTCAGCTCAAAGCTCTGATGTCTCCTTTAGTCTTTTATAGACCTTGCCCTGCAAGTATTTTGCCCTCTCTGTCCACGTGACTAGGAACACTTCCGTGTCAGATAAAAACCTTCTTCTTTACCCCAGAAGCACGTGATTCCCCTTGTCCATGTGTGCTTCCGGGGCATAGGGAAAATAGTCACTGTTCCTCCCTGCAGCTCCTTCTATTGGCCCCCATGGTATCCAGCAGGGCTGTAAAGGAAAACTCCAACGTCTATAATTCTCTGCTGGCGTTCGGGGCACCTCCATGCTGCAGGGAGGGCTCCACCTGGTGGCATGGGGGTATTGGCCGGGATGAACGACCAGCCATCCTTCACACTGTTTATAATGGTAGTGGGTTGTGGCTGGTTGTGAAGGGTGTGTCCCAACTCCAATGATTTCACTCAATTTACTAAAGGAACCTCCCTTTTGGTAGTTTGCAATGACACTTGCAAATGGGAAAAAGTGAGTCACGACACCCAAAAAGGTTAAGAAACACTGATTCAGAGCTTGATACATCTAGCAGTTTGTCTGTACCCACATGCTTTTAGGAAATGTAGCAATGATACACCCTCTGTCACTGTTGAATCCCTCTTAGTAATTAATTTAATTAATACTGACGTAAAATTAGCAATGAGACACCCTCTGTCACTGTTGAATCCCTCTTAGTAATGTATTTAATTGATACTGAGGTAAAACTTAGGGATTGCGCATGAGAAATACTACAGTCTCAAAGCTACAGGAATCTTGTTCTCTGTTCTTTTTTCTGTTTGGAGTTCAATCAATCAATCAATCAACATTTATTTTTTATAGCACATATTCATACAAAAAAATGTAGCTCAAAGTGCTTTACAAAATGAATAGAAAAATAGAAGACACAATAAAAAATAAACATAAGGCAACATTAATTAACATAGAATAAGAGTAAGGTCCGATGGCCAGGGTGGACAGAAAAAACAAAAAAACTCCAAAGGCTGGAGAAAAAATAAAATCTGTAGGGGTTCCAGACCAAGAGACCGCCCAGTCCCCTCTGGGCAATCTACCTAACATAAGTCAAACAGTCCTCTTTGTATTTAGGGTTTTCATGGAAGGACCTGATGATGATGGTCACGTAGACTTCTGGCTTTCAGTCCATCAATGTTGGTGCATCATGATGCTTAGTTTGGCATCTCCTCCCCATGCCCGGGTGGATTTTGTCAAGGTGGAGTTTAACTTCACAGAATTACATTTTAAATTAGCTGGCGTCTCCGAATTGGCCTGGTAATAGGAAGTGTGGTTGGTGTCTTAGTGTGGCTTTCCAGGGACTGGCTTTCTATCCAAAAAAGGTTCTTGCTAAGTTAAGAAAGTGGATGGTTGATAAAATCTCCATATCAACCACATGCAGCATCCGTTTACATCATCCATGTAGACTGATGTAACCCAGTGATATTTAGCATCATTTATTGTGTCAGGTAATGGGGAAAGATACATTGTCCATTACCTATTATTTCAGTGTACTCTGTACATGTGACAGTACTATAAATTTTAAATTCCACATATAGTATTTTATCCTTGAAGTATTTGCCATATGTGTACTCTAGCATTTGCCACTGGCAAAATAAACCCATTTCCACATCACTCGAATAAGAAAATGTGGGAATTGTAATTCAGTACAGTACACCATACTGTACCTTATACACAATTGTTGCCACTAGGGGGCCTACACAAGTGTTTCCCTAAAGTAAGACTGTACAATCTGTTTAACTTCTCTTGCAGCAGGGTTAAAAACAAATAAATGAAAGATAATTTCAAAGCCTACAGCTAATTTTAGCATTCTCACTGTCTACCTTGCACACAGCTGTAGCTAATGAAGCATTTTACATTTTAACCTACAATATGTTTGTTTTTCTCTTTCTTTTAGGTAAAGTGGGTGAAGCATCAGACAGCCCATTATAGAGACAAACGTGCAGCAATCCTAAGCTACGATGACAGGACTCATGGTGGTATGTACCATAGTATCTGTAGCACAATTCATCTTTAAGCTGTCAGGAAGTAAAGTGCTTACTAAGCAGAGCGTAGTGGTTATCAGAATGCTTCATGGAATAGTAATTAATTGGAAGCTCTATTACTGTCTGCTTATGGAGTGAGGCCCAAGAGGACTGTTTTTACCATCAGTAAGAAGCTCCATTCTGTTGTGAGTGGTTACAACTGGAAAAATTATTGTAACACATTCTGTAATTTATGAAGAAATGGCTTTAGCCAGAAAGGGTGTTATATTTGAAAATATTTTTAGATGACCTAAAGAGGCTTGTTGTATCAGTGCCCCTTCAGCAGTGTGATCTTTACTGCAGACCTGAAAAGCAGGATGGCAGCGAGAGAGCTGCACTCACGTAGTCCTGCAGATACAGTACTTAGAGGAGGCGGGATTGCCACTGCATAGTACTGAGGCTCCTAATTAATAATTAACCAGGAATTGTAAGTATTGTTATTCGTGAGAATGCAGAGAATTGTGACACTTTCAGACTAATACCCTAGTGACATTTCTATAGTTAAAAACCTAAATGTTATGATCTGAATTGGTAATCTTTGTAGTGTATGGATAAAATACCCCTCCCACATGAGACTGGGGTTTAGTTCTCAACAACCTATTCCATGAATCAGTCGGAGTGCCTTAAGTCTCTGGAAGCAGTCCAAATTATTAGACATAAACTCAAATTATGAAAATATAGGACATGCCTCTGATTACAAGGGTAAAATATGAGGGCTTTCTCCTTAACTTAGACAAATTACAAGGTGTTGCTAAACAACAATGGCTTGTACAGCATCTTTTACATTATACTATACACTGTTCAAAACTCCTTATTGAGAGAAAATACAACAAAATGTGGCCTTCTACTCTTCTTATCCACTCATAGAGGACATCATCTGCACATTGGCCGTTTAAAATACGTGTACAGCTTGTGATGAGCTGAAAAGAACAGCAACTCATTCAAGTATTATAGAACCAAAAATGATGTGATATATAGTTTAACAATGAATTAATGGACATATATGGCTGGGCTGTTTGTATGTTAATCAGTTTTGAATTACCTTGTTTTTCTGTCTTGTTAAACAAACCTGTGTTTTTATGTGTACTCATTATGTAATTAGTAATTTGTAAAGTTTCTGTCTGCATCTACCTTTGAATTTAGTGCAATGCTCTGTGCCAGCATTCTGTGAAAAGCACTATGCAAAAATAAATCAACTGAAACTGAATGCATTTATCATTTTTAGTCTGAACACTGGAAGCCAGGTGTAGTTGCAGCACAACCTTACCATTCACACTGTTTATTTCAATCAGTCAGTCCTTCTTACTATCCACTTTCTAAAGCAACATTGCCCTTTATGGAGTTACAGGGGGATAGAGCCTATTGTATCAGCCATAGGTGAAGGACAGAAACTGACTATGAATTAAACACACCTATGCACACAGCCATATCTAGACAATTTAGAGCTGCTAGATAACCTCCATGTCTGTAGAATGAGGGTGGAAACTGGAACACCCAATAAAGCCCCATGGGAACACAAGGAAAAGGTGCAAAATCCCTCAGACAGTGATCAGTCAATCCTGGATCTTCCAGGCTGGGATTTAGCAGTGACAAATCACACCCAATCCTCCCAAATCCTCTCAAAGCACCTAATCAATTTGACCATAAAAAAATAAATATTTGGTGGTCCCTACTGGTTTTCATAGGTTTGATTCTCTTCACGCCATCAAAACAAAAAGACACGGAAGTAAGAAATCTGATAGAAAAGAAAAATGTGCAATAAGCACTAAGCTATGTATTAACATTTTTAAAAATTTATCACCATTAGTCTCTGTTTTATTTGTGGAGGCTGGACGTAATACCTCATTAGACAGTTTACAACTGCACAGCTTATGTGTAAATATTTTTGTTACTTCAGACACTTTAGTCAGAAGTGACATGTTACGTTTTTGCTCTAGTGACATTGTATTTACTATAGTAATAAAGAATATGTTATGTAATGCTGGACAAAGACAGTAGTTGATTTCTAGTGCATTATCAGTATTCTGTCTTTCCTCAGCCTGTTTAGCACTTTAGTGCCTCATAACTGGGGAAACACCAGCTGACTGAAGGCTGTCATTTAGTTGGCTGGTTCAAGAGATCTGAGGAAACACATGGCTGGATGGGAACTAAAACTGTCTTTTATAGTATTTTGGATGAAAGTATTTATATCTCTCCTCCTTGAACCGTCACCTTATCTTGGTGGAGGGGTTTGCGTGTCCCAATGATCCTAGGAGCTATGTTGTCCGGGGCTTTATGCCTGGTAGAACCACCAAGGCAAACTGGTCCTAGGTGAGGGATGAGACAAAGAGCGGTTCAATAATCCTCTAATGAAGAATAAAAACCTTGGACGACGTTTTCCCTTGCCCGGACGCGGGTCACCGGGGCCCCCTCTGGAGCCAGGCCTGGAGGTGGGTGGCCGGGCCTGCACCCATGGGGCTCGGCGGGCACAGCCCGAAGAGGTAGCGTGGGTCCTCCTCCCCATGGGCTCACCACCTATGGGAGGGGCCAAGGAGGTTGGGTGCAGTGTGAGTTGGGTGGTGGCGAGGCGGGACCTTGGCGGTCTGATCCTCGGCTACAGAAACTGGCTCTTGGGGCGTGGAATGTCACCTCTCTGAAGGGGAAGGAGCCTGAGCTAGTGCGCGAGGTGAGAGGTTCGGCTAGATATAGTGGACTCACCTCGGCACAGCTTGGACTCTGGAACCAATCTTCTTGAGAGGGGCTGGACTCTCTACCACTCTGGAGTTGCCCCGGTGAGAGGCGCCGAGCAGGTATGGGCATTCTTATTGCCCCCCGACTGTGCATTGGGGTTTACCCCGGTGGACGAGAGGGTGGCCTCCCTCCTCCTTTGGGTGGGAGGAAGGGTCCTGACTGTTGTTTGTGCGTATGCGCGAACAGCAGTTTGGAGTATCCACCCTTTTGGAGTCTCTGGAGGGTTGCTAGAGGGCATACCTTCTGGGGATTCCCTCGTTTTGCTGGGAGACTTCAATGCTCACGTGGGCAATGACAGTGAGACCTGGAAGGGCGTGATTGGGAGGAATGGCCCCGATCTGAACCCGGCGGTGTTTTGTTATTGGACTTCTGTGCTCGTCATGGATTGTCCATAACGAACACCATGTTCAAGCATAAGGGTGTTCATATGTGCACTTGGCACCAGGACACCCTAGGCCTCAGGTCGATGATCGACTTTGTGGTCGTGTCGTCGGACTTGCGGCCATATGTCTTGGACACTTTCGGGTGAAGAGAGGGGCGAGCTGTCAACTGATCACCACCTGGTGGTGAGTTGGCTTCGATGGTGGGGAAGATGCGGTCAGACCTGGTAGGCCCAAGCGTGTTGTGAGGGTCTGCTGGGAGCGGCTGGCAGAGTCCCCTGTCAGAAGTAGCTTCAACTCCCACCTCCGGCAGAACTTCAACCACGTCCCGAGGGAGGTGGGGACATTGAGTCGAATGGGCCATGTTCCGTGCCTCTATTGTTGAGGCGGCTGACGGAGCTGTGGCCGCAAGGTGGTGGTGCCTGTCGTGGCGGCAATCCCGAACCCGTTGGTGGACACGGTGAGGATGCCGTCAAGCTGAAGAAGGAGTCCTATAGGACTTTTTGTCCTGTGGGTCTCTGGAGGCAGCTGATAGGTACCGGCAGGCCAAGCGGAGCAGCGGCTCGGTTGTTGCTGAGGCAAAACTCGGGCATGGGAGGAGTTTGGAGGCCATGGAGAGCGACTTTGGACGGCTTCGAGGAGATTCTGGTCCACCGTCCGGCGTCTCAGGAGGGAAGCAGTGCAGTGTCAACACCGTATATGGTGGGGATGGTGCGCTGCTGACCTCACTTCGACGCGTTGTGGGTCGGTGGGAGGAGTACTTCAAGACCTCCTCAATCCCACTAACATGCCTTCCAATGAGGAAGCAGAGCCTGGGGACTCTGAGGTGGGCTCTCCCATCTCTGGGACTGAAGTCACCGAGGTGGTCAAAAAACTCCTTGGTGGCAGGGCCCGGGGTGGATGAGATCCGAGTTCCTTAAGGCTCTGGATGTTGTAGGACTGTCTTGGTTGACACGTCTCTGCAACATCGCATGGACATCGAGGACAGTGCCTCTGGATTGGCAGACCGGGGTGGTGGTCCCCCTCTTTAAAAAGGGGACGGAGGGTGTGTTCCAACTATAGAGGGATCACACTCCTCAGCCTCCCTGGAAAAGTCTATTGGGGTTCTGGAGAGGAGGGTCCGTCGGATAGTGAACCTCGGATTCAGGAGGAACAGTGTGGTTTTAGTCCTGGTCGCGGAACAGTGGACCAGCTCTTCACCCTTAGCAGAGTCCTGGAGGGTGCATGGGAGTTTGCCCGACCGGTCTACATGTGTTTTGTGGACTTGGAAAGGCATTCGACCGTGTCCCTCGGGAATCCTGTGGGGGTGCTCGGGAGTATGGGGTACGGACCCCTGATAAGAGCTGTTGGTCTCTGTACAACGGTGTCAGAGCTTGGTCGCATTGCGGCAGTAAGTCGAGCCCGTTTCCAGTGAGAGTTGGACTCCGCCAGGGCTGCCCTTTGTCACCGATTCTGTTCATAACTTTTATGGACAGAATTTCTAGGCGCAACCAGGGTGTTGAAGGGGTCGGTTTGGTGGACTCAGGATTGGGTCACTGCTTTTGCAGATGATGTTGTCCTGTTTGCTTCATCAGGCCGTGATCTTTAGCTCTCTGGATCGGTTCGCAGCTGAGTGTGAAGCGGCTGGGATGAGAATCAGCACCTCCAAATCCGAGAGCATGGTCCTCAGCGGAAAGGGTGGAGTGCCCTCTCAGGGTTGGGGAGAGATCCTGCCCCAAGTGGAGGAGTTCAAGTAACTCTGGGTCTTGTTCACGAGTGAGGGAAGAATGGAGCGTGAGATCGTCAGGCGGATCGGTGTGGCATCCGCAGTGATGCGGGCTCTGCTTCGGTCTGTCGTGGTGAAAAAGGAGCTGAGCCATAAGGCAAAGCTCTCAATTTACCAGTCGATCTACGCTCCTACTCTCACCTATGGTCATGAGCTATGGGTAGTGACTGAAAGAACGAGATCGCGAATACAAGCGGCTGAAATGAGTTTCCTACGCAGGGTGTCTGGGCTTTCCCTTAAAGATAGGGTGAGAAGCTCAGTCATCCAGGAGGGCCTCAGAGTAGAGCCGCTGCTCCTCCGCATCGAGAGGAGTCAGATGAGGTGGCTCGGGCATCTGATCAGGATGCCTCCTGGACGCCTCCCTGGTGAGGTGTTCGGGCACGTCCAACCGGGAGGAGGCCCGGGGAAGACCCAGGACACGCTGGAGGGACTATGTCTCCGGCTGGCCTGGGAACGCATGGGATTCTCCCGGGAAGAGCTGGAAGAAGTGGCCGGGGAGAGGGAAGTCTGGGCCTCTCTGCTTAAGCTGCTACCCCCGCGACCCGACCTCGGATAAGCGGAAGAGGATGGATGGATGGATGGTATTTATATCTAGCCGTCTTATAATTGTTTACTTCTCAACTGGACATTGTAATGGAAGGCAGAGAGCTGGCATCTCTCTAGGGATGGGCCCTAGTTCCTTACCTGCCCAGGAGACCATGGTGATGAGTGGCTAAAAAAGGCTCAGAGAAAGTTTAGCTGTTATGCTCACCACTCTCTTTTATTTTGTGATGTTATAAGCATATTGTTACTAAGGCCTTGTTCACACGGGCGTTAAGTTTTTCGATAAACGAACTTGCTCTGAACGTCCTAGACGTTTATGTTGCATTTTGTGGTGGCGATCGATTGACTTCTACACGGCATTCGTTTGTCTCTGTCTAACGCCAGCCTGCAGCCCAAATTGTAGTTTGTGTGTTAACCTGTGGAGGCAGTGTTGGGAACTGGATATGAAAGCCCTTGTCGTTTTATTTGAGGTGCCTCCTTTCAATATGGACCATTTTGCTATGTTAGATATTATTCTTCTTGTTTTAAAAATACTCGTAATACGGCGACGTAGGGAGAGAAAAAATTGCCACCGCTACTGGGTTCATCCTCTGACTGCACAACGTCGGGTTAAAGGAAGTTTGGGATATATCCGGTCCTCCGAAGTGTAAAATAAACGCGCAGAAAACGAACTAGAAGCGGTTTCCTTGCGTTCGTTGGGTTTTGAACGCCAAGAAAAAGCTGCATGCAACGTTTTTGATGCGTATAAGCGCGCTGCGGACAAGCGCCGTCACCAAAGCCCGTGTGAACACTCTCATTGACTCCTACGTGTAGAAAACACTCAGCGCTTGATCCGCACTCACCGGACGCTACGAACGCAAAAAAAACGCTCGATTTTAACGCCCGTGTGAACAAGGCTTAAGTGTGATAGAGATGAGCCACATCTGTTAAGAATATGACAGAATGAGAAAGACTGAAGATGGTGTTTTACTCTTTCTTGATAGGAGACATCTATTGAAGTCCATTTTATGATGAAGCAGTTTTAATTTTAGGGTTTGATGTCAATATATGTAGCTATTTTAATTCAGTGTTGAATGTGTCAACTTTGAATTATCTATATATCATTATCAAATGCTGTGGTGCTGCCTCCTATAATAATATGGAGATCTGCAGCAATGTCTGTGAACGCCAATCTCCCTGGTCTCCCCTACTGTAGATTCTTTCTGATTTCCATGGATTCAATAATTTAAGACGTTCAGTTTATTAATGTGGGGTTAAATATCAATCATGAAACTGTGAAATACAAAGTAGCAGCATTCACAGGTTGAAAAAGAGCAAATTTTTGAGTAATAAGAGTAGAGAAACTGATAGAGTGATAGTGCAGATGATGGATGGGAGGGACAGTAGCTTTGTAGCCAGTAATGACAACATTTCAAAAACACATACATTTACTTTCTTACCTTAAACCAATTATAAAAATATACCTAGGCAATAGCTAATATTATATAATTAGGTAGCAGTGATCTTAAATCGAAAAGCTTATTTTTTCATGTGGTTAACCCTGATGTTTTTTATCACAATTACATTTTTTTCTCAAATTGACAATTAAAAACTAATTGAGAAAAGTTTTATTTTTTTATTTCTTTTCCCAGATTAAAAACTATACTGTTCCCCTTTAAGAGTCTTTTGTTATGTTGTTTTCAGCATCCTGTTGTTTCTGATTGTATGGCAAATGTTCATCTTAAGCCAAAAAACACAAATATCCCATACTGTGGATATGCATAACAGTGATATTTTTTAAATTGCCAATGTCATATGTTCAAATTTGTTGTTTTTATGGAGTCTACATATTTCAAGTTGGTCTGGATTCTCCTCCAGATACATCCCCAATAATGGGCTAATTAGATTAACTGTGGATTCCAAATTGGCTGTTTGAGCATGGGTGTATTGTGTGAGTAGGCCCTGTGATGGACTGGCACCCTGTCTAGAGCTGCTTTTCTGCCTTCCACCCAGTGCTGCTGAGATGGCCTACAGCCCCCTGCAATCCTAATTTGTATTGAATGGGCTTCAGAATGGTTATGTGTGTTATGTTTATACGATAGCTAAGATTTAAAAGCCAAACAAATTGAATGGCAGCCTTTTCCGACACAATGCAAACAGATAAATTAAGTTCTGTCTACTACAGTGTTAGTTTCATATTATTAATTAGAGTCCTTTATTAGCACAGCAAGTCATTGACTACAAAAACCAGTACTTTGCTGGAACTGTGCTTTACATATAAATTAATCTTTTGGGGGGAGAATGTACATTTTCTTAATGTGCACAGTATATATATATATATATATATATATATATATATATATATATATATATTGCTCAAAAAATTAAAGGAACACTTTTTAATCAGAGTATAGCATCAAGTCAATGAAACTTCTGGGATATTGATTTGGTCAGTTAAGTAGCACAGGGGGTTGTTAATCAGTTTCAGCTGCTTTGCTGTTAATGAAATTAACAACAGGTGCACTAGAGGGGCAACAATGAGATTACCCCCAAAACAGGAATGGTTTAACAGGTGGAAGCCACTGACATTTTCCCTCCTCATCTTTTCTGACTGTTTTTTTCACTAGTTTTGCATTTCGCTATGGTCAGTGTAACTACTGGTAGCATGAAGCGAAACCTGGACCCTACAGAGGTTGCACAGGAAATCCAACTTCTCCAGGATGGCACATCAATGTGTGTCATTGCCAGAAGGTTTGCAGTGTCTCCCTGCACAGTCTCAAGGGCATGGAGGAGATTCCAGGAGACAGGCAGTTAGTCTAGGAGAGCTGGACAGGACCATAGAAGGTCCTTAACCCATCAGCAGGACTGGTATCTGCTCCTTTGGACAAGGACAAACAGGATGAGCATTTCCAGAGCTCTACAAAATGACCTCCAGCAGGCCACTGGTGTGAATGTCTCTGACCAAACAATCAGAAACAGACTTGAGGGTGGTCTGAGGGCCCAACGTCCTCTAGTGGGCCCTGTGCTCACAACCCAGCGCAGTGGAGCTCGATCGGCATTTACCATAGAATACCAGAATTGTCAGGTCCACCAATGGCACACTGTGTTTTTCACAGATGAGAGCAGGTTCATCCTGAGCACATGTGACAAACGTTGAAGGGTCTGCAGAAGCCATGGAGAATGTTATGCTGTCTGTAACATCATTCGGTATGACCAGTTTGGTGGTGGGTCAGTGATGGTCTGGGGAGGCATATCCATGGAGGGACGCACAGACTTCTACAAGCTAGACAAAGACACCTTGACTGCCATTAGGTATCAGGATGAAATCCTTGGACCCATTGTCAGACCCTACGCTGGTGCAGTAGGCCCTGGTTTCCTCCTAATGCACGACAATGCCCGGCCTCATGTGGCAAGAGTATGCAGGCAGTACCTGGAGGATGAAGGAATTGAAACAATTGAATGGCCTTCACGATCCCCTGACTTAAACCCAATAGAACATCTGTGGGACATTATGTTTCGGTCCATTAGGCGCCGCCAGGTTGCTCCTCAGACTGTACAACAGGTCAGGGATGCCCTCATACAGATCTGGGAGGAAATGCCACAAGACACCATCCGTCGTCTCATTAGGAGCATGCCCGACGTTGTCAAGCATGCATACAAGCTCGTGGGGGCCACACAAGATACTGAAAAGCATTTTGAGTAGCAGAAATTAAGTTTTTGAAAAAATGGACTAGCCTGCCACATCTTCATTTCACTCTGATTTTAGGGTGTCTACACAATTGAGCCCTCTGTAGGCAGAAAACTTTTATTTCCATTAAAAGACTTGGCATCCTTTTGTTCCTAAGACATTGCCCTGTCGTTATTTGTATAGATATCCAACTTCATATTGAGATCTGATGTATCTAATGTGTTTCTTTAAAGTGTTCCTTTAATTTTTGTGAGCAGTGTATATATATATGTAGATAAACATATTACATTTCCTGTGTGTGATTTTTTATTTCATACAACTAAGCTATGTTAGTCCTTCATGGGATCTTAACCTGTCAGGCACAATGCAAAACTAGCAGAATTTTCTACTGGTTTGTTTAAACTATATGATGTCACAATGGTGCAGCTACTCATACAATACCAAAAAAAATTGTTGAAAACCATAATGATAGATAGATAGTTGTTATTCTAATCTATTAAGTAACTGGATATATTTAGCAAAGCTGCCCTATCCTCCTGACTACCAGTAGTTCAAATTTGTCCTCTCTGGAGGACATATGTAAACCTGAATATCTCCAACCCACTGCATACTACTGAATTAACTCCTTTTGCCATCTACTGAGGACATTTAGGGCTTTTCAATGATGCCAAATGTGAAGGGGTGGGGCTTTGGTACCTTTCTCTTTTCATTAAGGAAAATGGCGTCCATCACTGCAGGCACATTTTATGGGAAGAGGAAAAGTAAGTGCATTGTACTTTTTATTGAGCAAATTCTGGCTTGAAATGTTGGTGGCATATTTAATGTAAGTCTTTTAACAACACATTTAAACATTGTCTGAATAATTTTAACTGTATTTTAGTGTAGTATTTAAGTGTTAAAAAAATGTCCTCTGTAGTGGACATTTGTAGTTATTTCCTCCACTTTGTTCTGAATCCATGACCAGAAATCGGTTTTACAAGCTGAGAAATTCCATTAAGATCGTCAACGACCTTGATGTTCCAGACGATGAAAAAAGAAGTGATCTCTTGTGGAGAATCAGGCCCCTCTTGACCAAAGTAAGGCAAGGATGTCTAAATCTGCCTAGAACAGGAAAATTGTGCATTGATGAGCAAATGGTTCCATTTACTGGTCGCTGCCCAGTGCGCCAGTATGTACCGGGCAAACCATACCCAACTGGACTGAAGGTGTTTGTCTTGGCTGCACCAAATGGTCTGGTCTTGGATTTTGTAGTCTACCAAGGCAAGACTACTTTCAGAGATACAGGAGGAAAAGGCATTGGAGAACAAGCTGTTCTTCATTTGGCAGAGTCTGTTCCCAAGGAACCCACCTGTTCTTTGACAGGTTCTTTACAACGGTCAACCTCCTCGACACCCTGATGACAAAAGGGCTGACAGGAACTGGAACCCTCATGAATAACAGGGTTCCAAAGGAGTGCAAGATCATAGGGGATAAGCCCTTCAAAAAGAAAGGAAGAGGGACATCAGAGATGGTAGTTAGACGAAACCCTCCTGAACTTGCTGTCATAAAGTGGTTGGACAACAAGCCAGTTGTCATGGCATCCTCTGCCAATGGCATTGAACCTCAGGACACACGCAGAAGATGGTCCAAGAAAGACAAAAGGTTTGTCCAGGTGTCAAGGCCACTGGCAATTGCTGAGTACAACACCAACATGGGTGGTGTGGACTTGGTTGACCGAATGTTGAGTTTCTACAGGATGGCCTCTCGCACTCGGAAATGGACAGTGCGTGCAGTATTCCACTTTTTTGACTTGGCAATCACCAACTCGTGGCTTCAGTATAAGAGTGACTGCCAGTTTCTGGGGAAGAAACCACTGAAGTTCCTTGACTTCAAACTGCTCCTTGGTGAGGAGTTGATTACCGGCTCAAGCAGGAATCGCAAGTGACAGCGAAGATGACTACACTCCCCACGTCAAAGTGGAAGCGGCAGCCAAATGCAGCTCTGAGACACTATGGCGCCATCCATCTTCCAGAGATGGTGGACGAAACACATGCATCAAGGTGTCGCAGATCTGGCTGCAAGAGCAAAACATATGTGATGTGCACGGTGCAAAGTATTCCTTTGTGTTTCCAAGAAGGGAATTGCTTTTGAAGTATCATACCAAATAAGCACAACAAAGCAAAATAAAACAGACAAACAAAAGTTATGATTGACAGTTATGGATGTTAAACTCATTCTTATGTTGACTTTTTTGTATTTTCTTTGGCACTAACTGATTGCCATCAAGATTCAGTTTCACATGTATGGCGTTCCGATGTCCACTGTTGTGGACACATGATATCTGGAAAATAAAAACTTTTTTTTGAAAAAAAATGTTTTCAGTATTCTAATTACCCTACAAAGATTAGAGAATTTAAAAAATGTGATTGGACAATATTTTTTTCCTGGTAGTCAGGAGGCTATCTATAGTAATAATTTTGTTCTTTCCCTCTTTCCACTCCTTTACATCGGTACCATGACAAGCTCATTCATGAACAGACGAAGGCAGGAATGAAAGTTATGGTGGAGTTTCCTAAAAACTGCTTAAAACATAAAGTGAGATGAGCTATGTTAATAGTAGAGACAATTAACTGCACAGGCTGATGAAGAAGGAGCCATGGTATGAGATGACAAAAAGGAAACACATGATCACAAGAAGTGATGAATGAAGAACGAGGTATCTTTGTTTCTTCAGTTCTGCAAGCATAGATATTTATAAAAAATGTATACTTCCTAATAGATATAAAATGCTATTATTCAGTAGCAGAAAAACTGCATGGTCATTCATTAGCATTGATGGGCTGTAAACACACCAACAAACTATTTTCTGCTATAACTCAATTTCATTATCAGATTTAATATTAATTGATGTATATTTCATAAAGTTATTTATATTGAGTACAAAAAGACATCTTCAGTAGGGTGATGGTCTTAGCAGTATGTGATCTCCACCTTCCAAAATACATGCTTATTTATTTACCCCTATGCATGAAATAAATTATTAAGTGAATGGCTTACAACTCTTACACATTTAATACAGTATGCAAACATTTGAATAAAGGATGTGATTCAGTGAAAAATAGATAAAAATAGACAAAGTTCTGAGGCCTGTTGGGGCACTAATCGGATGCCCTGTTGACTTCAAATGCAAGAATAAAGAAAACAAGCATACAATGGCACAAAATATAAATGAAAGCAAAAGATATGTCCTTCTCAGCTCTGTTATTAAGGGATCTATACACTGATGTTCCAAACTCCTTCCTAGCCTGGGTTCAAATGAGATGTCAGCTTGTGAGACCACCTGGCTTTTATGGTTGTCAGACAGGAAGAGGCGGGGTCAGTTGCCCTCATTGTCCGTATTCTCAGTGCCGAGGAGTGATAAAGAGATGACACTATTAGTGACAGTGGCCCCCTTTGGCCCAGTGAGCTATTATTTACCATAGATGAGCCCGGAACGTAGTCCTTGGATGAGCATGAGTGACAAGGAATACAATTATTATAGCACTTCACATATATCACAAAACATTACTGGGTATGAGAGTCACAACAATGATAGGTAGAACTGTTAATTTTTCTCCTTCAACACCATGTCACACATTTTATATGTAGTATATCTTATAAAAATAACTTTAGTATGGCTTTATTTGGGTAATGCTAATTTATTATTCATTTGAGAATAAAACACATTAAGCATTGTATTAGTAACAAATGGATTTAAAAAATGTGGAGATAACTTTACAAACTTGTGTTTACTCTATTACAAAGTGCATTTTCAAATTCTAAACCATTTCTTTTTGATCAACCCAGCTCTACAGTCAAATGAGTCTAATCAGACTGGATGCGATTTGTATGTCCGTCTTAGGGCAGTAAACAATAGAGTAGTCATACTCAAAGGTAAGGTCTGCTTCTTATGTTTTGCTCAAGGAATTTATAGTTAAACTTTATAATGCACTGATGAGGCCCCATCTGGAGTACTGTGTGTAGCTTTGGTCTCCAGACTATAAAAAAGACAGCAGCACTAGGAAAATTCCAGAGAATAGCAACCAGGCTGAATCCAGGCCTGCAGGGGATGAGTTGTGAGGAAAGATTAAAGGAGGTGAACTTAATTCAGTTTAAGCAAAATGATATTAAGAGATGTTAAAACTATGAAATAAACTAGTACAGTGGATCCAGGGTGGTATATTCTTCACATATATAGTGACTGAAAGAACGAGATTGTGAATACAAGCGGTTGAAATGAGTTTCCTCCGCAGGGTGTCTGGGCTTTCCCTTAAAGATAAGAGTGAGAAGCTCAGTCATCTGGGAGAGCTCAGAGTAGAGCCGCTGCTCCTCCGCATCGAGAGGAGTCAGATGAGGTGGCTCAGATATCTGATCAGGATGCACGGGAGGAGGCCCTGGGGAAGACCCAGGACATGCTGCAGGACCATGTCTCCCGGCTGGCCTGGGAACTCCTCGGCATTCCCCCGGAAGAGCTAGAAGAAGTGGCCGGGGAGAGGAAAGTCTGGGCATCTCTGCTCAAGCTGCTGCCCCCACGATCATACTCAAAAATCATACTCAAAATGATTAGTCAAAAGCAAAAAAGAATTCTTAGCCAAAAGATCTGAACAGTTTTCATTATTTGCTAGTCTCAGACAAATAATCAGTAGGATTTCCTAGAGTTCAGACAATTGCTGAATACAACTGGACAATCTTGTATATCGTGGCTGTCATAATGTCATGGGTTATATGGTATATGCCTTACATGCCTAGCAGCCATGCAGTCTAAAAAATGTTTTCTCTCATGAAATCTAGAAGAACAAAATGGTGGCATATATGACAATACAAAAACACAAAATCAAAAAGTAGTAATGTTACATGTTATATGGTAAAAAATAGAAAATCAAAAAATAATATTTTTCATTCCTGACTAAATGAAACATAATTACTCTGGGGGTCGGAAATTTAGTAGAAAAATCAGGCATGCATTAAGTTGTTAAGTGCATTAGAGATTTTGTTCTACCTACAAATTTGTATTAGCCCTCAGAAGTGTATATGTAATTTCTCTTTGGCCACTTGGTACATACATTGGTACATGTATTGTGTTTCTTCCAAATACATTACTAATAAGCAATGTATTCTTTGTTATCATTCTGATGCTTTGAGTTTATGAAAAAAAAACAAAAAAAAACTGCAATGCCAAGATTTTTGAGACCTCTGCAACTTCCCCTGCACATCTGCTAAGCCAGTGCTGTTATGGAAGTCAAACTCTAAGTACTTTACAGTTTTTCAGATGCTTCCTTCTGCTGCATCTTTTGTTGGTTTGTACAAACCAATTTCTCTTCTGAATGTGGATGCCGTTTTCAGCAGAGATCTTCTTCTTGACTGTGCTGCATTACTCCGAGGTTCTGATTTTACTGTCCTTAAATCTGTCACTCTGATTAAATATCTTGTTTACAGTTTTTAAAAACATTTTAGTCTGTTTTTCTTGCTCTGTTAAATGAATAACGGTCTTCTGGCATAGATGGATATGGTTTTCTTTAGCTCCAGTTAAGGCTAATGAAAGGGCATTTATCATCGGGTTTAAAAGATTATCTTTGACGTAGGTTTATGATTGAGTTCATTCTTATGTGCTATGATCAGTTGCCTGACAGACAAGCAAAAATATGATGTCATTCGACAAGGGAAGGGCCCATCAAAGAGCTGAGAAAATTAAGTGTTCAAGATGTATCCCCCATATGTCTTTGAGTAGCCCCAGAAAGGAAATAGGCAGGGGGGTCTGGTGACTGAGTGAGAGAACTGCGACCTGGCATGAATTGGGTGATGTTCCTCTAGGTTGTTAGGGTCATATTATCTTACTTTATTAGGTAGACACATAGTTGTGAAAATGCAGATTGGTGATGCTGGCAGATGATCAGGAACATTCTTTTAAAGTCACAGATATGATCTTGAGTGCCCACAGTCGGGGCAGGTTTTTATACCAAGCAGTTTTGTAATTAGAAGCCAAGCTCAGCAGATAATGAAACTTGGTATTTAATTACATGGTTTGTTAAATGCTTTCATTTTTCCAAGACAGATCTTTATCACATTGTAGATTTTTCATTTTCTGAGAACATTATCCATATGTTTTGTGGCCCTGAATAGTTTTGCACCTCTTCGTCCTTTCCTTTTAATTTATTTCAAAACATTTTATTAACAAATACTTCATGATACATATACACAGGTTTAAATGGAAGTACGTTAGCTGGAAAGCTGGTAGTTCCTTTGTCATTTGCCCCGCTTTATTAACTGATGGCTGGATAAGACAACAGGCCACAATTAAAACTAACATAGGCATTTAAAGCTTCTGAATCATGACAAGAGAGTTAACTAAAGCTAAGCCCAAAATATATATTTTGCTTTAGGACTAAATAAATGGGTTTTAATTAAGAATTTGCTAAAGTGAAAACCTGCAACCATTGTGACCATCCAGGATGTAACTGAAAAGCCCTGCTGTAAGCTGAGAGTAGAGAACCTCTGTATGAAATAGATGGGGTCCTGCTGCAAGTTTTGGAGGGTAAGCTGCGTTTTGGCCAAAAGTAACTTTTTTGACCTTTAACTGTTCGATGAGCCTCAGAGATATGGGATGATCTGGGGCCACAGAACTAAACTCTGAGATGGAGTTGACTTTATTCTGATTATTGCCCTGGAAGCAGCAGCTGAGGGCAGCATGGTTGCACAGTGGCATTGCTAGACTTCACAGTAAAGAAGCCAAGGTTCACGTCCCGGGTCCTCCCTACATCCAGTTTGCATGTTCTCCCTGTGTCTGCATGGGTTTCTCAGGGTGATGCAGTTACCTCCCACTGTCCAAAGACACGCAGGTTAGGTGAATTGACAATGCTAAACTGGCCATAGTATTTTGTTTGGTGTGTGTGTGTGTTCACCCAGTGATGGACTGGCATCCTGTCCAGTGTTTGTACCTGCCTTACACACTATTCTAGCTGAGGTGGGTTTCAGTTCCCTCTCGCAAAACCGGTCTGCATTAAGCAGATTACAAAATAACATGACAACCAACAGCTGACTGAGACATAAAGCTTCCTCATGGGCATAGGCCAGTGGTTTCTAATTTAGTTCTGGAAGACTTCTCTGCCTGTGTGTTTTCATTCCAACCATTTTTGCAATCATTGCTTCATTCTACCTTTATTTGATATCATCGTTTAGTGAGCTGTTCTCTTTTATTTTTACTACAAGAAATTGTGAAATATTTGTATTTTTGCCAAAACTTGTATGTGTAGGTTTCATTTGCCATTTTCTTTTTAATTTCAGCCTCTTTCTATAACGTTTGCTCCTGCAAATACATAAAAACATGGAAGCACAGAATGCTGATGGTGAGCAGTTATTTCTGTGTTGCATTCAATTGTCATCACATTTGTACTTTCTGAGTAGACACGTAACAATAGCAGTTGTGTAGGTGCTCACCTTTAACAATCCATGTTGGTTGCACCTGAATCTGCAATACAAGTGCATACAATGAAGGCAACAAATTCTACAGAAAAAAGTAAACTAAAAAGATGGTAGCAAAAGGAAAGTAAGTATTTAAAGATATTAAATAATACAAAAATTGGAAAAGTTATTATATTTATAGGTTAGATTACTAATGAATTAAAAGGAAGTATGGAACACAGATAATGAAATTATTGGAATAAAAGCCTGCAGCCATGGAAGTCCCCCAGGACTGATCTTGAAACCCACTGGTGCAGGCCATTTGAAGTTAGAGTCAGGAGGTGAGCTAGGCAAAAGCTCAAAGTAGCACGGAGGTTGTGTGGCCAAAGCCTGAGGTGAGAGAGAAGGAAGAAGGCATTTGAGTGGTGAATGGAGAGCTGTTCTGGGGCTTGTGATGCTATTTTTTGCCACCTGTGATACCCCATGCCATCAACCCATGACACTGTCACTTGGTGGGGAATCTCAGTTTGTCAACTGAATAACAACTGGTATCATCTGAGGAGAGCAACAAGATTTAAGGTACAAAAATTACAGAGCATTTATTTTAAACCAACCCAAAGAATTAAAGTGTCTACAGTGTTTCGTTTAAACCAGTGTCTTTGGATAAATAAAAAAAGTTAAAATTATATGTTAAAAGTATGAGAGTCAAATGTAATGTCATTTACTTTCAGAGAGAACAATTAAAAATCAGTACACAAAAATTAAAATAAAGGAAAGTTTTATTCCCATTGGAAGCACAGATGCTGATCCAGAGCTTTGCACACAGGCTAGCCCATCCCCGGAGTTCTGGTCAGACCCTGGAAACTCGCCACCATTCCCCAAGACCAGCACACAGCAGCAGCCTTTATCAGCTTTGCACAAAGCTCCACCTCCACTTCCAGACCAATCCTTTAACTTCACCAGCCACCTTCTGCCTTCACTGCTACTTTAGTATTTGACCAGCAGATCCAGACCCCTCCTCCCAGCTGTATTGTACCGCCATCCCTTACCTACATAAAGTTCTTACCATTTTGCTTTGCTCTTGCCTCTCTCAAGCTTGAGCTCACTTGCTTTCCCATGATTCCTTTTTTTACATTCTTACTTGCCCTTCTGCTATTTATTGTGCATGGCCAAACCCATCTGATGCTTGCTTTTGCCACACTGGTAAACAGCAATCACCTCATTAAACAGTCCATGTGTATGCCCCGTGACCCTGTAGCTAGGCTATAGCGGGTTGGATAATGGATGGATGGATGGATTGCTAGATAAGAAAAAACTAAAATACTCAAAAAAATCATACTGTGACAAGCCTCACCACACCACTCCCTTGGTAGAAAGGACCTAAACCCCTGTGTTGCAGGGCCCAAAAAGGCTTGTAGTTTTTTATTTGTGTTATTTCTGTGTGTTCTTTTGCTATTGTGTTCTTGCTCAGTGCTGTGATATCACAATAAATGGCAAAACAAAGGTCCAGACTTCAAAGTTAGACAACCACTTCACTGGCAGCTTTGCACCTCACTCAAATGGCACGGTTCAAGGCCTGTACAGGCCTAAAATGGGGCTCTAGTTGAAAAGTTACAAAATATTTCAAAATATTCCAAATGCACAAAATGCCTGTCAAGGGAGAAAATAACTGTAAAGTTCTGACTTTAGACTAAGGAGTGTTGAGAATCTTTATAAACAAATAACTTTCTCAAACTTATTACATAAGAAAAAAATAGGCAAATGAGGCCAATCTGCAATCCCAAGAATCAGAACTCAAAACAAACAAAATGAATCCACAATAACCAGAAAATCATAACAGTATTCACATCGCCAATGCCATTTTTACAGTGTCTTAATGATTATCTGAGGGACTCATCTGCATCGCCTCAACAGAAAAGCTGAGGGTGTTGCATCACTAGTGACGTCATGGCGGCCACATCTCTTGGTACTCCACCCACAAAACACAAGGAAGATAGCTTTGACGCCACAATATAAACAACTAGCCGAAGCCCGCCATAGCATACGGCAGTGTAAGAAGAGGAACGGAAAATGGTGAGAAAGGAATTCAGTATAACAAAGGCTTAGGAAACCACCGTCACAGTATAACGAAAATAGCAAGGAGCGAAACCAATGCCAATGGTCAAAAGAGTACCTTCCTGTAGCAGGCTACGGAAAACATAGACATATATAGATAGACGCTGCATTCACTGTGTTGCCCAGTCAACACGATAAGTCAGTGCATCCGCCCTATTGCGAGTGGTAAAAATGCCATTTAAACTAATACAGGTAGACGTGAAAAGCAGTTTTTCTGATGAAAAAACAATAACATTTTAAACAGTATTGTTTACATGCAACAGATTTTGGCGAATTGTTTACATGCAATTATTTATATCCATTTATACACTAATAATGGAAATTATTATATAATAATTATTATTATTATTAAATAATTCCTCGTGTATAAGTAACATTTCTCAGACTGCTTTCTTCCATCTCCAAAACATTTCTAGACTTCGTCCTGTTCTTACACAACACAGTACTAAAGTATTGGTTAACGCCCGAGTCACCTCATGTATAGATTACTGTAATGCTATTCTATCTGTCATCCCACAAAAACGTATCCATTGCTTACAATTTATTCAAAATTCTGCTGCCAGGATAATAACCTGCTGTTCTAAATCCATTGAACATACTACAGCTATTCTCTCTCAGCTTCACTGGCTCCCTGTTAACTACAGAATACAATACTAAATACCACTCTTAACATTTAAAGCTCTCCACAACCTCACTGATCTCCTACGGACTGACACTCGTCTCACTCACTCTGATTCTCATCTGCAGCTGTACTTTCTGTACCACACATCAAACTCTGTGCTATGGGAGCTCAAGCGTCTCTCATAGTGCTCCTCAACTCGGGAATTCCCTTCTCTCTCATATACATCAACTCGATTCAATAACACATTTTAAAAGTACCTCAAAACTTATCTTTTCAAACTGGCATACCAATTGTGAATTTTGCACTGTTACTGCCAGTTATCTTTGTTTGTTTGCTAATTATTGCTGTTTGATCGAGAGCAACGATGGACGCGAAAGTAGGATTAGAGATGGCGGACGGGGCTCTGTCGTGCGTATCCCATGGTCTTAGAGTTGGTGGGCGGGGCTCTGTGAGTTGGCAGGCGTGGCTCTCTGTATTGCGTGCACTCTCTGTCTTGCGTATACTTTCTGTCTTGCTTGCCCTTAGTTAGAGTTGGTGGGCGGGCATTGGTGGCCGTGGCTCTCTTTCTTGCGTGCCCTTAGTTAGAGTTGGTGGGCAGGGCTCTGTCGAGGGTATCTCATGGTCTTAGAGTTTCCGGGTGGGGCTCAGTGAGTTGGTGGGTGTGGCTCTCTGTCCTGCTTGCACTCACTGTCTTGCATGCCCTTAGTAAATTATATATATAGATATTTACATAAAAGAGTACTGACAAAAAAAAAACCTTAAAACAAAGAACACATGAAAATGATACTTTGAAACCATGAGAAAAGACAATAAAAATTAAAATAAACAAAAGCAAGGGGGAAACCCCTGTCTGAAACATAATACCTTGATTTGCACAATGCATTATGAAATTATTACTGCTATTTATTGATATATGCATTCCTTGATATTTGTTATAATGTGCAGCATAAAATAGTTTGTTTGGTAGAATCTTTCTGTGTAATTAATGTTTACATGTTGTACATTTCAATGTAAACTTTAATTAGTTCCCAAACTGAAACTTGCTAAGGATACATTATTGTTATATATTACAGCAAATGTTCAAAAACATAAGAATAACAAATGGGGTTCATTTGTCATCTCCCATCTAGTAAGTGAAAAACATGAAGCTCCAGAATGGCTCCATGACCAGTGCATCAGATCTGTGTATCCCTTTAAGGTAGTCATCTTGTCATGTAGCTATAATTGGGTAGAATCACACGTCTTGTATTTAGAGCTAGTATGGCTGTTAGAGGAGACCTCAATGACTTTAAAGATAGTATTATTGCTAATGCTTTCATGGCAGGCTTTTCAGTTATAGGGAACTGCCTCAAAGATGATATAATTCCTAGAAAAAAGATGAAGATACATGATTTTCTGACTCCCGTGTCATTATTTTATTTCACTCGCTTCTCTCATACAGATACCGCTCCCTGTTAAGAAATGTCTTGCAAAAAATATTCATAAATGGTGCAGATGAAACTCCCAGTGCTACTTCTTTTTCTGGCAGCCACTCCATAACATTAATTACACAATTACATATAAATATGTTTCTTTAATGTATGTGTAACCCATTCAAATGTTCATTTTATGGTCACAGGAGCACAACGACAGAACATATTCACAAACAACCCCATACTCATTCATACTATGCTAAATCTTCCCTTCACTTCTTTAGGATATGGATGGAATCAAAGAACATAGAAATCCATCCATCCATCCATTATCCAACCCGCTATATCCTAGCTACAGGGTCACAGGGGTCTGCTACAGCCAATCCCAGCCAACACAGGGCACAAGGCAGGAAACAAACCCCGGGCAGGGCGCCAACCCATCACAGAACATAGAAATATTCACATGAAATATATAAAAAAATCCACCAATGAATGCAGTATCCTAATAAATGGTGCTGTACTCATACTCTTTTGGTTGGTGTTGTGTTACTGCCTGTGGAAGACATTCAAGCATAATTGCATTGTAATATATGTGCATAACAGTAAAACCCAACATGCAGTTCTCTTAAACAAAATTCACCTACTTATAAATCTGTGATGGGCTTTCAGGAAAGGCAGTAACTGATAATATGGCAGTACGAATCTTCTTATTAAACAATTCAACCATCTAACTTTGCAACGTCACAGAATCAGGAACCATGGCTCAAATTAGGCTCACTCTGTTGATAGTGTTTGCAAGTACTGTCTGTCTTCAAATTGGCTTTCTTTTATCATTTGTTATTTGTGGTATTCTAGTATTGTCTCCCAGTTGTTGCTTTGTAAAAGCTAATATTTTATACAATAATTATTCTGCTCATTGTATATGTGTCAATGTCATTAAACTAATGGTCTCATTTTTTATTTACCATTGCTGACTTGCCTTGCTTTACATTTACCTGCTTGGCATAAAATCAAGTACCAGAAATGCTAGCCTCCTTCTGTAGTACTCCAACCCTGCAACATACTATCAATCTGTTGATGAACTGCATGGGACTTTCCAATCATCTCTCAGTTGAGACCTGTCTGCAGTGGTTTTATTTTGTCATATCAAACATTTCTTAATATATACACAAGAGCATTTTTATTTCCTTTAAAAAATCAGTTAAATGCATGTATCACAGAGCAGCAAAGCAAAAGTGTAACAATTAAAAGGCACTATAATAACTTCCATGTCACACCAACTTTCAGCAGCTAATTGCTAAGGTTCTGGGCAATAATCAGAAATACTTGTGCTACTCTGTTGGAAATTGACCCCTTGGAATCATTTAGAACTTCCTGGGTGCCTGGTAAATAAATAGAGAGAGAAGCAAAATGTGCTCCCTGCTAGCATTAAGGAATAAACAAATTGTGTTGAACTTGTGAGTGAAGAAATTCTTACCTATGGTTTTGTAGTTGCAAAATACAGCAGGTTTGTTTTCATTGAAATATAAATCCTCTGTTTACAGTTTTAAAATTATTTTTATTATTTCTTTATTTGCAAGGATTCGATCGAATTCATTAGAAACCAGTGTAATAATGGGAGCAGTCAGAGAATCTGTATGAATGGAACTAAAAAACAGTCCCATACACAGCTCTAAGGATTATAATATATATTGTGGTGGATTGCCGTCATTTTACTCCAGCCCTCACCCCCAGGCCACCAGGAGGAGCTCTCCCGACAGCATGATCATACCCCGAGTTCCAGCAGGGCATCATGGACTATGTAGTGTTTATACACAGCCCTGGATACCTTGGGCGCCACCAGCCGTCGCTGTAGGGGGGCTCGTAGGCTCTTATGTGCCCTATGACCCGGAAGTGCGTCACGGTCACGTGACAGGAAGAAATGACGTGCTCCTGGGTTGAAGAAAGGACTGTTTACCCTGACCCGGAAGGAATAAGGAACTGTGGATTGATTAGGCAGGAACACCTCCGGTCAGGGGCTATAAAAGGACTATGGGCCAGTCCAGACACTGAGCTGAGCTGGGAGGTAGGAGGGCGAAGTGTCTGGGCAAGGAGGAGAAAAAATTGTAGTGTTGTGGTTGATTTATTTGTGGTTTATGAGTAGTGTAGAGTGCTTGGTGCACATTGTGATTATAATAAAGAATAGTTTATTATACTCTCACCTGGTGTTCAGAGTGGTACCTGAGGTGGACAAGGGTGTCATCTGCGACAATATTCACTGTCAAGGTGCAACAACAACATTTATTTATATAGCACATTTTCATACACACAATATAGCTTAAAGTACTTTACAAGAAGAAATAAAAAGGAAGTGAAAGTTAATATATAAAACATAAACAAGATCAGGCAATAATATTATAAAGTATTTAACAAAGAAAAAGGTAAGATCGCATGGCCAGGAGAACAGGAAAAACCAAAAACAAGCAAACAAAAAAAAAAAATCCAGCTAGGCTGGAGAAAAAAAAAAACCAAAATCTTCAGAGGCCCCAAGGCCAAAAGACTATCCAGCCCACATTTGGCATTCTACATGACATACTGTAGATGGTCTAAATCAGTCCTCATGGTTCACATGGAAGAATTTGATGTTGGTGCACTGACATTTTGTGTCAATCCATAAGTTTATCTGCATTTCTTGCATTCCTGCTGCAGAATGGACTGGACTAATAGTCTTTTAATCACTAATTGCTCTGCTCATTTCTCAATTTGAGATTTAGAGACCGCTTTGTATTGCAACGACAAAAACATTTAAGTACAAATTTGAATAAGGCTATCAAAATATGAAGTAAAAAAGCTAATTGCACAAAGACATTTTGTTAAAAAAAAAAAGAACAACACAAAATGAGATACCAGTAAACAGAACTCGGATCAAACAGACAACTGCTGCCCTTGCATCTGTTTTTGAAATAAGGATAATAAGAAGATCACATAGCAGTCAGTCATAGTCTATCAAAAATGTAGAAAAAAACAGCTAGAAAAAACAAATTAATTGATAAATTTAGCAATCAACGTGATTGGTCAGATTCTCATTAATAGTTTCAGTCAGTGGAAACCCAGTTACATACAAGTGCAATAAGTCTTCTCTCACTAGGACAACTGTCTTTTTCCATTTATCACGTTTTATTCAATTGCTTTTTAAACGTTAGTTATTTCTTTTAAGCTCAGACAGATAACCCAATTATGGTGTAAGCAGCTGATGATATGTTTCAAAGACGTTCTTCAGTGATACCAACAACAGCATATGAGCACACTCATAAACACACACACAACAACTCAAAAAATATATATTTCATAAAGATGTCTGTGAGCATTACTTCTAGTCCTAAAACAAAAGCCTACACCATTAATCCAAACTGAAGAAGAAAAATACAAAACCAAATATTTGGCCAAATTTCTTAAACTAAACCAGAATCCAAAAGCCAGAAGTCAAAGTACCACAGCAATCAGTCCCATAACCACCCAGGAATGCACTTGCATTCCCAAATCATCCAAGTCTGCATAAAAATAGTGTTTAATATGTGAAAACTTTTTTTCTGGTTAACAAACTTCTTTTTTTTTTTGCATATGAGTCTTTGATTTTAGATTCTGGCACCGACTATATACCAAAAATATTACAAAAGGTGACCCCCATGCCAGGGATGCGACTCCAGGTGGTGATGGTGCTTCTGTGCCGAGGAACATCTTCGGGCATTGGCTGCACACACTCCCCTGCCTCAGAAACTGCCAGGCGACCATCTGACAGTGAGCTGACAGATGCTGTTCTGGAGTCGCAACGCAATAGTGGATGCTGTAAGAGAGAAAGAGAAAGGAATTAAAGAATATAAATGCTGTACTATGTGATATTGACCACAAATTAACTTAATTGGCTAAAAAATAAATGCTGCATCTGTTTACCTGTTTTTACATTCTGCTAATTACATTTAAACAAACTTGTAACACTGTCCAAATTGGCTGATCATTTGGTGGTTCAGGGTCAGGTTCATCATACCGCATTTGTTCAGGTATGGGCAAGCCATGATTGTGTGCCAAATTATGCAGTATGCAACACACTTTCTGTGGACTATAGAGCAGTATTCCACAAGTCTTATCCAGCCAGCACTAATGGCCCTTAATGTACCCTGTAGTAGGTTCTACCACTGCCCAAGTCCGAGAATCAAGGTAATTATAACGTTGCTCTTGCTCAGACAGTGAGTGGGGTGAGAAGCCATGTTTTCAGCAGGTACCCACTGTCATCGTGTTATATGGTTACATCATACAGATAACTTACAATTTTGATCAAAAGAGTAATATTAAATATCTTATCTTAACGAGAAGCCAGCCATCACACACAACACCATTTTCAAGTTTGTTCCCAACACTACTATTTCTTAGAATGAATGAATCGTGAGTTGAGCCAGGCCATCTTGCCACAACATTAATGAGATGCATTTTCACATCACAGATAATCTGCACATTAATAGAGTGGAAATACTTTTTATTTACATAAGCAAATTCATTCTCTGAAGGCACCTTTATAGCAGTGTGTGCACAGTCGACTGCACCGATTACATTTGGAAAACCGGACGTTGCTGCAAATTGTGCTGTAATGTTTGCCTGTTCAACAGTGTAAGGAAACCTTATATATCTGGATGACAAGCGGATAATATCATCCCATACAGCTGGCATGGCGTGACTCGGTGATGACTGAGAAATACCCGATCAGTGAAACAGTTCATATTGAAAAGCTCCTGTGACTAAAAACTCAAGAGTGGACAAAACATGCAAAGGAGCAGATAGAGCACAATTCCTCAAAGTCTGTCTTTGTACAGCTGCCCCAAGTTCAGCACACAGCTCTAAGAGGATAGCTATTGGAAATCAAAATTGACTTAGAAGCCAGTCATCATCATGGGACAAGTAATCAGTATGATGTCTAGATATGCACTCTCTTCTAATTCTTCAATCTGCAATATCTTCTGAGAATGCTAAAACAGCCATAATAGTTGGAATAGTTTGGCCATTTTGTGTACCATTATACTGTTACAGATTTGTTACAATCAAGTGCCTTAAGTTTGTAAATGATGCAATTAATTTTGGTTTATTTGATAAAGCCTGTGTCATGGATGCAAATCTAAAAATGAAATGGAAACCACACAGAAGCAATAACACTGCTTTGACACTGTGTGCCACCTGTTTACAAAATTGAGCAGAAACATGCATACATATGGAATGAGGTTTCCATGAAAATGTGCCAATTTCAGTTTTTATATATATTGATGTGAGCGTGGTAATGGGTGTGTGCAACATTTGTGTGTATATACACCATTTATACATGATGCCCCTAATTACTATACTGTGGAATCTTTCATTACTTTTATTTACTTTGCTTCACTCACCAACCCCTTTCCCCCCTGCCAGCGCTACGCGCCGTTGTGAAGAGGGTGGCTGAATGTACCCCAAGGATACGTGGTCGCTCCTCCGAAACCCCTCTTAAACGTTGATACAATGGGAAACAAATAAGTTTTTTTAACCTGCTCTTGGCTCGATCAGCTGCTGGCTTGCTGCTACTGCAGCTGTTCCGCGTGGTCTGCACTTCGCTCGCCTATCCCTTCCCCCCCCCCTTTTGGCCAGCGTTACGCACCATTGTGAAGAGGTGGGCTGAATGTGGTTGCTCCTCCGAAACCCCTCTTAAATGGTGATACAATGGGGAACAAATAACTGTTGGTTTTTTTACCTCCTCTTTGCTCAATCAGCTGCTGGATTGCTGTTGCTACCGTGCTGAGTGATATGCATTTCGTGCAGCGCTTCAAACATTTAAAAGCCTGTACAGCACCGCCTTGTTTCTCTTGTTTCCTAGACATCCTCAAACACTATGCAATCTCTTTTCACTGTTCCGTTATTTCACAGAGTAATATTTTCCATTTGTTTTTGTGCTAATGCGATCTTTACTCCCATTTTTTTTTGAGACTTTTGACATTTCCTACTTCCATTATCTCTAACCTGCTCTGCATATGTATCGCAGGACTTGCTCATAAGTATGATGGGACTTGTTCGACTTGCGAGACGTGAAAGTGTCTCTCTGTCTCTCTTCAAAAGACCTCTCTTCCAAAGATCACTTCTTTTTTTTTATTTAATAGAGAGATTTATTTGGCTGATGCCTTTATCCAAGGCAAATTACAGCATTTGAGACAGAATTGATTATATTTCCTTTTTTTCCCCAAATAGAGCACATGCAGGTGAAGTGACTTGCACATAGTCACCCAATGCCAGTAGCAGGATTTAAACTGACAGTCTCAAAGCCTTAACCACTACGCCACACTGCTAGTCATGTCATTTAACAGTCACTCACCACATTTTTTGGTATATTACACCATTGTCTATTGACTGCAGAGACTGTAAAAAAATCTCTGAAGATGGTTATTTCTGACATGCTGAAATTACATCACCCCATTTTGCTCAGATCACCCATCTTGTCTAATGTAATGTTTCTTTTAAAAATAGCCTAACCACTTGATCATATCTGCATGGTGTACTTAATAAAGTGGCCTCTGAGTGTGTTAATATACAGAATACATATATATTTACACACACAAACTAAATTCTTCTTCATCTTCGGGAAAAAAAAGCTATCAAAATCAACACATTTACCTTTTAAAGTAGGTTTATGTGCAAAAATAAAAAAGGCACGATTTAGTGTTCTCATCTAGCAGTGAATCGCAAAAAGCAATTTATTTCAGCCCAGCTTTAATTCAGTACAGAACCTTTCACGGTGACTATCATCACAGAGCACTTAGTGAAATGAATTACGAGACATCAAATTAAATCCTCAAATAATTATTATAAAAATTAAATGTAACATTCCAGACTGTACTAATCAGAGCTATCAAAGGAAAACACCAAAAATCTTCACAGGTCTCTTTGGACACAGTGTAAAATATAATTACAGGTAACCAAAGAACATTAACTTTGTGAATTTTCCTTTTTTTTTTTGTTACTAAATCTAAAGTACATCAATTACATTTTAACTCATTGATGGCCTAAGCTAACACAATCAATGGTATTACAGAAAAGAACAAAAAATAAAATATAAGCTAAGGTCCAGATATGCAATTTATTAACAGTTACAAATAGTAGATTGCAAATATCTTCTTTTCACTATTGACATGAACCTGAGTACAGAGTAAATACCATGAAATATTAGCCATTGCCAATTTAAATATAAGAATATGATGAGTAGTTTAGAAAAGTCATTTATAAACTCTTGATCAAATATGAGCCACTTATTGACACTATTCTCATAATGAATACAATATTTTAATAGCAGCAAAACCTACATACATTCCCAATGCAGTAAACCCACAAATTAACTCACTAATTAGAGGGGCTGTCTATTAAATCAGAATGTTTGTTAAACATTAATCACACATGCTAACCATTTACAAAAACTCACACGCTGCATCAGTGGCACCCTTGAAAGGAGTCAGAAAAGGTTCTGTGAAGGATAAAGTAATTTAAGTGTGCCTTCATACTGATTTCTCAAAGCTCTAAAGAAATTATCACCTTTACATTTACAGAGCATTGTGCAAGCATTTTGAATATTAAAGCATAATCTGGGTGAACTTTAACCAGTATTATGACCCAGTGCCTAAGGCACTGAACTTTAAACCACAGGATTGCTGGTGTAATCTTTCCTTCAGTTCACTATGTGACCTTGAGTGAGCCTCTTTGGCTCAATTACAAAAACTAAGGATAACAAATGTTCTGTGCCTTGCATTGTAGAGGTTACTTATGTTCCTGGGTTAAATTCTAGAGCTGGTCACTGCCTGTGTTTTTATTTTGTTGCTTGGTTTTTCTTCTCATACTGATGTTTTCCTCATACATTTTAAAGATGTGCCTACAGTATATGCAGTGTGTCCTGCAGTGGGCTGACTGGTGCGCCCTCAAGGGTTTGTTCCTGCCTTACAACTGATGCTGTTTTGAAAGATTCTGGTTTCCTGTAAGTCTAAAGTGGATTAAGCCCATTGATAAGGAAGACATAAATGGATTGTAGGCAGTCAATGTGGTGAAATAAGGTTTTAAGTTTTAAATCCCCATGGTTATGGTTTAGCTACCACCTCTGCCTCACAGTATGACCCCAAGTCACTTAACCTGACTACACTCCAGCAAAATACCTTAGAATAATACTTTGTGTAGAAAAGTATTATGTCAAATGCCGGATGTTGTTAATCTTCCCGCTACTGGAATAAGCAAGTGCTAAAAATTAATGAATGAATGTTAATATTTAAACATAACTGAATGGTCTGTAATCCTATAAAATATGACTGTGCATTTATGTTTTACTTTTTTTTAATTGCCTGACCATAAAATAGTAGCAATATGATGAAGAACAAAAGTAGCTTTAACCTGACACATTTTTATAGAAAAAAAGTTTGGTTAAACAAAAACATCCATCCACAACCCGCTACAGTATATCCTAACTACAGGGTTGCGGTGGTCTGCTGGAGCCAATCCCAGCCAACACAGGGCACAAGGCAGGAAACAAACCCCGAGCAGGGCGCCAGCCCACAGCAGGGCGCGCACACAAACTAGGGACAATTTAGAATCTCCAATGCACCTAATCTGCATGTCTCAGGACTGTGGGAGGAAACCAGAATACCCGGAGGAAACCCATACAAACGTGGGGAGAACATGCAAACTCCACGCAGGGAGGACCCATGAAGCGAACCCGGGTCTCCTAACTGCGAGGCAGCAACACTACCCACTGCGTCACCGTACTGCCCCTAAACAAAAATATATACAATCAAAATCTCTATAGTTTTTTTGTTTACTTAACAAATACTCTTGGTAATTTATTTATGATAAAATTCTGAACATTTATTCTAATGCTTCTTAAATGTGCAAGCAAGCAATATAATTTAACTCACTGATAAACACAATATTTGATCAAGCCTTTTGCTACTAACATTTTTTTAACAAATTAACACATTTAATGCTAAAAAATATCAAATAAATGGAGGAGACATTATCCATATTATTTGGTTATTCCCATGCCTAGTATCACATTATATCATCTCCATTGGAACATCACTAGGATAGATAGATAGATAGATAGATAGATAGATAGATAGATAGATAGATAGATAGATAGATAGATAGATAGATAGATAGATAAAACACTTTGACCTGAACACACACCAGAATGACTATAAAGCAAAAAAATTAAAAATAAAAGTTCTGACTTGGCTGGCACAGTCCCAGTAAGGCATTATGCAGATGTATTACTGTTGGTAAAAACGAGTCCCAGTACTTCCAGCTGGGCTTAAAGTGGAGAACGACAAGCAAACTGTAATTGTCTTTACTTCACTATTGGTACGTAGACATATCTCGTTCCTAGCCAATCTCATTTAAGTCAGTAAGTAAATGATGTTACATACAGTATTATTTGGAATTGGAAAAAATCTATTTTCTCACTTAGAGGATTTGTTCAAAACTTTTTTAAAACCTGGTAGGATGTAATTAATAACAATTTTTAGAAAAAGGATTTATATTGAGGAAAAGGATTCTCTTCCTTCTTTTCTAATCTTAAGGTTTTACTCTGGCTGTTGGCCTTCTTCTCTTTCTCAAGGGTTGGGGTTGAAATGAATTTAGTTTTGCTAAGATTGACTTGATTGTATGGAATGTTACATGTTTTAATAAATTCAATAAAAGATAAAGGAGCCACAGTAACATTTCTTGACACACTTTTGCTTAAGTCCTTGGCTGGAAGTCTTCAGTGTTAGTGTGTCAGAGAAGGGATGTACAGCATTGTTCATAATGGCACTCAGTTTTGTTTTAAGTCCTTCCTTCACTACTTACCTCCAGGGGGTCAAGAGTGTGTCCCATAACTGAGCCTGTCGTTTTAATTAGCCTGTTGATTTGGGGGGTGTTACCAGCCCAGCACAGCACAGCATGGAAAATCACATCATAGAGTTACAGAAGATGTGAAGAATGACGCTTCCTACAATAAAGGAACACAGTTTCCTAAGGAAACTTTATAGGCCATATTATCATTTACTTAACAAACCACATGTATAGGGTATTTGTAAGAAACATACTTTTGAATGTAATGTGTATAAATCAGGACTTTTTTGTGCAAAACAAAAACTATCATCATGATACAGTGGAATCATGTTCCTGCGTTAATTGAAAATAATACAATGAAAAATGAAATGAATTAAACAATAGATAGATAGATAGATAGAGGGCGGCACGGTGGCGCAGTGGTAGCGCTGCTGCCTCGCAGTTAGGAGACCCGGGTTCGCTTCCCAGGTCCTCCCTGCGTGGAGTTTGCATGTTCTCCCCGTGTCTGCGTGGGTTTCCTCCGGGTGCTCCGGTTTCCTCCCACAATCCAAAGACATGCAGGTTAGGTGGATTGGTGATTCTAAATTGGCCCTAGTGTGTGCTTGGTGTGTGGGTGTGTTTGTGTGTGTCCTGCGGTGGGTTGGCACCCTGCCCAGGATTGGTTCCTGCCTTGTGCCCTGTGTTGGCTGGGATTGGCTCCAGCAGACCCCCGTGACCCTGTATTCGGATTCAGCGGGTTAGAAAATGGATGGATGGATGGATAGATAGATAGAAGTGTTTGACAGGTGTGCATAAAACAAAAACATGGGCAGAAAAGAAAGTAAAAAGCAAATAGGAGAGTCAAGGAAGAACAAAAACACCTTGAGAAACACAGCAAACAACATTATGAAAAAAGCATTAAGCAGTCCTACAAAACTTTTTTTATGAATTACTTTTAAACATACACTTTATACTGAGAATGTACAACATATTCCACACAAATTCACAGCTTTCTTAATTTTACAGCTTTTTCTTTAACAGCTTCTTAAACATATACCATAGAATACCGGCCAGTAAGATATTATGTTTTTGTAAAGATTTTAGTATGGATACTAGTAATTGATAAGACTACATCTTTGTTTTGCCAAATTTTTTATTTTTTGCTTCCCTTGAATTTTTCTCTGCTCCCTTGCTAGTCCTTTTCTTACATTTTTTGTATTCTTGTAATATTGCGATGGTCCCTTTATCTAGATTATGTGTTTAAGATCTTTAGGTGTGACATGACCCCTGATTGCCTGAGGGTTTTTTTTTTTGAGGCATTCAACAGCTTTTCTTTCCTTTCTTTGTGCTTTGGCTTCCTTTTGGAATTACCCCATTTTTGTATGTTTTGGAGGTTTTTTGACCATCCTTATTTGGGTTTTTCTAGTTTTGAATTTTAACTCTTTTTCTGTGTTTTGGTTTACAGTTTTTAAATGGGTTAGAGAGCACTATGAGCACTAGACAGTTGTAAAGCATTCTGCCATAAGACTATGGAGCAGTGGAAACATGTTCTCTGTAGTGAGGAATCATGCTTACCTTCTGGCAGTATGATGGATGAATGGGTTTTGTAGATGTTGGGAGAATGCTACCTTCCAGACTGCATAGTGCCTACTGTAAAGTTTGGTGGAGGAGTCCTAACATTCTAGGGCTGCTTTTCGGGGTGTGGGATGGGCACTTTTGCTTCTAGCGAAGGCTACTGTTCATGTCATACAAAGACATTTTAGACAGCTGTGCACTTCCAGCTTTGTAGGAACAGTTTGGGGAAGTGCACAAAGCCAGGTCTATAAACATATGATTTAAAGACTTTGGTATGGAGGAACTTAAGGTGCCTGCACACAGCCCTGATCTCAACCCTATTGAACGCATTTGGATGATCTGAAAAGGCAATTGTCAGCCAAGTTGTCTCATTCAACATCAATACCTAACCTCACAAATTCCCACAGACACATTTCACGATCTTGCAGAAAGCCTTACCAGAAGACGAGAGGATGTTAGAGCTGCAAAGAGAGGACCAACTCCATATTCATTCTTTATTGCTTTAGAATGGTTTGTCCGGGCTACTATTTGTAAAACAGAATGACAGAATTCCAGGTCACCAAAATAAAAATGAGATGGAATCTTAGTCAGGATAAACATAACACTGAGATAAGAAAACATTTCATGCCACAATCTATTATATGGTCTTCTAATGATTATGTCCTTATGGCACTTGATCATGTGTAGCAACAGATGTGGTTGCTGTTAAAATTATGGCAGCAGCCATCCAAAAGCACTTCAAAATGACAGCGAGCAGGGCAGAAAACTTTCCAAAGTCACTACATGGATGTTACACTTAAACAATAAATTAAACAAGTTGGCACAAACGGATCCTGAAAAATTCTTGATTCAGAATTGATAAAACTGGAAAGCAACTACTGTTGATCATTTGCAGCCATGTGTGTACTACAATCACTATTGAAACAACATTGTTTCAACATCAAAACAAAGATAACTATACTATGAATTCTAGGCCAAGCATAAGCCATGGATCAAAGCCACCTAGGAATAAAAAAGCAGGGAACAGTTTGTTTTGTAGGATACATAAGTATATGCACTTAAAGGCAGGAGCTGTTTAAGAACAGATGTTACAATAGGAAATTACAACTCCATAGACAATGAAATGGATTCCTTGTGTGAGAGTCCATGAAAGTAAAACACAGTGAATAAACAAAATAGCTAATGATTGCTGGTAAGAGAAAGAAAGGCCCAAGTATAATGACTTTAAATTGGATTCACCAATTAGTTTTAAACCTAGCTGGTGTAAATAATTGGTCTAAATCAGCATTGAAAATCAGTGAGAAAAATGCAGATACACCATGCTTCATGCAGGCAAGTTGTGCCAACTTCCGCTTAGGGAAGAAGTGACACCAAGCAATCCTGAATTTAGAGTGTCATGGTTAGAGGCTATACCTCTTTGAACTTATGATGTGAAAAAGGAGACAGGAAGAGAACTCTTCTTTGCTAAAGTGAAAAATTTAATGCTAGACATGTTACAGTACAGATTCTCATTTAAACCCCATCTGGTGCAGATAGCAAGAACTGTTGAAGCAAACAGCATGTTGTAGAGTTTGGAAATGGCAATACCAAATCATTTCACAAGTAACTTTTTAAGATAATTACTTAGATAGCATTTAGACAAACACAGACTTAAGTTGGCCCAAGAAAGAACCCTGAAGCTACACTAATGCCAAAAACGTAAGGGGATGTTTGGTAGCATAAAGAATCCCTTAAGTAGACCTTCCAGTTATTGGCTAACAATGAGTTTAGAGAGAGACTGAATCTTTTTTGCAATGCAGTGAAGTTATAAAGTCAGATCCACATCATATAGCTTGAACTAGATAGTAAAAAATGAGGACCGACCTTTAATCAATAGTTAGAGAAACAAAGAAATTCCAAGCACACATAACAGCACTGCATTCACTTAGAAAAATACATCAATCACTGCAATCTTCTAAAAAGACAAGTATACACAAGGTTAACAAAGATCACATCAACTTTTTCTGCTTTGATGTACAAAAAAGAAAGATTAAATTGACAGTAAAAAAATAGTATTCAGGAATTTCATCCTTGTCAGAGAGCGGTTAAAAATTACAATAACTCAAGAACATATTCTTTCTACTCACCAGTACATCATTGCTACTCAAGAATTGATTATTTCTTTATAGATAATAATTTCTTGCCTATGATTAAATCTTGCAAATACGATGCTATTGTTATTTCTGACCATGCCCCTCTGATCTTGGAGCTAAAGTCATTATGCCTCACACACTCACTTTGCAGATGGTGTCTCAACCCGCTTCTATTAGCAGGCGAGAATTGTACAGAATTTATATCCAAACAAATCAGTATCTTCCTAGAGACAAATACATCCTCAGATATTTCTGCAGGAATACTCTGGGAAACTCTTAAGGCCTTCTTAAGAGGACAGATTATTTCATATCTTTCCCACAGAAATAAATTAGAAACCAAGAAAGTATCAGAGCTAAAGCGAAATTACTAGAATAGATGAAGAACATGCCAGGCTTCCAAGCGAGGCTCTACATAGGAAAAGGCAGGCTCTGCATTCAGAACTAAACCTCTTGACAACTAAAGAAACTGAACAACTAATTTATAAATCCAGACATCATTACTATGAACACGGAGAGAAAGCTAATAAGCTTTTAGCTCAACAAATTCACAAGCAAGAAGTCCACAACGCAATCCCAGTAATCACCAACATGAACGGAGACAAAATCATTGACCACAGAAATATAATGCACACATTTAGAGACTACTATAAATCCTTATATTCTACTGAGTTTAAAGAAGACAACACATAATCTAATGCATTTCTGGATACATTACAGATACCACAAATAGACACTTTTAGTGTGGAGGAACTCGATAAACCTCTGGCGTTATCAGAATTACTAGATGCTATAAAGTCACTTCAAGCGGGAAAGCAGCAGGCCCTGATGGCTACCCTGCAGAATTTTATAAGAAATTCTCTGCTCAGCTAGCTCCCCTCCTATTAGCAACATTTACAGAAGCCAGAGACAATCAAACTCTTCCTCAAACTTTCCAAGCATTAATCACAGTTTTTCCTAAACAAAATAAGGACTTATTACAATGTGCATCATACAGACCAATTTCACTTTTGAATAATGATGTTAAAATACTCTCAAAAATCATAGCTAGAAGGATGGAGAAAGTGCTCCCTTCGGTAATATCACAAGATCAAACTGGATTTATCAAGGGTCACACTTATCTTCAAATCTTCAATGCCTGTTTAATGTAATATACTCACCAACTAAGTCAAACACCCCAGAAATATTATTATCATTGGATGCAGAAAAAGCATTTGACATGATTGAATGGAAATACCTTTTTACTACATTAGAGAAATTTGGGTTTGGCCTGAACATTTGTGCATGGATCAAACTACTGTATATCAATCCAGAAGCTTCAGTTTGTATCAACAACATTTGTTCAGACTACTTTAAACGTGGTACCAGACAAGAATGCCCCTTGTCACCGTTGCTGTTTGCAATCACCATTGAACCACTGGCAATACACTGTCGAAATGCTGATCAGATAAAGGGGATTATCAGAGAAGGACTGGAACAGAAAATTTCTCTCTATGCAGATGATATGGTACTGTATATATCAGACCCACAAAATTCTGTGCCTGCAGTCTTAACAGCACTCACAGAATTTCAAAAGATCTCTGGTCTCAGAATTAATCTGAATAAAAGTGTACTCTTTCCAGTGAATTCTCAAGCATATAATATTAGATTAGACACCCTACCTTTTATCATTGCAGATCAGTTTAAATGCCTCGGAGTAAACATCACAAGTAAACATAAAGCTCTTTATCAACAAAATTTCGCCGTCTGCATGGAAAAAATTAAGCAAGACTTGCATAGATGGTCAACCCTTCATCTCACTCTAGCTGGAAGAATTAACACTGTTAAGATGAATATTCTTCCTAAGCTCCTTTTTTTATTTCAAAACATTCCAATATACATCAATAAATCATTTTTTAAGCAATTAGATTCAACAATAACCTTTATTTGGAACTCAAAACATCCACGTATCCAAAGAGCGACCCTACAAAGACAAAAGGCAGAAGGTGGCATGGCTCTACCTAACTTCCAGTTTTATTACTGGGCAGCAAACATAAAAGCTATAAAAACCTGGACACAAATAGATGAACATACACAGGCCTGGTCCACAATAGAAGTAAAATCCTGCAGTACTTCTTTATATTCCCTGCTCTGTGCCCCAATAAATGCAAGTTATCGGCAATATACTAATAACCCAATTGTGCTTCACTCACTGAATATGGAACCAATGTAGAAAGCATTTTAAGATGGAGAATCTTTTATCTGCAGCACCTCTGGAAGAGAACCACCTCTTCCAACCTTCGCAAACATATGCAGTTTTAATATCTGGAAAAATTTGGGATTAACTTGCTTAGAGATCTTTATATAGACAACGTCTTTGCATCCTATGAACAAATTACATTCCAAATTTAACATTCCAGCTACACATTTCCTTTCACTATCTTCAAATTAGGAACTTTGTTAAACAGAACCTGCTCGATTTTCCTCATCTTGCACCCTCATCCACGCTGGAAAAAATATTGCTCAATTTCAAGGACTCAGACACCATCTCTGCAAAATATAAAATTATTTTACAGTCCCTCCCCTTTCAAAGATCCAAGAGGACACTGGGAAAAAGATCTCTCAATTAATATATCAGAAAAGGAGTGGAAAATAGCAATGCAGAGAATTCACTCGAGCTCCATATCGCAAAGCATACAATTATTCAACTCAAAATTATATATCAAGCACATCTGTCTCGCCTAAAACTCTCCAAAATGTTTCCAGGGAAAGATCCAACCTGCGAATGCTGCAATCAAGTCCCAGCCTCACTGGGTCACATGTTTTTTTGGCCTGCACCAAATTAACGTCATTCTGGACCAAAATTTTGAATTACCTTTCAGCCAACCTTGGTGTCACAATCCCTCCTAACCCATTAACAGCTGTGTTAGGTGTTCTTCCAGATGGGTTTAAAGTGGAGAAGGACAAACAAACTGTGATTGCATTCACTACACTTTTGTCACGCAGACTTATTTTGCTATACTGGAAGAATCCTAACTCTCCTCTTTTAAGTTAGTGGGAAAACGATGTTTTATACTATTTGAAATTGGAAAAAATCAAATACTCAGTTAGAGGATCTGTACAGATTTTTTTCAAAACATGGCAGGATCTAATCAGTAATATTTTAGAATAAGCTCTTAAAGCACAAAATAAACAATTATTTCTGTATTTCTTTTTCTTCTCCATTCATCTCTTTTGGCTTATCAAACTCATCAATTTAGGTATGTTTACAAACCTTAAGTTTTACTTTGTTGGCCTTGCTCTCTCTCTCAGGGGTGGGTCGATTTGCTCTCAATCCCACTTTTTGTAAAAATTAATTGATTTGTATAGAATGATTGCAATAAAATTAATAAAATTAAAAAAAAAAATCTATACTAATAAAAGGCAATACCCTCACTGACTGACTGACTGACTCACTCATCACTAATTCTCCAACTTCCTGTGTAGGTAGAAGGCTGGAATTTGGCAGGCTCATTCCTTACAGCTTACTTACAAAAGTTGGGCAGGTTTCATTTAGAAATTCTACGCGTAATGGTCATAACTGGAATCTATTTTCGTCCATATACTGTAAGAGACTGCAGCTTAATGGCTGTGGGAGGCGGAGTTGCGTCTCGCATCATCATGCGTCCCACGTAATTGAGTGCCTGCCCATATAAGGTAAATATTTGCGGGTCAAGGACTGTTCTTAACATATTCATAAGTAAAAATATCTGAATCACAAACTGATGTTAATTATATTTTGTCCATGAATACTTATTAAATAATTCCAAATAGTCTGTCCGCTTCCTTTCATAGCTTTACCGATGGTTGTGCTGCTTCCAGGCATGTATTTTCATATTAAAGCATTTAACCAATCACATTTCAGCCATTATTTGTTGCCAGGCAGAGCGACCTTCACAATCCGTTGTGCAGGCACGCTAACACAGAATAAATGTCAATTAACCTGTTGCTTCAACCAATCAGATTTTGAGTTGGTGTCAGTAGGGCCCTCTAGCAGGCGTACAGCAACGTCACCGTATTCAGACCCATTGATTGGATAGAAGCTGATATGAGGAACTCTACGAGGCCACTGAATAAACCACAAAGTTTGAAATCCGGCATTCTATATAATGCCTAAAACTAGCCGACAATGTATGAAACGATTCATATTTCACACATTTCCTAGGCATTCTATAGAATGCCAAATGAGAAACCGGCAAAGTATGAAATACATCTCCGATACATTTCAAATATCAAGTGGCAAGGCACGTGACTTTTAACGCGTGCCTCAGGCTTAGAATTTGTCAGTTGCACTTTGCGTTTTGTTCGGGAGTGTCAAAATACGCAATTTTACTTAAATTTGTTCAACAAAAAATTAGTTTTTACTGTGCTCCATGAAGGTGATTCGCGCAATATATTGGCAGTTGTAATGAGTGTGACAGAGGATTGTTTCTACCGACTTGGAACTTCTGAAGGAATTTTAAAACAAGTATATGCAAGATCACAATTCACTTTATGCCCTAAGAACTTGCTTAGAATTGAAGATATTCCTGACCATGAAATTCCTCTCCGGTCAGTTGCAATTGCTCAGTCCAGTGGTAGCAGCCAAGGATTCGTCAAATGTAAGTGTAAAACAAAGTGCCAAAATATGAAATGTCTTTGCGTGAAAAATGTAATGAAATGTAATTCAAAATGTCATTCAAGCCTACCATGTTGCAACAAGTAGGTTAATTTTAATTTCTTATTTTTTATATGAAAAATTTGTTTCCCTTAATAAGAAAGGCATACATTTTGTTTTTTACAACTTTCATTTTTCTTTACGTATTTTGAATAAATTGTTTTAATGGCACTCTCATTATTTTTTCAGGAATAACATTTGTATTTTTGAGGAATGCACGTCATTTATATAATAGCCTTATCAGGACCTTTATTCATACTTTGCCTAAATAGCATTTGTCATTCTATAGAATGCCTAGGTATTATATATAATGCCTAGGGAAAGTGTGGAATAATTCTCATATTTCATACATTGCCTAAAAACGCCGGGCATTATATACAATGCCAAGGTATTCTATAGAATGCCGGCTTTTCATACATTGCCAGTAACATATACACACGCACATACATATATATCAGCGCTTCCCGATTCATTTTACACTCGCACCCCCTGTGACAGACAATCCCGATTTCGCACCCCCTTGGTTTGAGAAGAAGTATGAAAAAATATGAGGTTAACGCAGAAAAACAGATCACCAGTTGAAGCTTTATGAATAATGGATACTTTATTCGCCATCAATAATTGTTTTGGTAAAGCCATACTCAGTGTAATCCTTCCATTTTCTAATTTTTTCGCAACTAGCCATGATTAAATGAATGGTAAAAAAGTAAGAGTGAAGCAATGGTGACTTATTGAGGCAGGCAGGCGAGAGCACAATAGCACGCTGGCTCGATGTAGTGCACGTCAAGTCGATCTAAAATGCACGATCAGATTCGAAAAAATATATCTTTTCAAGTTCTATTTGGATATAAGTAGGTTCTATTTAGTCAACAGAAATATCTTTGGTAGGAATGGAAGTTGAATTTAGTCTTTAAATTTCTATGGTGAAGAAAAATTTATGCAATGATGACTAAATTTAACTTACATTCCTACCAAACATTTCTGTCGACTAAATAAAAATTACTTATATTTAAAAATTTTTAAAAAATTAAACAGATATGATAGTTCATAATACCCACGCAGCTCTAAGTGCATGTAAGAGCGGGAGTCATCCGTTTTAACAAGCAGCGTATTGCACTGATACTAAATAGCCTGCCCATTTAATTATTTAGGAATGGATAGATAAATTAAGATTTTGTACAAATAATGTTTTTCATTTTTCTTCCTCGATGAATTCTGTCACCCCCAGCAACAGCTGCTCGCACCTCAAAGGGTGTATATATATATATATATATATATATATATATATATTGTAACAAAGGCACTATATAGGTGCCTGACCCGGCACAGATGGACACAGAGGCACGTAAAAAAACACAAATACTTTATTTTTCTTCGGCTGTGGGACACGTCTTCCCTGTGCCACACAGCCCAAACACAGTCCCCAAAACACCAGCACAAAACAGTTCTCTTCCTTCCTTTACCACCACTCCTCCTCAAGCTTCGTTTCCTTCCTCCCAACTCTGGCTCTTTGAGTGGTGGTGGCTGGGCCCTTTTATAGCCCACCCGGAAGCGTTCCAGGTGATTAACCACCTGGTCCTAATTGCACTTCCGGGTGGGGCTGAAGACTCATCCAGCCGGGCTGTGGGAAGCAGACAGCTCCCACTGGCGGCCACCCCGGATGGCGAATAAAGCTGTGGAGGACTCCCTGCGGGCGGTTGAGGAATCACCGTCGGCCAGGAAGGTTGACACCAAGTGTCCCGGGGAAGGTATTGGACTGCCCATGGCGGCTCCCCCGAAACATAAGCAGCAGGGATGTCCTTGCTGGGAATGGGACCCGGCTGTCCTTCACAATATATATATATATATATATATACAGTGGAACCTCGAGATACGAGTTTAGTTCGTTCCAGCACTGAGCTTGTATAGCGAATTTCGCGTATCTAGAACAAACTTCCCCATTGAAAATAATGGAAATCCAGTTAATCCATTCCGCACCCCCAAAAATATCAACATAAAAATCAATTTTCCTAACAAATAACACTGATAAATAATATATATAAGTGGAACCTCGGTTTGCGAGTGTTTTGCAAGACGAGCTAAATTTTTAAATTAATTTTAACTTGATAAAACGAGCGATGTCTTGCAATATGAGTAGTATGGATACACTTTGTCTGCTGAGTGTCATGTGATCATAACTGAGCTGATAGTTCTTCTCTCTCGTGTGCGTCCCTCTCTCCTTATCTCTCTTCCTCGCGCACGCTTCTCTCTCTCTCTCGCTCACGCACGTGTCTCTCTCTCTCCTTATCTGTCTTGCTCGCTCGCCTCTCTCTCTCCTTATCTCGCTCGCTCGCATGCGCGCCTCTCTCTGTCTCTCTCCTCTTGAGGGTAGAAAAGCCAAAAATGACACCTTTTATTGGCTAACTAAAAAGATTACAATATGCAAGCTTTCGGGGCAACTCAGGCCCCTTCTTCAGGCAAGATGTAATCAAAGCTTGCATATTGTAATCTTTTTAGTTAGCCAGTAAAAGGTGTCATTTTGCTTGGCTTTTCTCTACATTCATAATGGCTAACACGGTACAACACCCTAGTATTCCTCTTGAGGGCAATCATCTCCTATTCTCCGTCTGCATGTCAGCGATATTTTTGGATACACTTATACGGCGAACTGCTACAGCAAAACAATGAAATCACAAGCGCACAAACGCATAGATCCTCACGCTACAGGAGAACAAGGAAAACTGAGTGAGCTGACGGGCTGGCAGCGTCAGCTTGGGTGAATGCCCAAGCTGAGATGGATCGGGAAACGCGTCACGCATAACCACAGCCTGGCTCGTGGCTTGTTACGCGAGCCAATACTCGTATTTAGATCCAAATTTTTCACTCATACTTTCCTCGTATCTTGAATTTCTTGTATACAGAGCTGTTCGTATCTCGAGGTTCCACTGTATGTATATATATATATATATGTATATATATATATATATATATGGGTGTGTATATGTATGTGTGTATATATGTAGATATGTATTTATATATATATATATATATATAATCTTTATATATATATATATACTCAGCAAAAAAAGAAACATCCTCTGACTTTCAACTGTTTTACTTTCAGTAAACTTAATGTGTAAATATTTGTATGAACACTAAAAGAGTCAACACCATAAGACATAAACTAAAAATGTTTCACAATGTGTCCCTGAATGAAGGGAGGCTCAAAATCAAAAGTACCAGTCACTATCTGGTGTGGCCACCAGCTGCTTGAAGTACTGCAGTGCATCTCCTCCTCATGGACTGGACCAGATTTGTCAGTTCTTGCTGTGAGATGTTACCCCACTCTTCCACCAAGGCACCTGCAAGTTCCTGGACATTTCTGGGGGAAATGGCCCTAGCCCTCACCCTGCGATCCAACAGGTCCCAGGCGTGCTCAATTCCTTCGACGATAAACACAAATCCGTCCATCACCCCTGGTGAGACAAAACCGTGACTCATCAGTGAAGAGCACTTTTTGCCACTCCTGTCTGGTCCAGCGAAGGTAGGTTTGTGCCCTAAAAAGAATGAAATGAACCTAGAATTTGGATTTTTTTGTCTAAAATCTGATCTCAGCATTCTTTGGTTTGTTAGGATAATTAATATCATTAATAATTGTTAACACCAACATTTATTTACTCTAATTGATAACTGAACTGTTCAATTCTCCCTCATGAATGAATTGTCACATTAAGCATTGGTTATTAAAGTTTAAAATAGTTAAACCATCAAATTAATCGCAATTGTACTTTTTTTTTTAATTCTGTCCTTTTAGCCTAACATTAAAAATGTAACATAGATAATTCTACACGATACAGTGCTTTCTGTGACAAAGGTAAATTTTTGAACCCTCAAGTGATACTTGTCTTTTAATCTTAGTTCCAAAGATTCATGTCAGTTGCAACCATTATACATTGTTGCTAGAGGCTGATAAAAATATGAGTCACCTCAAAGAGTCAGCACACATTGTCCGCATTCTTTTTCTTTTCACTTAACGGGAAAGGTCACTGCTGGATAAGAAGTCTGTTTTAATACCAACCATAGATAATGAAATAATAAAGAAAGGAACAAATGCCTACTTCAGTACAAAAAAAGTACCTGACAAAATAGGATATCTCTTTAATTTCATTCTTAATTGTTAAACTATTCATTTCTGTTTCTCTCTATGCCATTAAACAGGGTTTTGTTTCTTCTTGTGTAGGGCAAATTCTTTGGAAGCTAATTAGTCTGGTGTGCTTTGAAAAGAAACCATCATGTTTGGAATATCAAATATACTAAAATAAGAACCCATGCAAATGATATTAGTTTAATGTGTAATACTTGTAGCAGAAATACTTAGCAAGGATCATTTTGTTAATTATGGATTAGGACTGACAAAGTTAAGAAAACAATACATAAATGGTAACCCAGAAGAGTTCAGAGAGAAAATGAAAGCTGGAAAGTAAAGCAGAAAGCAAATATAACACAGACACAGAGTGCATTGACACATATAATGCTGGAAGGAATGATTGATCGAATATCAAGTATATGCATAAACGTTTGAGAAATAAATGTGGCTTATGGGGATATAATAAATAAGGAAGCTGGAAGAGAGAGAAAAGTAAAAGCAAAGAAAAAAAGACATTCCATTCTATTGAAATCAGTGGAAAGTACCATTCACTCAACAACAAAATGAAAAGAATAGTTGAGGATTTGGAGAGTTGGTGGCTTAGTAGAATGTGCTAATCTTGAGTCATTAGAAAACAAGGCAAAATAGGGGTAATGTATGCTTGTGTAAAGGTACTGGCACAAAATTGCAAAATGGATGCAGAAAAATTGCAAGTACATTAAGGATAAAAATGGAATATTACTGTGGAAGACATCAAAGTGAGATGCAGGAATGCATTGAGGTTTAACTGTGCATGATAAGATTGGGAAATTTAGAACAGTTTGAAATGGAATGAGAAAGCAGTGGAAATAATAACAAAGGACCAGACATGCTAGAAACTGAAGTGGAATCACAATTAAGACAAGAAAGTTGGGTGAGGTGGAAAAGGTAGAAGTTGAAAAACCAGAAAGAACTGGGGACTTCAAGGAAAGGTTAGGGCTTAGACTATGCCATGAAATTTATTAACAAGGGGAATAGTCAGAAGATTCCAACAAGTCAGCAGTTGAAATGAAAGCAATTATAAGTTAGAAAAGAAAAGTCTGAGTGTAGGCCATTCAGCTTAATATAACAAGAAGAGTCGTTCATATAATATCAGGTGAGGCTTGTAGGAAGATGGCTAGGGCATTGGATATTATACCACTAAGCTGCTGGTTGAGTTGCTACCAAAATGAACTGTGTGACCTGATTCCCTTAAACTTTTTATGCTCCAAATATAAATTGCTTTGGATAAATACATCTGCAAAATATACAGTAAAATGAAAATAATGATTTGGGTTTTTAGTTCCAAATGTTTTTATCTTCTGATTCAAACATGCAAATGGGCTAAAATGTTGCAAGCAGCTTTGAACAGGTACCATGAAACTTGCAAGCTGTGAAAATAACAATAATAATACATATCAAAATCATTTCACTATATATTTTTAGACTATACTTGAAAATTGAAGGTTCTAAAAATTGATTAGTATTAAAAACTCAGTTTTTCTATTCTAACGTACATTACTAAAAATTCTGGCTTCACATTTTCTAATTGTTTAATAATATGTGTCCTCTAACCTTCCAAAAATCCAGCTCCCCATTAGAGATATAGTGGAGGAGTTAGAAAATAATTAAATCACTCCTCTTTTTCACAGGATAAAAAGAATATTATCAGTTTAAGATATAATATGCTTCTACCAGTACCATTAATTCCTAACTAAGTAAAATTAAAATATACAATATGTAAATATGTATATATTAAGTTAAACTTTGATTAATGCGACATAAAACCTAAAGAGAACCAGTTAACCAAAAGATGAAATGATGGTCAAAGAAACAGGCAAGGGTCAAAATTGAAAAGTCAAAAAGAATATTTATCAAAATCTAAATGCTGAACTGAAAACAAAGTCAAAACTAATTCACCATTAGTCAAAACCGAGAATTCCTTTACTAAAATGTACTATAAGTCTTTTAGGTGCATATCCAAAATCTTGGATATTGTGTGAAATGTGGCGCCGACTTTTAAAGTGTTGCACGCATGACTTCTAGTAGACACTCTCCTAAAAAACAGACTGTCACATCTTAGCAACCGTGGCACAAAATGGCAACCATGAAAAATGATATGGCGCTGTAATACATACAAAATAATGTTAAAAAAGTGACATTTGTTATTAATAAATTATCTAAGGGAAATAATTATAAACTGTGTTGAAAAACCTATAAACCTTTCACCTAGAACTTTAGAAAAAAAATAATCTTAGAATAATTCTTGCAATATTGTAGTAAAAATAAATACTGTCACTTCAGCCCCATCATTTTTTTGGGCAATAACACTTTAAACATTCAATATACTGTACATCTTTTTTAACATCAGATGCAGAGGCATGATTCTTCATGTCTTGTTCTTATCCAGATCACCATGTATATGTCTAATACAATGTAATAATATAACAATATTTTTTTTCATTTAAAACAACTGTACAATGCACCTACATGCTAAGGATAGCACGTGTGGGGGAAAGATCAACATGCTCCTTTTTCATGAGGCATGAGCCCTTAACTCCACAAATATCAAAATTAAAGTGGCATATACACTAAACTGATTATGCTTTTTTTATACAATTATCGATTTATTTAGCAAAATGTTTTTCTTTGTTTCTGGTTCATTACTTAATTCAGAAATGTATCACTTTTTTCATTCTAAAGTAGAGAGTTTAATCCATATCATACATAAATAATATTTTAGATTTTCAAAACACAAACTTTAGACTGAGTTCCTGAATTGATATTTACAGCTCAGTTATTCAAACATGGTTGAGAATATGAATCATATTGGAAGTACCTAAACATACTTTTATTTTCTAAACATTAGTAAGTAATGGTGGTATGTTTTGCAGTAATTGCCACTATCTGTATGTTTTGTGTTAGAATCTTGAGGACAAAAATATTTAATTTTGTATCAAGAAATTGGAGGCAGAGGGCAAGTTTTCTGATTAGAGAGGGTAGTAAAGTCCTACAATAGTTTGGTATCTTACAGCTTCAAGAAATTAAAAATAGTAATCATGCAAGAAATAGTTCAAGTGATAAAGAATGCACATTAGAACAAACTTTATCATGGACAGTAATTGACAATACAAACATACAATTATTGTGATGTAACATGAATTATAGGTCAAATGCCCAAATAGCAATATGGATGGATTGCAACATGATTCTATAAAAGATGGCGGCTCATAGTATTCAACATCTGAAATGTTTGACCTTCCAAAAATGAAAACTAGTGCTAAAGCAACCAACAAAAAAAAGAGAACTAAGTAAAATATAGGTATAGCTGCGTAACAGGTTGGATTATACTCTTGACTACAACTTGACTATGAACTTTTTAGTTTTGGTATAAGACTCTTTGTTATGTGCATTACATCTCCGCTTGTTAAAAGACAGTCCAACAACCTGATTAAAAAGGCAGGCTGAGTTATGAGGTAATTGAAGAGAGGAGAATCAAGACAAAACTGAGTGCCATTATGAACAATACTGCACACACACCCCATGGGTCACACTAGCATTGGGTGCTTTTAGTCAAAGAAATTATTCAGCAGAAGTGAGTCAAAAACGGCTACTGGGGCTCCTCCATACCTAAAGCAATACACCTTTATAGTACCTTACTGTGACTGTTCTCTTATCTTTAGCCAAGCCAGAAGTTTTTGTTATTTCTTGTGTGTATTTGAGATGTGGTATTTTTGTTTAAAACAAACCTAATACTTATAACAGTTAGATACATAGACACACATCTGAAACGAAGAGTAAAATCAAAATCACTCTCAGTGGTTAAATATAATACAAGACATGGTAATATAAATTCCTGTTAACATCAGAATGGCGATACTAAAAATTAACAATAAACGAGTGGAAGGCAAAAATCCAGTTATCAGCAGTCTTGAAGAAAATAAAATCATGCAATGTCCACAATCATGTACAATGGACAAAGTCACCATTTTACAGCCAGTTGGCCCCCTTCCAGGGCAATTTATAATTTAATATGCATATGCTTAGCCTAAACTGTGTAAAACAATGTAAAATAAGATGGATTGGTGTTGTGAATCACCGTTGATTAATTAGTTTAGAATATGTCAAAAAAACTAATTAGAGCTTTTATTAGTAGGAACATTTACCATGAACTCATTCACTTACTAATTTCATTAACTTAGTAATTACAGTCCGAGATTGCAGTGAGCCAGAGCCCATTCAGTCAGTATGAGGTAGGAACCAACACTGAAAAGGGTCCATTGCAGTACATAATCTTCACATTTGATAATATTCGGCTCATTTTTAGTTACCAATGGGAGTGATGTGAGTGGAAGTTGGAGTAACTGGAGAAAACCCAAGCAAACATGTGAGAATGAGAAGAATTATACAGTGATAGTGTTTAACCAGAACTCATTATGAATACTAATCGCTGTACGTGAGAAATATACAGAGAGTATTCAAAGTAGTGATCTCTGCACATATACTACTGTATCTAATCCCTAAAACAACTTTTTTATTTTTAGCTGTGATCTTATATACCTTAAGAGAGCAGCAAATACATGTATTATAACCTGGCAGGAGAAATTGTAAATGGAAAAAAAACTTGACATTACAGGTAAATAATGATTAGTAAATACTGTAGAAATAATTAATATTGTTGCAGCAATAAATGTCTTATGATGTGTCCATGTACATGGCAAACTACAAAGTGACATTGTCTTCTCTTTTGGTACACTTTTCTTTACTGCAAACAAATAAAGTGACTGATCAATTATTTATCTCTATCACCAAGTGAAAGAGTTTTTTTTGCCTTCAGTTTTAAAACAGCATATAAGTTAGTATTTCTGAAAACATCTGAACAATGGTAGTAGTTTATTAGTTTTAATATTATTACCTGAACACATTTTATCATTTGCATTTGGTATTTAGCCAGTGTTAGCTCTCCAGTTTTCTTCCCAGTAACCTTCACTGGTATTATTTAGGTCAGGTCAGGTCAGGTTGGGGAGCATGCACTGGTACAACTCGTTGCCGCTCCCACCACATGACAAAGAAGCATAGAATCCTGGTTGGCAACCCCCCAGGCAGACATGTGGTCCAGTACCCCCAACTCAAACCCCAAAGAGGGTATGACCATGCATCTGCTGCAGCCAGGTGTTACATGGGCTTCCCTTTGGCCTGGCCCAGCCACCAGGATCCTCAACTACTAAGTGTACATTAATCTGTAAAGCATACTTTTTGTTGTACTCAGTGTATCCTTATCACTTAAAAACACAAACAGAATATTATTTAGTTGGTATAGCTGTTTAAATAATACAGATTTTGATCCATCAATCTATTTTATTAATCTTGAGAACATGGAAGTAGGAATTCTGACACTGCCCCGAGTAGAAAAGGATGGGATGCCAGTCATTCCTTGGCACACTTACCTGTTAATACATTTTTCCAAAACATTTAAAATATTATACTTCATTGTTATCAATCCATCTGTTTTCTAGTCAGCTCATCATGGTGAGCGTCACAGACCTCTCATTATGTTTTTGTTTTGTTTTTTTATTTCCATAATGAAATGATCATATTAAATAATCAAGATGGGACAACAAACTGTAATTAATGAATTTCTTGTGATATTATATACTGCCTTTACTTGTCAGCACATCTGTTTAATATCCATATCTAAGTGTACAAACATATGCAAATGCTGTTATACAGTTTATGTGTTATTTTACACTCTACAAAAAAAAACATGTGTTTCTATGCAGAACAAAATAAAAAAAATCATCCTGAAGCTACTTAAAAATGATTCTGATGAAGTTTTTTATAGTTCATTTGCCTTCTTTGCCCTGCAGAGCTGGTACAGAGGCAAGATGAGATCCCCAGTGAGATCTACAATGTCATTAACTCTGAAGAAGGACTCAAGGACCCATTGGTGTTTAATGACCCGTACTGGCCCATGCAGTGGGAGCTGGTAGGTTTTTCACAATGCTATGCTAGCTCTTTAAACTTACCATTGTGTAGTTTATTACAGCCGTACAATATTATACTTTCCAGCCTGAGCTCTGAGCTTAACTGTTTCATTCCTGCTTTTGTGAACATCTTGACATCTAGAGATCTTTTAGTAATACATCTGTGGAAAATGTGAAGTGTTAAATGAATTCCATTTCTATAGTCTGTGTCTTGTGTGTCTACTGTGTCTGTCTATCTATTAGATAGACAGATAAATAGTATTTTATTCATCCCTCTGGGCAGTTTTACTTGCATCAGCAGTAACATATAATATAAAGTGCACACAGACATCCACAAAATATAAACAAAGTGGAAATTAATACACAAGTGTGATCCACAACTAAATGCATAGTATGTACAGTGAACATGTAATGAATAGTACCTCAAAATAAATATTTTTGTAAATGTGTCTGTTATAACTGGCTAGGATAAAGTTGGATGGAATGGGAGGCAGTATTGTAAAGTCTCATGCTTGTAGCTCCAGGATTGCTTCTGAGTCCACTGATAGCACACTCAGCAAGAGGCTAAAGGTGCTGCAGGACAAGGCTTTGTCGACATAATGTGCAGCATTAGTCAAAATGGCCTCTAAATTGGCCATTTTCATGATTTTTGCCACTGCTTAAGTTTGTCTAAGGTCAGTCCTGTAATCTGGTTGCATTCCTGTAATCAGGATTTTTGAACTTATTGTTACAAGTACACCCAATAGAACACAGCTGAGAACAGAAAAATAGCTGAACCTGAACCTCTTTAAAAAGTTAAATAATTTAAAAATATATTAAGTCATAGCAGAAGAGAAGTAGTTTTGTCAAGTGCTGACATATCTAATTAATATTCAATACATCAGCACTCTCTAATGCCCAGATAAACAAAAACAGAGTAAAGCATGGGTATAGGTCTGATTGGAGCTCTATTATACGTTGTAGCACTGCATTTTGTTTGCTAGCACTGACACTGGCCATTTTATTGCTATTTTAGTTAGCTTGCTTTCCTTAGAACAATCAATTACTTCAGCCAAACAAATTAGTGAATATGTAACTGTGGCAGGGTGGCCTTTTTCATTGTCTCCCCTGCTGCTGGCATTGATGCTGCTCATTTGGGTGATATCGTCATCATTCAAACTGCATCCTGTTGCTGACTCAGCGCTGATATCATTCTTGTTTCTGCCTTTCTTTGCTGGTGTACGCATCATTACACAGCCCTATCTTCAAGTGACCAACTGCCACAACTCCTTGCAGTGGTGCAAAAACTGTGAATGGTGGTAATGTGTTCTCCTTCCACTGCGGTTGCACAGCCAATGACAAGGGCGTAGAAGCATGAGTGTTGAGCATTGTGCTGTCCTGTGGTAAAGCAGGGATGTTGAATACTGTACTTTTATTCAGTGCAATGTGGTGTGTGAGCATCCAAGTTGAATCCCCTCACCTCTTCCTCCTTCCCCGTGATAGTAAGGTGCCAACAAATCATGGTACCATCTCATCCCCTGCTCAACATCTTATCTTAATGTGGTACACTACCTCAGGCAAGTGGGCCAAGATGGTACACAGACTATGCCAGCTATCGGCAAGTTTTGGTCTTCTACTTGTCCAAGCTTCTGACACTAATGTCATGCTGTGCAGTGCTTACCAGCACTGACCCAATGCATTTTTAATTCTTGTATTGCTCATTGTATTGATCTTGATGCAACTGCCAGTGCTTGTTGTAATATATACAATATAAGGGAAATATTTACAGTAAAATGACCCCCTCAATAGAATCAAGCTGGTTTGAGAATCTTGTTTTTTAATATAAGGGTAAGCCTCATTTGCTTGGAACAAAACACTCAAAAAAATCTGTATAAAAACAATAAGAGATTGAACTAGAACAAAGAAAGTTTACGAGAGATTATTAGATGTGAAACGCACAAAATGCAAAAGTACTTCAGAAAATGGTGTAGAGCAAGGGTCCCCAAAGTTTGTCAGCCACTTCACAGTTGGTGCATGAAAACACGATTGTAAAATGTGTAAGAATTTTGGAGATAAATAATCACCACATTGTTAACTTCATGTACACAAAAATTGTGCATGTGCACTTTATGTATCTGTGTTTGACACTGAGTGTGTTGCAATCGAATGACACTCTGTAGTTAAAAAGCAGAATTCTGCATGTATAAAACACCATTTATTACAGGTTTGTTGTTCTTATAGCAGAATAATTTTACTGTGGTTGAAAAATTAACCTCTTAAAAGAAAGGAGAGTCAAGACAAAAAAATCAGGAGGTAACACTTCAGCATTGAATGTTCATTTAGCTGAAGATGACAGCTCAAAATTCTTAACCACCTATTCAAAAAAAGAAAAATAATGCAGCTTTAAGAAAATACAATCCCCAAGTATCTTGAATATGGATTTTCATATGTTGAGGAAGAAAATATTCCTTTACCTCAATGTGTGATTTGCTACAAAAAGTTGTCAAACCATTTGAAGAAACCTTTCTCTATCTATTGTGACATTTACATACATAACACAGGGACTTAAAAGATAAATGACGGGAGTATTTCCTGATTTATAGGCAAATAAATTTCAACTTAGGCATTTCTCAAGAATAAATATGAAAGTGATGCGAATCTTCATACAAAGTAAAGTTGAGGATTGCCAAAGCAGAAAAAACACCATACAATTGGTGAGTCCCTTAATATTACCAGCAGCTTACAGATATTGCATCCTTAATTTTGAGAGTAAGGGCAGCTACATACTTGAAAGTTGTTCCCTTATCGAACAACCCCATATCATGGCTTCAAATGTTAATGTCAATGTTAATGAACCGCAAGGGACTGTGGGTTTTTCTTAGCCTTTATAGGGCCTATGGCATTCCCTTGATGGTGATGTACAGGCAGCCCTGCTTTTTGTTTGACCATTTATAAAACACATGGCACATAGACAAAGATACTTACACATAAAGAAACTACTGTAAATGATCAACATTGTTAACATTAAAAAAATTATCACATCAGTCAAAAAGAGACATTTGAACCCCAGCATTAGTACCCTGGCCGAAACATAACAGGCTGATGCAGCCCTCAGACATCATGGTGAATCAGAATGAATATTCTACCTTAACTTTGGCTTAGTAACATTTTCCTGTTTAACAACATTTTACTAAAATGAGCCTTTCGTCTGATTTTTTTCTCCTTGTCCTTTGGCTTTCTCTATGACTTTCTTTGGAGTTACTGTAAGAAAACTACAAATACTATATATTATTTATGCAGTATATTTTCTTTTTAAGTTGTAAACAAACATCATTGCTAAACAATACATTTTTCTTTACTGTAGCCTTTTGTTGCAGTTGGTTTCTTATGCTTTATCCCAACATACAAAAGACCATCTCCACAGTAGACTGGCCACGTTTTCAGTTTTTTTGATGTAGTGTGTAATGAATGCTCACTAGTGTTTATATATTGATTGGCTTTGTGTGCAATCCGTAGGCAGTGTTTGGTTTTGAGAAAAGATAAAGTGGTTTTCAGTGCATTGCTTCATTTTGCCAGACAAGTCAGAGGTTTTGTGAATGTGGTGTAAAGATTTGGATTTGTGTTTATAGTTTGAAAAGTTTCAGGAAATGTGTCTTAGCGATTGTGAAATACTGTAAACAGTGTTTTGTAAATTTTTTTCTTCCATTGTATCCTGCTGTTCCTAAATCCCATTGAAGAGTTTTTCTCAGCAGGGTGTTGGAAAGGATATGACAGAAACCCTGATGCCCAGGAAAATCTCCTTCAGACAATAAACTTGGTCTGTGCAGACATAGATGAGGAATCATGTCAAGGCTGGATTCAACAAACCATAGGATTCTTCGCCTGCTGAATTGTATCGGAGAACATTACTTATGTAAATGAAGTCCTCTGGCCTAACCCTGCCCAAAGACATCATGCTGTGGCATAATGAATAATCTTTCATAATTTTGACTTGGTAACATTTTACTGTGTCAAAGATGGGACGAAAGAGTCATAAAAAAATGGTTTGGTTTTGAGGACACATTTTGTGAATGTAGTGCGAAGGTTTGGTTTTGTTCAGTAAAGTTTCAGTAAATGTGTCGTAGCAATTATTATGTACTATAAATAATTCACTAAGGCAAGACAACCATGAAAAGCACGCCGGAAGGGGCGTGGATTCACTAAGCCACCGACAAGTGAGACACCTATGGTGCACACAGGAAGGAGCCACGCCCACCAACTCCAAGACCATTGGATACGACGACAACTCACAGGGCCACGCCCACCAACTCGGATGCGACGACACAGAAAAAATGCCGTCATTTATGTTCGTCTATCGTAGAGGCCACATGCAGAGCAGGTCAGGTTAATGTCATGTACCTCCGAGCTACGTTGACTGTTCATAGAGGCATGTTTCTCGCGGAGGTGAATCGCCATATGCAGCGTGTGAAACGGTTTGCGAGGGGTATCCCATGGGATCCTTAAAACAATCCTTTAAAAGTGAGGTTAAAGCACAATAAATGAATCAGTCTTTAAAAACCAATAAGCCCTGTGCCTCTGTTTCATTACCGTCTCACCTGCTTCACCAATGCAGGCCCTGCAACAGTCGAGACGCTCTGTCAGCAGCTGACCTTCTCTGTGCCTGACCGGTTCACACAGAGGCAGCGCAAGAGAAAGCCGCACCAGAGACAGACAGAGGCACACACAGGCAGCTGGTGGACGGCTCTCCGTGAGTTTCTCTTGCGAGCGGACACATAACCAGGCGGTGTGTATGCTTCGAGAACGAGGCTGGACACGGCTTGCGACCGGGCACGTGAGCAGGCAGTGTGTATGCTTCGAGTGCGAGGGTGGACGCGACAGGACCATCTAGGAAAAATCATGTTGCGGATGTGATTCGCTGTATGCAGTGTGTAAAACAGTTTGTTTGTCGCAGATGTGAATTGCTGTATGCGGCGTGTAGAACAGTTTGCGAAGGGTGTCCCTGTGTCTTTCCAGAAGTGTTCAACCATCAATAAATAATTATGCGGCGTTTGTTATGCCGCGGGTTCACTATTGCGTTGTATTTTGCTCTCTCCAGAGTTCCATCTTTTCATTCACTTACTGTTGTATTCTCACACTAACCTGTTTTAGACAACCGTGTCTTTCCAGAAGTGTTTACCATTCAATAAATAATCATGCATGAGATTGAGCGTGTGTCTAGGCATGGGTAAGCCGTTGAACCCCATTCGGGCTGCAAACCGTGGAATTGCCACTAAGTGCGACTCATACGCTCCCACTGTTTTCGTCCCTACCCTTTGTACACACCCCCCTCCCACACGTTGACTGTTAATAGAGGCATGTTTCTCGGAGGTGAATCGCCATATGCAGCGTGTAAAACGGTTTGCGAGGGGTATCCCATGGGATCATTAAAACATTCCTTTACAACTGAGGTTAAAACACAATGAAGTGAGCAATCTTTAAAAAACGAGTTTTCGGTTACAACGCACGACCGCGTGCAGCATAGCAAAGTGTTGTACACGCTACATACAGCAATTCACATTTAGATGCTCCTGCACTTTGTACACACACCCCTCCCACCTCGCTATGCCGCATGGATGATTGTGTGTTGGTTCGTTCCGTGCATTGTTACAATGTTGCTTTTCTTGCTGATTTATTACATTACCGATTTTGCGAATGTAAAATTTTCTCCTGTGCTTAAAAATTATTAAAAAACCGGCCTGATTATACGGCGTATGGTACGCCGCGGGTTGGCTAGTGTACTATAAAGGGATAATTAAATATCAATTAATTTAATAGAGAAACTGACTGTATTTATAGAACAATGTTTAGCTGATATTCAGTGTTACTTCCCTGTTTATTTAAAATGAAATATTTCAACCAAAATATAAATGACCCCTCAACCTTTTAGATGCGCTCCTACAGATTCTTGCCTGGTGCTGGCCTTGACACAATGCTGTCTCCTCATTCATGTCTCTGCACAAGTGGCCACACTACCTCCTTGCTGGATGAAACTTTGCCACGATCTCACCTTCTGGACTCCAAGCTCAAAGGCTAAGTGGGTAAAGGGTTGGAAGCACTTCTGCAGCAATCTTCAGAATTGCTTCTGGGGACAACAGTGCTCCCCAAAAAGTCTTCTCTCCTTTCTTCCAGTGCTCCTTCTAGCAGACCTCATGTCTCCCTACATTTCTAATCTCTGTTAGTTATTAAAGGGCCAGGTCTTCTTTTCCTCTGTGGCACCATCTCCCTTTGAGCAAGCATAGTACTTCTCCCATATCACCAATTATGGGTGGGCAGAAACATTTTCAGCGTCTTTCTGGTTCACCAAAGCTTTTCTAATAAACCTAGGCATTTGGGAGGTGTAATTTCTTCTAATAAATGCCACTCCATTTCATGTTAATTGAGGCTTCTGCTTTTATCAGTGCAAGTGTCTAAATGTGATCAATGTGTTCATGATCACCCTTTTCACCCCATGATCAGTAATGTAAACCCAAGCATACTGTGGGTAATTTCTAATGGGAGCCCACGTAGTTTAAATGAATTACACAGTAAGTGACAGGTGAAGAATGGCACAGCAGTGCAGTAGTTTAAGTTTCTGTATATTTATTTGAACAATAATAAAAACCTCTGAAAATTGGCATTAACTCAGTTAAAGTACAGTGGGTCATTTAGAAAAAAATAAGACATGTAGCATCGAACCTATTTCCAGCACTGCAATGAAAGTATTTTTTAATAACCTAGGAAAATAAGAGGCATAATGGAAAACTGCACTGTTGATGAGATTTTTTTGGATCTATAGGGGGCAATACAACTTCATTAGTGGGAGTACATGTTATGTGTTTTGCACATTTTTGTAATAAAATTCTAAGGTAATGTTATCTCATGAAATATTTAGAACAGACGTAGTTTGTTCAATTAGACAATACAAGCAAATATTTGATTTATATGTGCTCAAATCTTAGTGGATTCCAATAGGGACATCTTTTGGCTAAGCTCTCCTTTAAATGTGCGTTTAATTTGATCAGATCATTTAAGCAGCATCAACTCAAAAACAATAATTATCTAATTTCTCATGATTTTGCATTGTCCTATAAATGAGAATATTTTATGAAATTCAGATACATTTTTATTTGAGTCTCTTTGGAGTATTCATATGTGTTGCACGTTTGACTATATCTAGAGGCCTGCTTTCTTGCTTAATTTCACACCAAAGCTTTTTGTTCAGCATAATCCCTGCATTTTGTTTTTACATATGTTAATGAGCTGTAGCATCTGAAGGTAGTCCCTGCAATTGACATCCTGTCCTCTGAACTTTTACTTCATACAACGTTTTTAAGAATCAACTTTTCTCCCTTAAACTGCACTTACGTTTTTAATTAATGGGAACACAGGACAAAAAGTCTAAAGAATTGAAGAATATTTGGAGTTTAAGTGTTCCTTGTGGTGTTGTCTTGCATCACTAGTACCTGCTTAAGGCACTGTACAGCCTCCTGTGATGCTCGAAGGAAGGTGGGTGCTCCAGCTGTCCACGAGACCTAATGTGGCAAATCCTATGGGAACAAGTCTGGAATTGATGAGGAGGACATTTATGTTAAGCAGAAAGCTCAGTTGGGCTGGGTGGTCTTTTGGCCTTGGAATACCTGCAGACCTTTGGAGTTTTTTTTTTTTTCTTCTCCCGCTCAGCTGGCCTTATCATTGGTAATCATCTTTAGAGAAACAGAATAATAATACAGTACTTTTCCACTAATTATATATCTATGTTATGTAAGGCTGTTTTGATTTATTTTTTTGTTACTTATTCATTATTATTCTTTCCTAATTTAACTTGTTTTTCTTTTCTTGTAACTATTTTCTTTGACATTTTGTAAAGCACTTTGAGTTGCTCTCTGTGTATAAAAATGTGCTATAGAAATAAATGTTGTTGTTTTTGTTGTAATGCAATGACATTTGAGAATTCAGCTCTATGCTTAATATTTTCCTGAGTATGTTTTTATTTATGCATAAGTTTGTGGTAAATGGAGCCACTGCTAGAATTTGGTGCTTCTTCTGATCATCGGGAGCTACAATGAAAGTTCAGATGCATGCAAATTTTACTGTCAAATGGCAGACATTTTAGGCTTGTTACAGAAAACAAAACCAACGGCAGTACCAATGAAAGTTAAGAGATGGTGTATCGTAATTCAAAGAGATCATAAAATTTAGAGTTATAAGCAAAACTACAAAACTCTAACCAGAATCTAACCAAAAATTTGCATAGAAAAGACTTTTTTCACTGAATCTCATTATTTCACAACAAAGTTTGAACGTATCTTGATGTTAGTACTATCTTAGATAACATGGTCGCAATGATGCCACAGAGCACATGACATATACTATGTGCTAAACAAACATGCAGGATAATAATAACCACATATCCAAAATGTTGGCATCAATTAAATCCAGAAATGTAAACATGATTCTACTTGGGGTCTGTTCCTGGGTTTAGTTTTGTTTGTTGTCATCTAATTGTTGTTCTTTGTAAATTGTTTTTTTCTGTTGAAATTGTTTGTCTTAATTACTTTCAAATAGTATTTTATTTCTTAATTATCCTATTTCATTTTGCCTGTTCCCTTCTCTTCTGTTTATTGATCCAAATGAGGAGGTACCACCAAATATGGCAGGTGTGCTGCTTATGGGACTGCCTCCTGAGCTTCAGATTTAAAGCCATACCCAAACCCCAATATGATCGCTAGGCTCGGGCATAGGGTTTCTTACACTTTGTCTTTGCCTCTCTTTTGATGTCCTATGCAAAGGCACCTTTGCCTGTAAAGTAGCTTGGACTATGGTCTGAGTGACTAGACTGAGAGAGTTAGGTCCTGGATGAGGTCTTGAGAAGCCTGTATGAAGACTGAGTTGGGAAAAGACAAAAATATCATTTTTGTCAGAAAGCTTCTAATTTTTTGATTTTTTTTAATGAAGTATTTGATAAAATTAGCCCACCAGATTACGGTTGGTGAAGGCTGATACTGCAATGGATCAGACAGGACAGTAGTCTATTGTTATGTGGTCGTGTGTTGGTGTACCTTGACTTAAGGGAAATTGCAGTTGCATCAGGTATCACATTCTTCTCTAAGGTTTTCTATAATTTTTGTATGAAATAAGGTAATGATTAAGGTTATTTAATTATAAATTGTGTTTTTCAGAATTTCTTATAACTGAATAACTCTCTTATTTTGGGTTTTTCCCTATTTTTTGGAGAATCTTTTGTGTTGGGATTTTTCCCCTTTGTTGAGTGGATAATTCATGTTTTTCAAATGAAACATCACAAGATAAAATGTAGTCAAAAAGCCAAGCTAAGCTACGTCTAAAAACAAATTGTCAACAAACAGCGATGTCTAACCTCAAAACACCTAACCAAAATTCTTAGTCAGTAAAACACATGCAGGAAATCGTTCACCAGAAAAACAAGTAAAGACAAATCAGAATGTCAAGTCTTTTTAAATTGTATTTGCAATCTCAGACAACAGTAACATTTATAAAATGCCTTTTACCCGGTGATGTCACTTTGTCTTTCACTAACAACTTCTAAGCAACCGTCATAAGAATTTCTTCCTACCCATGGAGAAATAAAATCACAGTCACAGGAGAACCAAAAAACAAAAATAAGAAATATATTCCTTGGCCTTCAAAACCTCTTTCTTCACATTTAAGTTTTGCTATAAGCCAAAGGAAAGATAAAAAAATAAAGAAAGCAGATGATCACAACTCAGTATTTTTAGCTGTGTTATGAGTCTTGACTTTGGTTATTTCTCACGCTTTTTAATTAGTTAGTTTCAGGATCTCTCTTTCTTCAAGCAGTCAGTTTTCCTTTCATTTTTGTTTGCCTATTCCTGGGTTTTGTTTTAACTGATTAATTAATCAAGGCCTTCCATTGGTTAATTTATCACTAACTTTATTTTTTGTTTAATATGGAGCTAATGTTGTTTTCCTTTTTATCTAGTGAGAAAAATTATAACACCATGCAAACAATTACAGAAAATGGAAACTCCAATGAATATCAAACAGAGAAAATTATGCTAATAAAAGGCAAAGCCCTCACTGACTGACTGACTGACTGACTCATCACTAATTCTCCTACTTCCCATGTAGGTAGAAGGCTGAAATTTGGCAGGCTCATTCCTTACAGCTTACTTACAAAAGTTGTGCAGGTTTCATTTCGAAATTCTACGCGTAATGGTCATAACTGGAACCTATTTTTTCGTCCATATACTGTAATAGACTTCAGAGAGGACTTCACAATCCATTGTGCAGGCACTCTAACACAGAATAAATGTCGATTAACTTGTTGCTTCAACCAAATCAGATTTTGAGTTGGTGTCAGTACGGCCCTCTAGCAGGCGTACAGCGACGTCACCGTATTCAGACCCATTGATTGGATAGAAGCCGCAGGTTCGATTTTCAGCATTAGCTTTGATGGCGATAGAAAGGGACTTTTTGATGGAACTGAGGTGCACAGATAATCCGTACGACAGAGTGATTGAACTGTTTTTGAGGAAAGAGAGGAGGATGGATTTTGTTTACAAATAATCCAAATTTTTGGTGAGTAAAATGTTGCGATTTTCCTAAATAATATTGCAAATTTATGAGTTATTATTGATGTTTTTTATGTGTGTCGCCGCTGTGGCTGCAGTAGAAAGGAACTTATTCACCCCGGTTTGTCTATTCAATGAAGGCATTTATTGTGGCTACAGGTGTTATCTATCTGCTATGCAGCGGCTCTTTATACTGTATTTCTGCATATTAAGATGGTTTTTATAACCATAAATTAGTTTTTGAGAGGCGGGTTGATTCAGACAGAGCAGTACTGAAGGCTTAGGTGTGAGATGCACGGTCCGCCAATGGACCAGATGATACGTAAATTTAATGAACATTACAACCCGAAAATAAACAGAACTGTAGAGAGGCCCATGATTAAATGAACGGTAAAAAAGTAAGAGCGAAGCGACGGTGACTTATTGAGGCAGGCAGGCCAGAGCACAATAGCAAGGAGCTCGATGTAGTGTGCGTTAAGTCGATCTAAAATGCGCGCTCAGATTTGAAAAAATATATCTATTCAAGTTCTATTTGGATATAAGTAGGTTCTATTTAGTCGACAGAAATATCTTTGGTAGGAATGAATTGAAGTTGAATTTAGTCTTTACATTTCTATGGTGAAGAAAAATGTATGCAATGATGATCAAATTTAACTTACATTCCTACCAAAGATATTTCTGTCGATTAAATAAAAATTACTTATATTTAAAATTCAAATAGAACTTGAACAGATATACGATAGTTCATAATGCCCATGCAGCACTACGTGCATGTAAGAGCGGAGGTCATCTGTTTTAACAAGCAGCGTATTGCACTGATACGAAATAGCCTGCCATTTAATTATTTAGGAAAGGATAGATAAATTAAGAATTTGTACAAATAATATTTTTCTGTTTTCTTCCTCGATGGATTCTGGCACGCCCAGCGCACGACTCAATGGCAACTGTGGTCTGTACTGGGAACTGAGAAGGACGGCTGCGAGGGCTCTGAGGGCAGATAAAGAGGCGTTTCTTAAAGGAATCTGTGAGCAAGTGACATACCATCTGTGGTCTAGCGACCCACGTCCTACTTACAGAGGAATCGACACATTACGCACATCTGAATCTGTTCCTCGGAGAGTCGCAGTCAGGGCGGCTGATGGAACGGTCCTTACGGATGACATTGCAGTTGTGACCCGCTGGGCTGGCTACTTTGAGCAGTTGTTCAAAGCTGATCCTCCGGCTTGGACGTTGGATATCTCTGGGTCCATGGTTCTTGAGGCTGATCCTCCGATTAGCTGTGAACCACCCAGTCTCACTGAGAATTCACAGGTGGTGAACCAGCTGATGGGGGGAAAGGCTGCAGGGGTCTGTGGTATCCGGTGTGAACTTCTTCAGGCTGGTGGTAAGGTTGTCCTCCTGGCATTGCAAGCGGTCTTTGCTTCCATTTGGGAGACTGGCATCATCCCAACTGACTGGAAAATGGGACTTGTCTTCCCAATCTGGAAAGGGAAGGGTGATCGCAGGGGGATAACACTGCTCTCGGTGCCGGGTAAGGTCCTTGCTAGAGTCGTCCTCAATAGGATTCATGCTCACTTACTCACCTACCAGCGACCAGAACAGTCTGGTTTTACGCCTAAAAAGTCTACCATCGACCGCATCCTGGCACTGAAGTTTCTCATGGAGCGCAAATGCAAATATCGGCAGAGTTTCTTTGCAGCCTTTGTCGATTTTCGTAAAGCGTTCAACTCAGTTGATCGAGCTGCCCTGTGGGACATCCTGAGGGTACGGGGGATCCCCTCGAGGTGGCTGGATATCATGGTCGGCCTGCACACTAGTACTGTGAGTGCTATGCAGAGTGGAGGCAGGACCTCTGCGTTTTTCCCATTTGATTCTGTAAATTGTCAGGGGTGTGTTCTTGCTCCTACTGTGTTCAGTGTTTGTATGGACTAGGTGTTGGGCAATGTCATGGGGTCCAGCGGCTGTGGGACATCTGTTGGTGAAGAAAGACTCATGGATCTTGACTTTGCTGACGATGCTATGAGCTTCCCGGAGTCAATGAAGGCTCTGATTGTGGCGCTCGAGAGACTGAGTGAGGAATCTGAGTGTCTGGGCGTCCGAGTGTCCTGAATAAAAACTAAGATCCAGGCCTTTAATGACCTCTTGGGCACAGCCATCAGCAGTGTGTCTGTTTGCGTAGAGAGTGTTGTCCTTGTTGAGAGGTTTACTTACCTTGGCAGTGACATTCATGTCTCTGGTGACTCTTCCTATGAAGTCAGTAGATGGATTGGGAGAGCATGAGGTGTCATGAGGTTGCTGGAAAAGGGTGTGTGGCGCTCCCAATATCTATGCAAAAGGATGTAGGGCCAAGTCTTTAGAGTCCTGGTGCTTCCTGTCTTGCTGTATGGTTGCGAGACATGGACGCTTTCCAGTGACCGGAGATGAAGACTGGACTCCTTTGGTACTGTGTCTCTTCGGAAAATCCTTGGGTACCGTTGGTATGACTTTGTGTCGAATGAGCGGTTGCTCATGGAGTCCTGAATGAGGGTGATCTGGCTCGTAAGATCCTCATTGTTGGGGACCCGAGAGGCTGGACCAGGCCAAGGGGTCACCCACATAACACCTGGCTGCGGCAGATAGAGGGTCATTTCCGGAGGGTGAGATTGGACCGTGCATCTGTCTGGAGGATTGCAAACCGGGATCCCGAATTGTTTTGTCATGTAGTGGGTGCGGCAATGCACTGTACCAGTGTATGCTCCCCAACTTGACTTGACTTAAAGAGCCCAAACACCACACAGTTAAAAGTTAAAGAACCATGCATATGCATACAATCATAAGATGAATCAATGTGTCTTGGCATCATGGATGCTTACTCTTTGGATTGCTAATTTTGATCAGCTTGTTTTTCTTTCACTCTGAATCATTTTTGAGATTAGACGAATATAATGTTTCTCATAAGTACTATCTCTTGGAGTCCTGTTTTTAGGATAAGTCTATTGTGGGTTCCAGTCTCTCAAAATGCCAGACCCACACTAATACTCAGAGTTTACAATTGACAATAGCCTAACCTGCAAGTTTTGAAGATTTGGGAGGAAAACTCAAATTCAAACATTAAACTGCTTTAAACTGCTACTGTATAACTATAGTAGTTCTCCCAATTAAGTTTTTGTTGATGAGAGAACAGTTTAAATTGAGACCTAATCGACAAAATAATCCTACATTTCTTTATAAGCTCCTATGAATAAGGGAGATGAAGGTTCCTAGAGTCTGAATAGTGAGGACAAGCTGTTTGCTTAATAACAGGTGGTTTCTTAATTTAAACTCATTTATCATTTAACCATTGTAGTATTAAAGACAGCAAGCATAAAGAATTGGGCCCCAGTGGTGAACCCTGTATAACTGGTGGAAAAAATGGCAACGTGAATTGCAACAAAAATATCAAAATTGTCAGCATACGAGGACTCTTTAGACGCAGAGTTCCGGGTAGTGACTTCCTATCTATATCATCCCTGGAGGAAGAGGAGGGTCCAAGTTGGTAGAATGGGTAGTGATGTTATCATTCTTTCTGCTGTGAATCTACAGATCTGAAAATGATGACATTAGGAGATATTTGCAACCATTGACATGGAGTGTAATCACTCAATAATAAGTCCTGATATTGTTTGTGACACCATAAATTTTACAATAAGACCTTAGATCACTGTTATCACTTATACTTCACGATGTCTTTTTTCATGGTTAACCTAACACATCATTTTTTTCCTTGTAGTACCCAGGAAAAAAAGTCTTGCAGAGAGAGGGGGATATGCAAACTTCACCATAACAGTGACCTTACTTCTGAAAGATGAGAGACAGTAGTATTAACTGGTCTTACTATGGTACTCTTAATAACTTTCAATAATTCAAATAAATATCCAGCTCAAAATGTGGAAAGAATTTTGTGGTTTATATGTATTAACTAGCAGAATACCCGCGCTTCGCAGTGGAGAAGTAGTGTGTTAAAGAAGGTACGAAAAAGAAAAGGAAAAATTTTTAAAATAACGTAACATGGTTGTTAATGTAATTGTTTTGTCATTGATATGAGTGTTGTTCTCATATCTATCTATCTATCTATCTATCTATCTATCTATCTATCTATCTATCTATCTATCTATATATATATATGTTGTTCTCATATCTATCTATATATATATATCTCTATCTATCTATATATATATATCTCTATCTATCTATATATATATATGAGTGTCGCTGTGATCTATACTAATAAAAGGCAAAGCCCTCACTCACTCACTCACTCACTCACTCACTGACTCACTGACTCACTCACTCACTCACTCATCACTAATTCTCCAACTTCCCGTGTGGGTGGAAGGCTGAAATTTGGCAGGTTGATTCCTTACAGCTTCCTTACAAAAGTTGGACAGGTTTTATATCGAAATTCTACGCGTAATGGTCATAACTGGAAGCAGTTTTCTCCATTTACTGTAATGGAGATGAGCTTCAACGCCGTGGGGGCGGAGTTTCGTGTGACATCATCACGCCTCCCACGTAATCACGCAGTACATAGAAAACCAGGAAGACCTCAAAAAGCGCTCAAGAAAACATGCATTATATAATTGAGAAGGCAGCGAAACAATAAGAAGCGAGTTCTGCTACTTCGGAAACAAAGCACGATGTAAACCTACACTTTAAATTAAGTTCATAGACAGGCTGCGCTGGCGTTTGTAATTTAGTGCCTGCCCATATAAGGCCATCCATCAGCGGCAATCCAATAGCAAACTGCCACGGGTAAATATTCACGGGTGAAGGACTGTGCTTATGGAGAGGAAGATGAGATGGTCAGGGTGGTGTTTGACACAAACTCAGCGAAACTGCCAGAGAAAGTTTTAAGTGCCAGGACTAAGGTAACATTAAATAAAGCTATGGACATAGCACGAGATGGCACCAGCACAGCTGGGAACCTTCGATGCAAGTACACCGAGTGGCTCACGTGAACTGATGCAGTGCACAGATAAAAGCAACAGTTCCAAAGAGCTGAACAAAACCGAATTACACAATTGAAAAGGCAGCAAAAATATGAAGCGCCTGATAAGCATATTCATAAATGCAGCTACTGTGGAAACAAAGCACACGGTGGAAAAAGTCAATGTCCCGCTAAAGGAAGACAGCGTAAAAAAAACCCGTGCATGCAGTTTGTCACATCACAGATAAAAAGGAAGACGAGCTGTTTATTGATGCAGTAAGGAACTAATCGATGAATGAAACCTCTTATCTTTACAACGATTGACAAACACGGAATGTAACTTGAACACATCGTACAAATACGAGCCTGATTGAAAGAAATAATGATAATCAAATCCTTGATGACAGCAACATTCAATAACACTCACAAAACAATTACTGTATATTGACAATCATGTTACGTTATTTTTAAAATGTTCCCTTTTCTTTTCATAACTTCTACTTCTCCACTACGATACACGGGTATATATGTAAATGTATATCTATAGCCGATCTACAATACATACTTTAGCATAGATAAGCGGTGGCGCAATTGTAGAGTCTTAAGCCTCTAACGCCGACATTCGAGGTTCGATTCGAGAGGGATGTACTGACTATGTACGCGCTACCGATTCATTTTACCTTCCCATCTCCTTGGTTTGGGACGTATGAAAAATATTAGGTTAACGCAGAATCATGTTACGTTATTTTTAAAATTTTCCCTTTCTTAGCACAAGCACAGTTGAGAAGCTTCGATGCATGTACTCCATAACGCGTTAAAAATAACGCATTTAATCACACTTTCAATTCCAAGCAAACGGGAACTTTTGTCAATGCATGATTTCCTGGTACATCCATTACACTGATGCACACATCACAGCTACAAAAATGTTAGAGTCGGAATAAAGCGCGTTCCTACGACTGATCATTTCGACTACCCGAGCGAAGCCTTGATAAAAGCATGGTTTTGTGCACACTGAAAAGCAAGCAAAATTAGATGCATTACAGAAAGCGGACTTTGTGGCTCTTACTGGGGATCATTGGACTTCCGTGACCGTTAGTAATTCTAAATACATCTAATTACAAAATGTTCAATGATCACACTGTTTTAGCCTAATGTACAAAATAATTTTGGCTAATGTTACTCAGAGTTTAAAGAGTAAGCTGGTCAAATTACCTTTTATGTTTCTGACTTATTTTTTTAAGAAGAAAAACTGCACTTTATGGTGAAATTTTGGTTATTATTATTTAAAGACAATACTATTCTGAAAATGTACTTAAAGTACTTAAACTACCACTTTATTTTTAAGTCTGCCCAATTTTAACCAGGGATGATATTTTTTTTCTGTTTTGAATTCAAATGCAGTTTAAAAGCTTTTTTTTCAGAAATTAAAACAGCTTCAGTTTACAATATTCATGTCCATGTCTATTATTTGATTCTGTCGCCCACTAAAACCGTTTTAAATAAAAAAAAAATTTGCGATTTGGGGCAAATTTACGTGCGATTACATACGATTAATCAAGATTAATTCTTACACAGCCTCTAATTAATTGGATTAATTTTTTTAATCGAGTCCCACCCCTAATATATATATATGTAGATATATATATGTAGATTTGTATATATATGTGTATATACAGTATATATGTAGATATGTATATGTTGTATATACAGTATGTATATATGTGTGTGTGTATATATACAGTATGTGTATATATATGTATATGTATATATATGTATGTGTGTATATGTATATATATAACTGTATATATATATGTGTATAGATGTGTATATATATATATGTATATATGTTTATATGTATATATATGTTTATATATGTGTCTGTGTGTGTGTATATATATATATATATATATATATATATATGCCAGCAACACTCATGACAATTACAAAACAATTACATTGTCAATCATGTTACGTTATTATTAAAATGTTTCCTTTTCTTTTTACTTCTCCGCTGCCAATCGCAGCTATTTTGCTATATATATATATATATATATATATATATATATATATATATATATATATATATATATATATATAAATAGATAGATATGACAACAACACTCATATCAATGACAAAACAATTACATTAACAATCATCTTACGTTATTTTTAAAATGTTTGCTTTTCTTTTCATAACTTCTTTAACACTACTTCTCCTCGCTGCGCTGGGTATTCTGCTAGTATATATATATATAGCAAAATACCCGCTTCACAGCATGTCATGTGTTAAAGAAGTTATGAAAAAGAAAAGGAAACATTTTAAAAATAATGTAACATGATTGTCAAAGTAATTGTTTTGTGTATTTGCGGCAGCGTCCACGAAGTTGTTTTCGCAGCTGCATCAGAAAATGTACCACGACGCCTGACACGCCTCCTTTTACTGTTTTCTCAAAGCTTGATTGCTGCTGTCATATATATACACACACACACACACACACATACATACATACATACATACATATATATACATATATATACACATACATATCTTCATTATTTAGTTATTTATTCTGTTGTCCCTGTTATTTCTCATGGACTGTAATAGAGTGGAAAGTAAAGGAGGTTCCGGAGGGATGGGGTGGAGCCGAGGCGGGGAGCGCTGGGTTGGAAGGAGGAGGGTGGAGACAGGAGAGAGGTTCGGTCATGTCGCTCTCGCTGTGAGATTGTTTTTTTTTGAGTTCTGCCTGTTCGGCGTGGTTGCGGCCAACAGCAACCGTTTTTTTATTAATAAAGAAGGGACTAACCAAGTGACCGTCTCGGATCGTCATTACGTCTGGGAAGACGCTACAATATATAGCAAAATACCGCTACCTGCAGCGAGAAGTAGTGTGTTAAAGAAGTAATGAAAAGAAAAGGAAACATTTTAATGATAACGTAACATGATTGACATTTTCATGAGTGTTGCTGTCATATATATGCCTGCCTAAATAAGTCACCCTCGCTTTGCTCTTACTTTTTTACCGTTCATTTAATCATGGCTAGTGGCGGAAAAATTATAAAATTGAAGGAGGATGGCTTTACCAAAACAATTATTGATGGCGAATCTATTATTCATAAAGCTTGAATTGGTGATCTGTTTTTCTGTGTTAACCTCATATTTTTTCATACTTCTTCTCAAACTAAGGTGGTGCGAGGGTAAAATGAATTGGGATGCGCTGATCAATGTAATCGGTGTACCAGGAAATCATGCATTGACAAAGCTCCCTTGCTTGTAATGCAAAGTGTGATTAAATGCATTATTTTTAACGCTTATGGAGCACATGCATCGAAGCTTCTCAGCTGTGCTTGTGCTAAGAAAAGGAAAGATTTTAAAATAACGTAACACGATTGTCAATGTGACCTTTTGTAAGTAGTGCCTGGAGGATTCAGTGTGTAGAAACTCTAGAGATAGCGTGTGTATTAATTTGTGGATTTTTCTGTGAGTATTTGGTGGCAGTCTGAGGAAGTTGCTTCGGAAGACAGCGTTAGCCGCGCAGCTCAGCTCAGAGCGAAATGAGGTGGGAGGGGAGATGATGACGTGACTCCCCCACCCGCCTTAACTGTCAATCCCCCACAAACACAGTCTCGAATTTGCATAAGCACACCCTTCACCTACAATTTTAACTTAGTTACAAAGTGATCAAAACTCTCGCTTATATCCTCGTCCTCTCATTAAACTTGTATCCCGATTACCTGTGGGCATGTGAAACGCCAGCTTAGCCTGTCTAATGAACTTAATTTAAAGTTTAGGTTTACACCTTGCTTTCTTTCCGAGGTAGCAGCACTCATGAATATGGTAGTGTATGTCACTCGCTCGCTTCTTATTGTTTCGCTGCCTTCTCAATTATATAATGCATGTTTTCTTAAGCGCTTTTTGGAGGTCTTCCTGATTTTCTACGTAGTGCGTTGACAGTCAGTTCACGTGATTACGTGGGAGGCGTGATGATGTCACACGAAACTCCGCCCCCCCACGTCATTCCAGCTCAACTCCATTACAGTTAATGGAGAAAAATACCTGCCAGTTATGACCATTAGGCGTAGAATTTCGAAATGAAACCTGCCCAACTTTTGTAAGTAAGCTGTAAGGAATGAGCCTGCCAAATTTCAGCCTTCTACCTACACAGGAAGTTGGAGAATTAGTGATGAGTGAGTGAGTGAATGAGTGAATGAGTGAGTGAGGGCTTTGCCTTTTATTAGTATAGATCTGCAAATGAAGAATCACTGGGGGAATTCCTGCTGAGATATTTTGCAACATGCCCAGGATTGCCTACAGTAGGTTAATTAGTGACTCCAAATTAGTTAATTCAGGTGTGTATGTGAGTGTACCCTGTGATGGGCCAATGTCCACACCTGGTGCTTGCCTTGTACCGAGTGTTGGTTATGCTTCACTCTCCCACAGTTTTTAACAATATTATATGTGTCTGAAGTCTCATGGATGGATTTTCCATGATAAACCAAGTGGAGGGTTTATATCATCTACAAATCTTACTATAAGAAATGCAGACAACCTCAGGTATGAATTTAGTTAAACATCCCCTTATATCCCATCCCATCTAGGATGAGATTCTGCTGTTCTGTTTTTGATTCTGACCCATTGACCTAATTGAATATAACATGTTCTCAAATATGTTGTTTTTCATCTATACTAATAAAAGGCAAAGCCCTCACTGACTGACTGACTGACTCACTCATCACTAATTCTCCAACTTCCCGTGTAGGTAGAAGGCTTAAATTTGGCAGGCTCATTCCTTACAGCTTACTTACAAAAGTTAAGCAGGTTTCATTTTGAAATTCTACGCATAACGGTCATTACTGAATACTACTTACGTACATATATATGGCCATAGCCTGCAGCTCGGTCGCCGTGTGAGGCAGAGTTGCGTCCTCCATCACCACGCCTCCAACGTAGTTGGCTGCCTGTCTATATTGCGTCCTCCATCCCCACTCCCCCCACGTAATTGACTGCCTGCCCATATAAGGCAATCCATCAGCAGCACTAATCTCTTATTTATAAACGGTGCAAATATATTCACATGTACTTAACCTATATTACAACTATATACACATATAAATTAGACACCCAGACACACACAATCCCCACATGTTCCCCAGTCCTTTATCTGAACTTTCTTTTAAAAGTTTATAATCACACAGCCTGGGGAGTTTGCAGTAAATCCGGCGACCAATCCTGATGTGCGCCGTGGATGCGTTTACTTAACACTAGAATTACCAGAGCCTACGAAAAAACTCATAAATCGTCCCACCTTAAATCGCTTCTTAAAATCGTTCACAGCTCTCCACCAGCATCTTTTGTCATCTAAATGTGCTGATAAAAATCAGGCTGCAAGCAGCCGGCTATTCCATCCCCCCACCGACTTAGAACGTGCACAAACTTCTCCCAGCTCATGCCTTGATTGATTTTCTGGGAGTGAAGTGGAGTTTTAGAGTGGAAATAATAGATCGTTGTTTGGAACACACGCATTTCATGTCTATTCCGTTTCTACAGTAATCTGTGTAAACACATTGTTAAAACAGAAACATTTTTTATATTCTACTAGTAGATGACAAAATGTAGGCATAAACTATATAATGTATGAAGCCTGAAGTATCACACAAATACTTTCACAAAAGGTACAAATCTAGCACAACAATTGCGCTTTTATTCAAAAACTAGCAAAATACCCGCTCTTTGCAGCGGAGAAGTAGTGTGTTAAAGAAGTAATGAAAAGAAAAGGAAACATTTTGAAAATAACGTAACATGATTGTCAATGTAATTGTTTTGTCACTGTTGTGAGTGATGAGTGTTGCTGTCATATATATATATATATATATATATATATATATATATTGTAATAAACGAAGCAACAGACAACATAAAGGTTTGGGGTTTCCGGCCCCGTGTACTGAAAAATTATCCACAACAAAATTAAATTCAGGGTCAAAATGCATAGCAGAAACCTTCACATATGCACAACGCCAAAGATGGCTTCGGCGGACATTTTATGGAGGAGGAGCTGGAAGTGGAGGAATGCTGGGAAGGAACCGTGGGGGAAGATGGGATTGATGACGTCAGGAACAATGGAGGAGAAAGGGCGGAAGTAACGTGCTGCGGGAAGAATGAGGCTTAAGGCGGCGGAGCGTCTTTTTTTCTGCAAGAAAGAAAAGGAGAAAGGTTAGTACCCCGCCACTCCCTGCCGGCGAATGTCTTCCCAAGTGTGTTAAGGTCCGTCCGCGGTCCCCTACTCTCGCATGCATGACAATATATATATACATATACACACACACATATAAACATATATATATATATATACATATCCATACATATATACATATAACCATATACACATATATATATATACACACACACATATATACATACATATATACACATACATCCACATATATATACATCTATACTAATAAAAGGCAAAGCCCTCACTCACTCACTCACTCACTCACTCATCACTAATTCTCCAACTTCCCGTAGGTAGAAGGCTGAAATTTGGCAGGCTCATTCCTTACCGCTTACTTACAAAAGTTGGGCAGGTTTCATTTCGAAATTATACGCCTAATGGTCATAACTGGAAGGTATTTTTCTCCATTAACTGTAATATAGTTGAGCAGGAAAGACTGGGGGGGCGGAGTTTCGTGTGACATCATCACGCCTCCCACGTAATCACGTGAACTGACTGTCAATGCAGTGCGTTGAAAACCAGGAAGACCTCCAAAAAGCGCTTAAGAAAACATGCATTATATAATTGAGAAGGCAGCGAAACAATAAGAAGCGAGCGAGTGACATATACTACCATATTCATGAGTGCTGCTACCTCGGAAAGAAAGCAAGGTGTAAACCTAAACTTTAAATTAAGTTCATAGACAGGCTACCGCTGGCATTTCACATGCCCACAGGTAATGCGGGATACAAGTTTAATGAGAGGACGAGGATATAAACGAGAGTTTTGATCACTTTGTAACTAAGTTAAAATTGTAGGTGAAGGGGTGTGCTTATGCAAATTCCGAGAGACTGTGTTTGTGGGGGATTGACAGTTAAGGCGGGTGGGGGAGTCACGTCATCATCTCCCCTCCCATTCATCTTATTTCGCTCTGAGCTGAGCTCAGCTAACGCCGTCTTCCGAAGCAACTTCGTCAGACTGCCACCAAATACTCACAGAAAAATCCACAAGTTAATACACACGCTGTCTCTAGAGTTTCTACACACTGAATCCTCCAGGCACTACTTACGAAAGGTCACATTGACAATCGTGTTTGGTAAAGCCATCCTCCTTCCATTTTATAATTTTTCCGCCACTAGCCATGATTAAATGAACGGTAAAAAAGTAAGAGCAAAGCGAGGGTGACTTATTTAGGCAGGCATATATATGACAGCAGCACTCATGACAATGTCAATCATGTTACGTTATTATTAAAATGTTTCCTTTTCTTTTTCATTACTTCTTTAACACACTACTTCTCCGCTGTAGGCTGGGTATTCTGCTATATATATATATATGAATGACCTCCAAAGAGCGCTGAGACTTTTGATATCATGAACGTGTCTGCAAAAACTGGGGTCTCCTGCCCAGCAAAAGTCGAGCAGCCAGCGCGTGCATAGCTGTGCCGGCCTTTGAGACGCTGACTGCGCTTCTGCCTTAAGTCAAAGTGAGCACTTTTCATTTTTTTCATCCTCCCCCTGAGCTATAGCCCAGACAAGTGCAAACACGGGACCCCTTTTCTACATTGCGGCAAACTAATATTAAGGCGATTCGCACTTTCTTTTCAACGTATACGATTATGAGGTCCTCAGCTCGGATTATGAAGAGTGGAGGACTGACTGTGCCATCACAGCCAATTAATGGCGGGGACGTCTCACATTTCTACACAAGACCCACCGCAACTGTCCCCAAAAGGCGATCATAACGTCAGCGAACACATCTCTCTATACTATATAAAAGAAAAAGGCAACTTTACTTTCTTTACACCTTTTTTCCTTTTATCCCAAACCAAAGCCTTTCTCTATTAACACTGCAGAGGACACAAAACTAATTTTCTTTAAATGCCGGTAAGGCACATTACCAGAGGCACAAATTTGAACGTTTACATAGAAAATGTAATTTCAATGTACCTGTACTTCTTAAAACGTTAATGTTTTACTGTTTAATAACTTATAGACTATAATTTATTATTTTTCCCTTGCACTCAGTGACCAAACCTATACACACACATATAGACACATACAAACATACACACAAGTATATGTATGTGTATATATACACACACACACACACACACATACATACATACATACACACATATATATAATTTGTGTGTGTGTATGTATGTATGTGTGTGTATATATGATGTAGATAGGTATGTATGTGTATATATATACATATACAGTATATGTATATGTAGATATGTATATAGATATGTAGATATGAAGATATGTATGTGTATATATGTACAGTATATGTATGTATGTATGTATGTATGTATGTGTGCGTGTGTGTGTGTGAGTGTATATATGACAGCAGCAATCCAAGCTGTGAGAAAACAGTAAAAAGGAGGAGTGTCAGACGTCGTGGTACATTTTCTGATGCAGCTAGACGAAAATAACTTTGTGACGCTGCCACCAAATACACAAAACAATTACTTTGACAATCATGTTACATTATTTATTTATTTTTGACATCGCTGCGAAGCGCGGGTATTTTGCTATATATATATATATATATCACAGCAACACTCATAACAGTGACAAAACAATTACATTGACAACCATGTTACATTATTTTTTAAATTTTTCCTTTTCTTTTTCGTACCTTCTTTAACACACTACTCTCGCTGGCTGGTATTCTGCTAGTATATATATATACATATCTACATATACACACATACATACATACATACACACACACACACACACACACATATATATATATATATATATATATACACTCTTTGGGGTGCGAGCAACTGTTGCTGGGGTGCCAGAATCCATCAAGGAAGAAAAATGAAAACATTATTTGTGCAAAATCTTAATTTATTTATCCATTCCTAAATAATTAAATGGGCAGGCTATTTCGTATCAGTGCAATACGCTGTTTGTTAAAACGGATGACTCCCGCTCTTACGTGCAAGTCTGCGTGGATATTATGAACTATTGTATCTGTTCAAGTTCTATTTAAATTTTAAATAGAAGGAATTTTTATTTAGTCGACAGAAATATCTTTGGTAGGAATGTAAGTTAAATGTAGGCATCATTGCATAAATTTATCTTCACCATACAAATGTAAAGAGTAAATTCGCCTTACATTCCAACCAAAGATATTTGTGTCGACTAAATAGAACTTGAAAAGATATATTTTTTCGAATGTGATTGCGCAATTCAGATCGAGTTGACGCGCACCGAAGCATCGAGCCCGCGTGCTATTGTGGTTTCGCCTGCGTGCCTCAATAAGTCACTCTCCCCTCGCTCTTAATTTTTTACTGTTCATCTAATGAATACACTGAGTATGGCTTTACCAAAACAATCATTGATGGCGAACAAAGTATCCATTATTCATAAAGCTTCAATTGGTGATCTGTCTTTCTGCGTTAACTGCATATTTTTTCATACGTCTCAAACCAAGGGGATGCAAGGGTAAAATGAATCGGGAAGCGCGCGTACATACTCAGTGCAACCCCTCTCGGGAATCGAACCTCGGACGTCAGCGCTAGAGGCAAAGCCTCTACCATTGCGCCATGGCGTGTGGATTGTCTGTTTGAGAGTATGTAGATCGGGGTATATATATACATATATATATATATATATACCCACGCTTCGCAGCGGAGAAGTAATGTGTTAAAGAAGTTAGGAAAAAGAAAAGGGAACATTTTAAAAATAACGTAACATGATTGTCAATATACAGTAATTGTTATGTGAGTGTTATGAGTGTTGCTGTCATCAAGGATTTGATTATCATTATTTCTTTCAATCAGGTTCGTATTTGTAGGATGTGTTGTGTTCAAGTTACATTCCATGTTTGTCAATTGTTGTAAAGATAACAGGTTTCATTCATCGATTTGTTTCTTACTACATCAATAAACAGCTTGTCTTCCTCTTTATCTGAGACGTGACACACTTCATGCACGGGTAATTTTTTACACTGTCTTCCTTTAGCGGGACATTGACTTTTTCCACCGTGTGCTTTGTTTCCGCAGTAGCTGCACTTATGAGTATGCTTGTATGTATCACGCGCTTCATATTTTTTTGCTGCCTTCTCAATTGTGTAATTCGGTTTTTGTTCAGCACTCTTTGGAACTGTTGCTTTTTGTCTGGGCACTGCATCATTTCATGTGAGCTGCTCGGTGTACATGCATCGAAGGTTCCCAGCTGTGCTGGTGCAATCTCGTGTGATGTCCTTGGCTGTATTTAATGTTAGCTAAGACCCGGCACTTAAAAGTTTCTCTGGCAGTTTCTCTGAGTTTGTGCAAAATACCACCCTGACCATCTCATCTTCCTCTGCATAAGCACAGTCCTTCACCCGTTAATATATAGCGGCAGTGTTTCTATTGGATTGCCGCTGACGGACAGCCTTATATGGGCAGGCACTAAGTTACGCCTCCCACGGGCATCGAGTAGAAGTCTATTATAGTATATGGACGAAAAAATAGGTTCCAGTTATGACCATTACGTGTAGAATTTTGTAATGAAACCTGCCCAGCTTTTTTAAGTAAGCTGTAAGGAATAAGCCTGCCAAATTTCAGCCTTCTTCCTACACGGGAAGTTGGAGAATTAGTGATGAGTTAGTGAGTCAGTCAGTGAGTGAGTGAGTGAGTGAGTCAGTGAGGGCTTTGCCTTTTATTAGTATAGATATAACTGCAGAAACAAAAAGCCGCCTTAACATGCGACATTGACATCCGTTGATTATGACTGCCTCTGTGGCGCAATAGAATCAGCTGCTGACTAGGAATCAAAAGGTCATGAGTTTGATCCTTCACCATTCTGTTTTGAGAAGTAAACTGCTCTTAGTCTTACTATTTTAGAATAATAACATACATTTGATTTCATTCTGTAACAGCCGGTGTAATTTATGATACTTGTAAAGGTTAGCTTTGTTTTTTTTAGTCAGTTTTATTATCTCAGCCGCCTTCACGAGCCCAAACACACCCTGCCCCCGCATCTGATACTGCTGTTTTCACATAGACGCGCTGTAACAGAGGTAAACTCAGCTCCCTTCTACATCGGAGCAAGAATGCACATACCATTGCTTGCATGCTAAAGTGTCAGCAGGAACTTTTCGTGGCATTACACACAGTTTTGAGCATGCCCTCTGCACACTACTTGTGACTTTAGGCTTTAGGAAGTAAGTAAATAAATAAAGGTAAATCGTGTCATAAAATGATTTCTTCAAAACGTTGAATGTTATTTATTTGGCACGGACATCCTCAAAAAATACATGTTGTCAGGGATGCCAGGGGCAACGACCCGGCCGGGACGCCGTGAGGGACCAGAAGAGAGTCAAAGCCCACCTTGGATCACGTGAGGGCCGCCTTCCTGGTTGCTCTGGGGGCCACGGGTATAGGGCATGGAAGCTCCACCCTGTAGGGGCCCGTGGTCACTGCCAGGAGGCGCCCCAATGCCTTGGAGACCTGTTACCCCAGCACTTCCGCCACACCAGGAAGTGCTGGGGGGAAGATTTAGAACGGCGCCCGGAGAGCTGCCGGGAGGACAGCCGGCACTTCCGCCACGCTGGGGCGTGGCCAAGGGAGGAATGCCGGGAACACCTGGGGCTCATCCGGGGACTGCATAAAAGGGGCCGTCTCCATTCATTCAGCGCTAGAGTTGGGTGGAAGAAGGACAAGGCACGAGAGAGGTGTGGAGGCGGCCCGAGAAGAAGGCATTTATGGCCAGGAGTGTTGGGGTGTTTTGTGCACACTGGACTCGGTCTTAGTGACCATAAGTATTGTAAATATTGTAAATAAACACGTGTGGTGGTTGAAGAACAACATGTCCGCCTGTCTGTGTCCGGGTTGGCTCCACAATGTGTAATGCCACAAAAAGTGCATGCAGACATGTCCGTGCCAAATAAATAACATTCAATGTTTTGAAAGTATTTGTGTGATACTTCAGGCTACATACATTATATAGTTTATGCCTACATTTTGTCATCTACTAGTAGAATATAAAAAACTTTTCTGTTTTAACAATGTGTTTACACAGATTACTGTAGAAGCGGAACAGACATGAAATGCGTGTGTTCCAAACAATGATCTATTATTTCCAATCTAAAACTCTTCACTCCCAGAAAATCAATCAAGGCATGAGCTGGGAGAAGTTTGTGCACGTTCTGAGTCGGTGGGGGGATGGAATAACCGGCTGCTTGCAGCCTGATTTTTATCAGCACATTTAGATGACAAAAGACGCTGGTGGAGAGCTGAGAACGATTTCAAGAAGCGATTTTAGGTGAGACGATTTACGAGTTTTTTCGTAGGCTCTGGTAATTCTAGTGTTAATTTACATGTAAAGAAGCGATCTCATTGGCTCAGCGACAGTTCCTTTATTATATGTCTGAATTCTGTCCCAGTCCTTCTTTAATGATTTGACTGATACTAAATTATCTACCATGCCATTGAGTTTGGTATTATTTGCAGACTTAACTACTTTATTATTTATATTCCAATCAATTAATTAATGCTTTTTAAAAGAGCAGTGGCCCAGCACTGATTCCAAAGAGACATTATTTTAAAATCACCTAATTCAGAAAAAATGACTTGCACCCTATCTCTGTTCTTCTTTAAGTCAATTTTCAAGTGCACGTTGAACTCTCAGTTCTTTTAGGGTGATCACATATAGAACTTCATTAGACACCTTCTGAAAATCTAGATTAAATAACACCATATGCACCTCTCTAATTTGTAACCTTTTGTTACGTTCTCAGAGAATTCCAGCATATTAATGAAACAGAATCTTCCCAATCTACACCTATACTGACTTACTAACATGTTTCTTGATCGTTTCCTTAAAAAATTAATCTGTTAATTTAACTGTAATATATGTTAATCTTACTGGGCTATAATTCCTTGGATTGGCTCAATCACTTTTAATAAAATGATACAAGATTTGCTAGCTTCCAGAGTGTAGGAATTTTCCCAGTGTACAGTGATTTTTTAAAAATACATTTGTATAAGTACTTACTAACCCACTTAATTACCTTTGGGTACATATTATCTGGTCCCAGTAATTTTTTGGATTTCAGCTTTTTTTAATCTAGTAGGGCATTGTCTACAAATTTAAAATTAGTAATCTTCACATCAAGACAGAAGTGTAGCTACAATGAATTACATGAAAGAAATTCTCTGCAGATTTGTAGTGTCTCCGTAGAGTTGTAGATTTAAATAGCAACAGAAAATATATGGGGAATGCATACACAAAACCTGAAATCACTTGAAAAAAGAAACAATTTAGTAAATGAATAAATGATCTATAATGGTTGCAGGAGATATCACAATTGAGTGTTAACAAACTAAAGACATCATTGTTTACTGATGAGAGTCAATTGATGTTTCAGTTGATGATTTATCCAATCCACCTTTCTGCAAGGTTTCAGGTCTGGATTACCTAAACCAGAATTGGCCTCCTCATAATTTGAAAGAAATAATAAATGGTCAATTAAATTATTGGTTCTTGTCTAGTCTTGCGAGGACAAATGCGATTCTTGAAGGAGAACACATGTCTGGGGACAGCTTGCTAAATGGTTTGTAGTGAAAGCACTGAAATCAGAAATTGAAAAGGTTCCATCCCCAACATTTCCTTCTAAAAAACTGCCATTAGTTTCCTCCAGTCCATGCACTTTAAACTTTTGGAGATGCAGTATTCTATTTCTACTCATGTATTAGACAAATATGTAAAATAACTATGGAAAGACAGAGAGAGTAAAAGAGACTGATCAAAGGAATTGACACTGAGAGAAAATGCAACGGTAAAATTGTTATAAATTCAAGAGATCAGTACCTATAGCTTAACAATTAATGTATATAATTTGCTATCATTTTGACTATTACATCACTACATGGTAATACAGCAGCAAATAGTATTTAGGGCGTCTTTATATATAGACATGTTAACACACAGCAACATATACAGGTATGGCATGTTTACCATAACTAATTAGGGAGTAACGTTCACTTCACCAAATTCACTGAAGGTTGTCTCAAAATGTATGTTTTATGCCTGGCTCTGGGAGATGGATGGATGAATATTAATCAGTGGTATTTTCCCAGCCTTATTTTTAGAGTGAATGTCATTTGATCTTATCTCTACTAATGAAAGACAAAGCCCTCACTCACTCACTCACTCACTCACTCACTCACTCACTCACTCACTCACTCACTCACTCACTCACTCACTCACTCACTCACTCACTCACTCACTCACTCACTTACTGACTCACTCACTCATCAATAATTCTCCAACTTCCCGTGTAGGTAGAAGTCTGAAATTTGGCAGGCTCATTCCTTACAGCTTAATTACAAAAGTTGGGCAGGTTTCATTTAGAAATTCTACGCGTAATGGTCATAACTGGAACCTATTTTTTCGTCCATATACTATAATAGACTTCTGCTCGATGCCCGTGAGGTGGGGCGGAGTTACGCCTCCCACGTAATTTAGTGCCTGCCCATATAAGGCCGTCCGTCAGCGGCAATCCAATAGAAACACTGCCGCTAAATATTCACGGGTGAAGGACTGTGCTTATGCAGAGGAAGATGAGATGGTCAGGGTGGTGTTTGGCACAAACTCAGCAAAACTGCGAGAGAAACTTTTAAGTGCCTGGTCTTAGCTAACATTAAATACAGCCGTGGATATCGCACGAGATGGCACCAGCACAGCTGTGAACCTACGATGCATGTACACCGAGCGGCTCACATGAAATGACGCAGTGCACAGACAAAAAGCAACAGTTCCAAAGAGTGCTGAACAAAAACCGAATTACACAATTGAGAAGGCAGCAAAAAAATATGAAGCGTGTGATACATACAAGCATATTCATAAGTGCAGCTACTGCGGAAACAAAGCATACGGTGGAAAAGTCGATGTCCCGCTAAAGGAAGACAGTGTAAAAAAAACCCGTGCATGCAGTGTGTCACGTCTCAGATAAAGAAGAAGACCAGCTGTTTATTGATGCAGTAAGAAACGAATCGATGAATGAAACCTGTTATCTTTACAACGATTGACAAACACGGAATGTAACTTGAACACAACACATCCTACAAATACGAACCTGATTGAAAGAAATAATGATAATCAAATCCTTGATGACAGCAACACTTATAACACAAAACAATTACTGTACATTGACAATCATGTTACATTATTTTTAAAATGTTCCCTTTTCTTTTTCATAACTTCTTTAACACACCACTTCTCCGCTGTGAAGCGCGGGTATATATAATATATACAGGTGTATATATATATATATATATATATATATATATATATATATATATATATATATATATATATATATATATATATATATATATATATATATGTATATATATACCCCGATCTACATACTCTTAAATAGACAAACCACAAGCCGTGGCGCAATGGTAGAGACTTCGCCTCTAGCTCCGAGGTTCGATTCCCAATAGGGGGTGCATTGAGTATGTACGCGCGCTTCCCCATTCATTTTACCCTCGCATCCCCTTAGTTTGAGATGTATGAAAAAATATGCGGTTAACGCAGAAAGACAGATCACCAATTGAAGCTTTATGAATAATGGATACAAAGCGCATTCCTAAGACTGATTGGAGGCAAATTTCATTTCAAAAGACTACCCGACAGAAGCCTTGATAAAAGTGTGGTTTTGTGCAAACTGTCCAAATACGAACCTAAGAAGAAATTATATATAAAGAAATTATAATCAAATCCTTGATGACTGCAACACTCATAACGGTCACAAAACTATTACATTCACAATCATGTTACGTTATTTTTAAAATGTTTCCTTTTCTTAGCACAAGCACAGCTGAGAAGCTTCGATGCATGTACTCCATAACGCGTTAAAAAAATAATGCATTTAATCACACTTTCAATTCCAAGCAAAGGGGAACTTATGTCAATGCATGATTTCCTGGTATATCGATTACATTGATGCACACATCAGAGCTACAAAAATGTTAGAGTCGGAATAAAGCGCGTTCCTACGACTGATCGGAGGAAAATTTCATTTCAAAAGACTACCTGATGGAAGCCTTGATAAAAGCGTGGTTTTGTGCACACTGAAAAGCAAGCAAAATTAGATGCATTACAGAAAGCGGACTTTGTGGCTCTTACTGGGGATCATTGGACTTCCGTGACCGTTAGTAATTCTAATTACATCTAATTAAAAAATGTTCAATGATCACACTGTTTTAGCCTAATGTACAAAATAATTTTGGCTAAGGTTACTCAGAGTTTAAAGGTGAAGCTTGTCAAATTACCTTTTATGTTTCTGCCTTATTTTTTAAGAAGAAAAACTGCACTTTATGTTGAAATTTTTGTTATTATTATTTAAAGAAAATACCATTCTGAAAATGTACTTAAAGTACTTAAAATACCACTTTATTTTTAAGACTGCCCAATTTTAGCCAGGGGTGATATTTTTGTTTCTGTTTTGAATTGTAATGCAGTTTAAAAGCATTTTTTTTTCAAAAATTAAAAGAGCTTGAGTTTACAATATTCATGTCCATGTCTATTATTTGATTCTGTTGCCCACTAAAGCCCTTTTAAATTAAAAAAAAACATTTGCGATTTGGGGCAAATTTTCATGTGTGATTACATACGATTAATCAAGATTAATTATTACACAGCCTCTAATTAATTAGATTAATTTTTTTAATCGAGTCCCACCCCTAATATATATATGTAGATTTGTATATATATATGTGTATATACAGTATATATGTAGATATGTATATGTATATATGTGTGTGTGTGTGTATATATGTGTATATATGTATATGTGTATATATATGTATATGTATATATATATAGTATGTATATACAGTGGTGTGAAAAACTATTTGCCCCCTTCCTGATTTCTTATTCTTTTGCATGTTTGTCACACGAAATGTTTCTGATCATCAAACACATTTAACCATTAGTCAAATATAACACAAGTAAACACAAAATGCAGTTTTTAAATGATGGTTTTTATTATTTAGGGATAAAAAATCCAAACCTACATGGCCCTGTGTGAAAAGTAATTGCCCCTGAACCTAATAACTGGTTGGGCCACCCTTAGCAGCAATAACTGCAATCAAGCGCTTATGATAACTTGCAATGAGTCTTTTACAGTGCTCTGGAGGAATTTTGGCCCACTCATCTTTGCAGAATTGTTGTAATTCAGCTTTGTTTGAGGGTTTTCTAGCATGAACCGCCTTTTTAAGGTCATGCCATAGCATCTCAATTGGATTCAGGTCAGGACTTTGACTAGGCCACTCCAAAGTCTTCATTTTGTTTTTCTTCAGCCATTCAGAGGTGGATTTGCTGGTGTGTTTTGGGTCATTGTCCTGTTGCAGCACCCAAGATCGCTTCAGCTTGAGTTGACGAACAGATGGCGGACATTCTCCTTCAGGATTTTTGGTAGACAGTAGAATTCATGGTTCCATCTATCACAGCAAGCCTTCCAGGTCCTGAAACAGCAAAACAACCCCAGACCATCACACTACCACCACCATATTTTACTGTTGGTATGATGTTCTTTTTCTGAAATGCTGTGTTCCTTTTACGCCAGATGTAACGGGATATTTGCCTTCCAAAAAGTTAAACTTTTGTCTCATCAGTCCACAAGGTATTTTCTCAAAAGTCTTGGCAATCATTGAGATGTTTCTTAGCAAAATTGAGAAGAGCCCTAATGTTCTTTTGCTTAACAGTGGTTTGCGTCTTGGAAATCTGCCATGCAGGCCGTTTTTGCCCAGTCTCTTGCTTATGGTGGAGTCGTGAACACTGACCTTAATTGAGGCAAGTGAGGCCTGCAGTTCTTTAGACGTTGTCCTGGGGTCTTTTGTGACCTCTCGGATGAGTCGTCTCTGAGCTCTTGGGGTAATTTTGGTCGGCCGGCCACTCCTGGGAAGGTTCACCACTGTTCCATGTTTTTGCCATTTGTGGATAATGGCTCTCACTGTGGTTCGCTGGAGTCCCAAAGCTTTAGAAATGGCTTTATAACCTTTACCAGACTGATAGATCTCAATTACTTCTGTCCTCATTTGTTCCTGAATTTCTTTGGATCTTGGCATGATGTCTAGATTTTGAGGTGCTTTTGGTCTACTTCTGTGTCAGGCAGCTCCTATTTAAGTGATTTCTTGATTGAAACAAGTGTGGCAGTAATCAGGCCTGGGGGTGGCTACGGAAATTGAACTCAGGTGTGATACACTACAGTTAGGTTATTTTTTAACAAGGGGGCAATTACTTTTTCACACAGGGCCATGTAGGTTTGGATTTTTTCTCCCTAAATAATAAAACCATCATTTAAAAACTGAATTTTGTGTTTACTTGTGTTATATTTGACTAATGGTTAAATGTGTTTGATGATCAGAAACATTTTGTGTGAGAAACATGCAAAAGAATAAGAAATCAGGAAGGGGGCAAATAGTTTTTCACACCACTGTATATATAATATATATATATGTATATGTATGTATATATATCTGTATATATATATCTGTATATATGTATATATTTGCATATGTGTATATATATATTTATATATGTATATATATGTATATATACAGTACAGGCCAAAAGTTTGGACACACCTCCTCATTCAATGTGTTTTCTTTATTTTCATGACCATTTACATTGGTAGATTCTCACTGAAGGCATCAAAACTATGAATGAACACATGTGGAGTTATGTACTTAACAAAAAAGGTGAAATAACTGAAAACATGTTTTATATTCTAGTTTCTTCAAAATAGCCACCCTTTGCTCTGATTACTGCTTTGCACACTCTTGGCATTCTCTCGATGAGCTTCAACAGGTAGTCACCTGAAATGGTTTTATTTTCCACGGGGAAATTCACATAATCCAGCAGCAGCATACTGATACAAAAAACAATATTAAATTAAAAAGTAATAAAAATGCAGGTAAAAACAGACAATAACTTTGAATAATGTTAGCATTTCCCCAGGTGGAATTGAAGAGTCGCATAGTGTGGAGGAGGAACGATCTCCTCAGTCTGTCACTGGAGCAGGACAGTGACAGTAGTCTGTCGCTGAAGCTGCTCCTCTGCCTAGAGATGATACTGTTCAGTGGATGCAGTGGATTCTCCATGATTGACAGGAGCTTCCTCAGCGCCCGTCGCTCTGCCACAGATGTTAAACTGTAGAGCTTCATTCCTACAATAGAGCCTGTCTTCCTTACAAGTTTGTCCAGGTGTGAGGCGTCCTTCTTCTTTATGCTGCCTCCCCAGCACACCACCGTGTAGAAGAGGGCACTCGCCACAACCGTCTGGTAGAACATCTGCAGCATCTTATTGCAGATGTTGAAGGACGCCAACCTTCTAAGGAAGTATAGTCGGCTCTGTCCTTTTTTTACACAGAGCATCAGTATTGTAAACCATGATTACTATTTTAAAGTCAATTCTGAATGACACAGGTCTCTTTTCCTAGTTAGGATTCTAGCAGCAGCATTCTGCACTAGTTGCAAACAATTTATGTCTTTTTTGGGTAGTCCTGAGAGGAGTGCGTTACAGTAATCTAGACGACTGAAAACAAAAGTGTGAACTAATTTTTAGCATCTTTCAATGATATAAGAGGTCTAACGTTTGCTATGTTTCTTAATTGAAAAAATGCTGTCCTAGTGGTCTGATTAATATGCGATTTAAAATTCAGGTTACAATCAACAGTTACCCCTAAATTCTTTACCTCCATCTTGACTTTTAATCCTAATGCATCAAGTTTATTTCTAATAATCTCATTATCTCCATTATTGCCAATCAGTAAAATTTCTGTTTTCTCTTTATTTAACTTGAGAAAATTGCTATTCATCCAATGAGTAACACAAGTAAGACATTGTGTTAGTGAAATAACAGCGTCTGGGTCATCAGGTGCAATTGATAAATACAGCTGTGTGTCATCAGCATAGCTGTGGTAACTCACGTTGTAACCTGAGATAATCTGACCTAACGGAAGCATGTAGATTGAGAAGAGCAGTGGACCCAGGAGAGAGCCTTGTGGAACACCATATAGAATATCATGTGTCTTTGAGTTATAATTACCACAACTAATAAAAAATTTTCTCCCTGCCAGGTAGGATTCAAACCAATTTAAGACACTGCCAGAGAGGCCCACCCATTGACTAAGGCAATTTCTAAGAATGTTGTGATCAATGGTGTCAAATGTGGCACTCAGATCTAAGAGGATGAGAACAGATACATGGCCTCTGTCTGCATTTACCTGCAAGTCATTTGCCACTTTAACGAGTGCAGTTTTTGTGCTGTGATTTGTCCTGAAACCCGGCTGAAATTTTTAATAAAACCTCCTGATGTCAGCCTTTCCAGTTTCCCATAGATGTGCCACGCAGCTATTGTTATGTACTCGGTTGTGTTTGCCCTCTCACTCACTCAAAGATAGTCCACAGACCTAGTCTTAATATTCCAATCCCAATCTTCCCTCTTTCTGTTTTACACTGCTGTTTATGTGACATTTGGTTTTGATCCTTCCACCTAGATCTTTTGATGTTTTATTCTTTTATTGGTTCTGTTTAAATCTACCAGTATTACAATCAGAATAGAATTTATGAACTGAGAAACTTTATAATGACATTTAGAGAAGAATGTAGCTAATAATACAAAAATATCCTTAAGAATGTGTTTTAGTGGGAAGGTAACAGTAAAAGAAGTGATGAAGTATATGACACTGAAACAACAGTGGCCAGAAGAAACACTACAAAACTCTAAATGATGTGGTGTTTACAGTGAAAAACATAAATTCTGTTATGATTTAAAAGAAAAAAAAAACAACTAGACTGTTGAAAAATAACAGCAATTATATCCCAATTTTTAATGTTCAGATGTGAGGAAGTTCTTGAAATCTAGTTTTTACATTTTCGGATTCAGCTCAAAATACAGTCAGAATTCTACGACAAAATTTCAGAGATTGTTAATTGGCCTTTCCACCCTTACAAGACTACAAACTAATCATAGCTCTCAAGAAAAATTCAAATTTGAAGGACTTATTGGTGCAAGTCTCATGCACCAACAACAAAAAAACTAATAAACCAGCTTGGGTGGTTCTGTTTCTAAATAAAAAAAAATCCAAAATAAAATAACTAAAATAGAAATTCGTATTTTTCAAACTTTTCAATTGCACTCAAAAAACTGCATTTACGCAATCCAGTGTAGAAGCTGTGGGAAAATTTATATCGGGGAAACTAAAAATGAATTGAGGGACAGGTTCGTACAACATTTGCAGTTTATAGAAAATCATACAAAGCAAACAGTTCTTTATCAGCACTTCTCCAATTGTACTCCTCAACCAACTATGTTTGGTTTGGAAAAAAACAGATTGGTCCAAAAGAATATGTTTAAAAAAAGAAAATTACTGGATAAACTCATTTACAACGTATCATCCAAATGGGCTGAATGAAAGATAGATAGAAAATATGGTTGATTTAATTTAAGGATTAATGGGGTTTTATTTTGTTTTATTTAGTTAATTTTAATTAATTAGGATATTCCAGATAATTGTTCAAGAACTAGAATATCTTTTTAATAAGGAGTGCAGAGAGCCAATGCCATAGCAGTAATGCTATTATCCACTACCCTAAGCCTAACAATAGTTACCCCTTTAGTAAAGAAGCAATCATTGGGCTGAGTCAGGTAATTATAGACCAGTTAATTTAATGTTTATCAAAGGTAAAACAATGAAAGCAGTTAAAAAAAAAGATCAAAATCCAGCTATCTGGTACGTGTGTGGTAGCAAAGAGTCAACACAGGATCATAAGGCAGTATACAATAGTATATACCTTTCAAAATTGGTAAAGTCTCTCATGGGATACTAGTCGTCAAACTACAAGGTATAGGGATTCAGGGAAAAGTGTGCATATTGCCTCAGAAATGACAAAATACATTTACAAAACTTGGCATTTCAAAGAGATGTTACAAAAGAGTAACTAAAAAGTAATAGATGATCCTAAGTAAGCTGGGTTCTAATATGCGCCTTGAGTCAGTACAATCTCTACTGAAGCTCCCAGACAGACTTGCTGGCAGATTAAGTTGAATTTAGATGCATATTTGAAATGAAGGAAAATGTATTTGCCCAACAGAAGATTTGGGAAAACCTGGATGTCCAAGTAAACTTTGCATTGTCCTTATTAAAACACTGGATACAAGTGATTCAAAAGGCTAAGAGAATGTTAGTACAAGTAAAGTGCCATTATGGTTAAGCTGTGTAGCACAGTTGTAAGGCCCCATCTGGACTCTGTGTTACAAGATGATAACAATGGTAGAAAAAGAACAGAGGAGATTGACTGCATTTGTTAAGAGCTTCATTAAAGGAGCTGAATCTTTTTACTTTAATCTGTGACATGATGAAAGTGTATAACAGCAATATTTATTTCTATAACACATTTTCATACAAAACATGGAAATCATAGTGCTTTGCAAGATGTTAAGAAAAAAATGCAAGTAACAAGAAAAATAATAAATTAGAAATAAACAAGTACATCCATGAATAAATAAATAATAAATAATTAACATGAAAAATTACACATAATACAGATAAACAAGTAACAGACAAAGTAGAGTACTTAGTTATAGATTAGACTGCTAAATTCATTTTTTAAGTAGCTAATGGTTGTAACAATAAGTCTGATGCTGTCCTCAGATGGCCAGGGAAAACAGAATAATAAAAAATTTAGCTGGTGAGATGGAGATAATAAACCTGCAGGGTCCTAGGGCAAATGACCACCCAAACCCCACTAGGCATTCTACCTATTCTTAAGTAGTTCCTTTTTTTTGGTCACTTTTTTGTAGAATGCTGGACGAGACCCCTAGATTCATGAGTATCCACACGGCTTCTAACATCACAGAAGACTGTGGAGTACTTTGATCCGACGGTGGTGGTGCAAAATGCCACCAAGAAAACCAGAAAACTTAGAATAGCGATCGTCTGTAGTATAATACATATGTAATCTTTTAGAAGAAACACCTAATTTAAATTTATGAAGGAAAGAATATGGGTGGCTGTCATCTATTAAGTTATAATTAGTTCTTTAAGAAGAGGATGGCACACAATTTGAAATTTGCTAAGGGTAAAATCTGCACAGATATTACAAATTATGCAATACAAAGATAAATATAGATTCATGAAACAAGTCACCAAGTATCTCTCAATCTAAACTAGTGGTGTCCAGTCCCAGCCCATGGTACTTGAAAGCCACTGCACTGGAGTCTTCTTCCAACAGGTGGAAGGCCTGAAATCCCCTTTAAACATAATTGAGATTCACATTAACTGAGCAAAGTCTTTTCTGACAAATACAATGCAGGGTTTTTTTTATTTAATTTTTAGTTTTATATTTCTTTTCAATGTACAGTATTACCTGGTATTCTAATACTTTCAACAAGTTCAAGGCTTCTGTTAATTCTGTGTTTTGTATGAAATAGTTTTTGACACTTCTTACTATAGTTTTTGCCAAATATGATACTGTTTTTGGAAGAAGCATTGTTGTAGTTGTTACAGCTATTTAGAAACTGAGAAGCAGATTTCCAAAACTCCTAATTCAGTATGCCAGTTAATTTGTGAGAATTTCCAAAAATGTACTCAAAAAAATCAAACATGTCTCTATACTTGCTAAACCTATTCTAAATCATATCTTAGGTCAAACAGGAAGAAAAGCGGGACAATTTTTAAAAGTGTTATTTTAAATCAATGTTCACTATGTTCTCTAGACCAAATTGTTAGAAAGTACTTGTGTAATTTTCATTGTATGTGGTCCAAGGGCACCAAATAAGATTACAATCTGGCTTAAGAAACCTGCCTTTATCCCATGAGGGAGCACTAAAAATCCTCTTGAAATCTTGCAAGAGCAGATGAAGGTGCACTTGGGCACGGTGCCTTAGGGCATCAACAGTCTATCTGTTATACTAGAGATTTAAATTCTGGCAGCAGACTTAAATCAGTAGCAGAATTCAGTCAGCTCCCTGATCCCTGCTACACAAGCTTGACAGCTTTCTGTATTACTGTGAGAGGAACTATTTCGCAACATGAGAATTTGGGACTGAGGAAGATACAGGCAGTGTTTAGAGTCATATGTATTGACATTAAAATTTGATGTAACGTTTTTCTTCTGCATTATACCACATTTTTACTGTGTTTTTATGTTGCACTACTGGGGGCTTTTTCCAAAATCTTGACATTTTTTACACACTCCAAGAAAAGTCAAGATGTATAGTCTCATAAATATGTCATGGGTCAGTCCTTTTGAACAGTACTTAGTGCACTCTTTGTGGGACTAGGGTGGCATTGCATGCATTTGGCCAATCCACCTAAAATGTTTATTCTAAAACAGAAGGAGCAGCATTCTACTCTAATGTCCTTCCATACTGCCATCCCACTTAAATCGGTATATATCTCATTAACACAGTTGATGTCTTAGATTAGTCTGGAAAATGAATCATTTCATTCATCTATCTATAATAAGTCAAAAGTTATTTTTTAATTACAGGGCCACAAAAAGTACTGTTCTTAGTTTATGAGAAGCCCTGTGATGGTGTTTTATAGGCAGAATGCTACTTTAATTAATTAATTAATTTATTTATTTATTTATTTGTGGTCAGCGTTTTATTGAAAAAATGAAAAAAGGAGTACAGTAAAAGGAAACCAACAAAAATAAATGATATTTGGGGTATGTAAGAACAAAAACAAAACATTCACCATCAGTGTCCACCCATCCTAAATGTTGCTTTCATAATAAAAGATTTGTTATGAAGTGACTGAAGATTATTAAGGTGAAGAAGCAAACTTTGGAATGTACAAATGAAATATAGGCAGAATGTTACTTTATTTATTTTTGTGGTCAAATTTGTATTGATAAAATAACAATAATAACAGATTTTTGGCATATGTAAGAACAAAAACAAAATATTGCCCACCAGTGTTTACTTTCATAATAAAGCATTTATTGTAAAGTGAGGGAAGATTATTAAAGTGAAGAAGAAAACTTTATTCAAATAAAATTTTTGACTTATGTTTCTGATTCTTTGACCTTCAGTGATTTGTTTAAATTCTGTGAAATTGTTAAGATATATAAGTATCTGCCTTTTAAAAATTGCCTTTAAATAGTTTAAATAATAACAATTATTTCCATAAAATACTGCATTGAATGACAAAAATGCACTATTGGTTGAAAACTGATTGTTTTATAACCAAACATTTTTAAAATGGTTGATAGCTTAATAAACAATTTTAAGTTAGTAATTAGTAAGTTTACCGGTATAGTGTTTCTATTGCTTTAGCAGAAAGAACCAGAAATACAAAAAATAGCTAATTTAAGAAAACTTAGTGAAGTTCCATGCATTGAATGTTTTTTTGAATGGTTTTTTTAACAGCCCAATTTGTGTTTTCTTTTAATAAAGAATGTTTATGATGGTTATGATGAGATATTTTTTGCATTTTGCTTTTACTTTACCCCATACCTGTGACAGTAATGACCGTGAAACCCCATTAAATGCAAGTGCCAATGTGGTACACTGCTTTAAGTCCCTATTGATAAAATACAATATTCCTATTGGATTGGAGTGAGTGAATTCAGCAAACCAATAATAGAATAGGTGGTGAATGTGAGTGTGCTCTGTGATGAACCATAATGTCCTCCACAGTTTTTTATTGAATTTTAACCAAAACTGAAGGAGAAGCTTTTGATATCCAAACTCAATTTTAAAAAAGTACTTTTAGACAGTCAGCCGGATAGATAGATAGATAGATAGATAGATAGATAGATAGATAGATAGATAGATAGATAGATAGATAGATAGATAGTTGTATTTTAGTAACTGTGACAAACTCAAACTTTAAATAGTTCTATCATCTTCATCCATGTGTGAGAAAAAGTCAGAAAACACAGATACGTTTCTACCCTATGGTTTAGCTTAGTTGCTGTATATTTAACATTTTGTTGCTAAAAATAAAATATGCTAGTCATGCAAAATGAAAGCTTCTTCCCAGTTCATTTTTGATCTCTGTCAGGGTTGCAGTGGTGACATAGTCTAAGCAATATTTTACAGCTTTTCTGCAGAAATTCTCAGATGCACCTAGGCTACTCGGAATGTATACATTATGAAATGTAACTTGAAACTCTTTCCTGGAATGCTATTCTTGGTACACATTCTATAGGAGGTGCAAGGGTTTGACGAATCCACCTGAAGTGTTTCTGCTCAATCAGGAGAAGCTCAGTTCTATTTTGAGGTCCTTTCATGTCTCCAAGCTTGTAATCATATTTTGGACAGGGAGCCCAGTAACTACACATTGAAATCTCTTTTTGGCTACATGTACTCACAATGTCAATTGTTTGGTCATTAATCAGAGATTTAACCATAGGTGAGGACCGGGGTATAGACTGAGCGTAACTAGGACTTACTCCTGGAGCTGGGTTTTGGAGTGGTGCTTTGTTGGTAATCCTGCAGTGGTTGCATGACCAATGTATTCTTGTCATTCTCAGCCTGAAAAAAGTTTAGGAGGCTGCCATGTGGATTACCACCCTCAAGAAGAAAAGTAAGGGTCCAATGCGGTCCTAGTTGGGTGACAAGCGAGAATGGGACAGATTCATGTGCACAAGACTTTGGCTCTTTGGAAATGGGCCTAAATCACTCATTTTTTACTCTGATTAGGGTGAAGTAGAATGTTTCAGTCTAGGAGGAGACTGATAAACATGTCGTATTGGGTAACGTGGATAGTCCACCACAGTGGAGAGTAAATTTAAGCAGAGCACCATGTGACACTGTGACAACCAGACGTGTTCCACAGGGAGTATCTGCAGCAGTGAGCAAGAAGGGTTGCAGATATTGGTATATAAAGAGATTTCAGGTTTGCTGCAGAACCCCCTAATCAGTAATGCTATAAAGATCATTTTAAATCATTCAACTCTGATTTAACATTTCTACAAATCACAATTGTTATTGGCATCAAAGCCTGAAATAGATTTATCTTGTAATATTAGTGACTCAAATAAAAGGCTATCAACAAGAAAGCATTAAAAGTTACTCATTCCTTTTACTCACTCAAACACTCCATCCTTAGTCATTGCCATCGTCACTATATTCTCAACAGTAGTGACTCTGCATAAAAAAAAATGTGGAATGTGGAGTTTACATATATCACATAATCTATATTTTGTTTTTATTTTTATTGTTGTTTCCTCTGTATTCTATATTATCATGCATGTACATGCACATAATGCAAATTTAGTGACCACATGCAGATGACCAGTCAAAAATCTTAAGTTTTGATTTGACAAAAATATGTAAATCAGTGAAATAATCAGTTCAGTTCAGATTTATTGTCATGGAGTACAATAAAAGTCTTATTTGTATTCTTGACCTACATGCAATATTCACCAATTTCTGGAATCACAAGTCTTTCTCCATAGGTTACAGAAGTGTGGTCTTAGCTTCCAGGGCTACATTAAAGTCCCTTTTGGCTTTTTTTTGCTATTGGCAGTTTGGCTGATCAACTGAAGGTTATCATTTCCAAAGAGGGATAATCTATGTTGGGGATTTCATTAACATTACTAGTCCCAGAACTTTATACCTCAAGCAATCAAAACTAAGATCAAAAAGGTTCACCACAATTAACAGAAGAGTATCATTCTTTTTGTCCTCTATCAATAATAAATTGGCTGTGTAGTATTCTACTATGTCCATCAGTTATCAGTTTGTGTACTACCTGGTGACTGCAGTAAAATTAATTTTTTTTAATCAGAATCTTGGAAATCCTGATTTGACTAATTGACTTTGTGTGTGTGCTATGTTCCGATTCTTGTACTTTGTGAGTAGGGTCACTTTTACCTTCACCTGCTCCTTTTATGCTGTAGCTCAGCAAAAGGTATGGTTGTTGATTTTTCTCTGAATGTTAGCTGGGAACATATGTCAGATCAAAAGATTGCCCTGGATTTACAGAGCTGTCTTCTTAACAAGCACATGAAAGGCCAGATCAGAGAGAATATGAGATTTTAGGCAGCTTTTCAACACATAGCAAATACACTCTGGCATTTCTATTTGGTATATAGGTTTTGTTCAAGTATGCTGCTTAGATTATCATGTTGTTATATTCATAATTCCAATTGTAGGTACTTCATTCTGGCAAGAAGGGCACAGGATTGGTGTTCAGTTTACAGGCTTATAGTTACTTAGCTTGTATGAGTACATACCCATCCATCTAATTATTGTCAAACTCATTTAATACAGGCCACAAATGTGTAAGCAAATCCTCGAAAGGGTGGCTTATTCCACACATTTAAATTGGGGAAATATAGTCATCTATTAACCAGACATACACATTGTTGACTCCATTGGGAAAACTGGATTAGCCTGCAAAAACAAAACAGGAAAAACACACGTACAGAGGGAGATACTGTAATGTAAAAACTGCATACATGGCAGTGCTAACCACCACACCACCAAGAATTACCAGCAATGGTCTTTAGAAACCATCATTTTCAGTGTTAACACTGCTGCTTCACAACTCTGGAGACCTGGATTCAAATCTTGACTTTGTAACTGTCTTTATGGAGTTTTCAGATAGTGAAATTAGTGATCTCAGAAAATGAAAGAACTGTTCATAAGAAATGGTGGATGCTATTTTGTTGAAACTAAGAATGTAATTAAACATGAATCATTAATATACAGTATTGCTTTTTGTGCTGTTGTCATTAAAATATAAAATACTCAGCTAAAGTTTCTGGATGATTAAAAACAAAAAGAAAATTTGAAACAGAATGGTGTGGCAAGTAGTCCCACCAGCTCTCAATACTTAGGTACCTTATTTGATTCTGAGCTGTTTTCTTCAGTGTGAAATTGTCATTTTCCTCCTGTCCTTGTGTGGATGTCATTCAGTGTCCTGCTGCAATTCAGCTTGATTTGTGACTGTAAATTGCCCAGGAGTGTGAGCATGTGTACCCCATGATGCATTGGCTTCTTATTAATAGCTTCTTCTTACACAGAGCCAGCTTCAGCCTAAATAGCCTCTACTGTAGTTCTGAACTAGAACAGTGAGTATGACACGGGCAGGTTTATAGATGAACAATTTTCTAAAATTCATTGTCTCTTTTTAATTTTTAATGGGGCTTAGGGCATTGGCCTTTAAATTACACAGCTGCCAGTTCAAATCACATTGGATCCACTGAGTGACCCAGAGCAAGTTATATAAACTGCCTGTGATCCATTTGTGATAGATATTTCAGAACCACTGTCCTAATCTTGTAAATCACTTGAGATAAGATTGTATACAGAATATGCAGGGTATAACATAATTATTAGTAATGTGCAATGTATTCTTAATAGGTACACATCCATCCTTACACCCTATGAAGTAAGTGGAACTTGTGTATAAGAAATAATGAAATGCTATAATAATAATAATTTATTATTATTATTATTATTATTATTATTATTATTATTATTATTATTATTATTATTATACCCTTCTGTCAGTGTTCTACAGTACCCACTGCATTTACCAGAGGTCCACTCAGGCTTTGAATTCAGCTTGTTATTCAGCTGAGGACTCATCGAAGATTGTGGACTGTGCCGGGGTGTGCGATCTTCTGGATCTCTTTCACACTAACTCTACATCAGCGTTCCCAACCTTTAAGTATTTGCAGTTTTAATTGCGCCCCCCTAACATTTTTTTTGAAATGTTGATGCATATTTTATTATACCTACTTAACTTTTATCGACATTTATCTAACTCTATATTCATTGTTCTAGTATCAGAATGTAGTTTAAATTAATTTGCTTTGGTTTCAACAGATTTTTTTTTTCATATTTTTGATTCTTGTTTTCATTTTTTCACATCTTCATGCCCCCCTTATTGTTTCTTTGCATCCCCCTAGAGGGGCCCGCCCCACAGGTTGAGAACCACTGCTCTACATGGGTATTTGTCCAGCTGCATTTAGTGTGTTGATGGTTCCCAGTTTGCCTACGACTACTGGAGCCACTCTTGTCTTTGTGTTCCATAATCATCTGACTTTGATCTCTAGGTCTTCATATGTCATGATCTTCTCTGTCTCCTTGCTCGGAATGTTGTTGTCATGTTGTCACATCGATGAAGACACATGACTTGCTCTTCTTGTCATGAGACACAATGACCAGCCTATTAGCAGTAATTATATGGTCTGTGGGAATAGTCTTTTCCCACATGTTAACACCGGTTTCAATGGCCGCGTCTGGTATATGCTTGTACCACTTGTCCATTGTTGGAACACCCAGCTATTGACATAAAGCCAGGTGTAGGTTCATACTGGCCCTGTTATGATGTTCAAGATATTCCTTCAGGGCCAGTGAACAACATCCAGACACTATGTGGCTGATGGTCTCCTCAGCTTTACCACACATTACAGCATTTGTTGTTGACTGATGTATCTATGATATACTTCTGGTGGTACCAAGTGTTCAAGGCCTGTCTTGAGTGACTGTGATAAGTCTTTCAGTTTTCCCCTTGACACGTGAACTTTGAAGCAATGCATGTGTCAGGTCCTTGTTGACGTACAGTCTGGCCAGATTCTTGAAGAACTGGCCATGCAAAGGCTTCTTCTTGTAGCACTTTATCCTGGCCTCCGTGATCTTGGACTTGAGTAACTGCTTTTGAATCCTGGCCTCCATAATCTTGGAATTGAGTAACTGCTTATTATTATTATTATTATTATTATTATTATTAATAATAATAATAATAATAATAATTTAATATTTTCTTTAAAAATCTAGTTCAGTACTGAGCAACTGTATAATCTTGTTTTGGCTACTGCTTTACTCTTGCTTTATTTTGTTTTCCTTTTATTGAGCATTTAAGAAGCAAATTCATCTTTGCCTATTGCATATCTTGTTTTTTCAGTCTGCAAATTAATCTTTTGTTCTCTGTCTAAAATATATTGACTTTGTTAGCTTTTTAAATTTAATTTTGTCCCACCTTTTTCTTGGCAGGTATTGAATAGGTTCAAATTACACCTCTAAATGTGATCAAATAGTTAAAGATGCATCAATCAGCGCAGTTAAGAATGGCAGAACAAGCAGGTTAATCACCAAGAATTCAATAAACAATCATTGAAGAATTCAGCCTCCTCTGCTGTTGTGGACTTCAGGCTGTGAAGTGCTCCCCTGATGGCAGGCAGACACCCTGCTGTGCTCGCACAGGCACAGGCAAAGCCCTGGCCTGTATTTTATTTCGAGCTCTAGGGCTGTGATGCAGCAGAAAAGACAACTCACACAGAGCTGTGCTTTTTAAATAACCGAGTCTTGCTGTTTTAAGCAGCTTCCTTCCTTTCCCAAAGAAGAAATCAGACTAAACCACCTACTGCAAGCCCAAATGTGCCAGGACTTGTTTTAACAGTAATTTTATTACTGAAATTACAGAGAAACATAAACAAAATAAAATAACAAACTGACTAGACTGCATAGACAGATCTCATTATCTATCCATTCATTGTAAATCCTGCTTTGTCCAATTTGGTTTCATAGGAAAGCAGGATACTATTTCATCATACACCCCGGGCTGAACATCAGTCCGCCACAGTATGAACACACACATTCTGTATCAACGCTAGACTACAAAGACAAGATGAACATTTTCTTTTTAAGCAATCAAGATTAAAAAGTAACATTATAGGAGTGTTTAAAGTTATGATGGAATTCAGAATGGTAGATGACAGCTGTTACATTTTAATTTGTTCTTCAATAAGAATGTGGGAGCACAGATGGAAGTTAAGTATAAATTTTCTACATATCACAGAAAGCACATCTTCACATAAAGTACAGTAGGTATGGGGTTATAAGTTACTAAGCAGTTTTATAGATAGTAGTAGTTTGGTGACCTTCAAATCTCGACTTGACAATTTTTTTGAAAGTGTTAGAAGATGATAAATAAAGATTTAAAGATTGATGAGCTAAGTTGGGCTTAACGGTCCATTCCAATAAAAACTTTTTTTTTATGTTATTATGCTAATGGTTGGTTGAAACTAATTACAGGTGACTTATTTATAGAGGCCAATATTGCACTGTAGTGTAAAGCCTAGTTTGTTAGTTTCCACACACTAGTTTAACCATTTCAAAGGGTGTTTGATATTTTCCTGAATACTTCATAATCCATCCTAATTTGGATAGCAGAAAGGCCATGTACACAGTTTCATTGTTTGGCTCACTCTCCTAATGTGGATCAAGGCGGTTTTGGCTGAGAAACAACAAAGGAGCTGAGAATTGTCATTCATATGATAAGGATGAGTGGGTGAGCACTTTTATTCTGAGCTAAGAATGGAACTGAGGCTTGTCAGTTAGCTGAAGACCATTGATGTCTCAAGGAAACTTCACGGAAAACCAAATGTATTACTGAGGCAGCAAAGCCTAGGGGGCAGTGTTGTTGTTTAGTAGGGTGTTTCTTTTTGATCATATTGTAGCTGAATTTTCTCTTAAGACATGCATCTTCTGCTTAACACTGAGTGTACACGAAGGTAGAGGTGTGTGAGAACAGTTCTAATGATTTCTGTTATTTTGTTACTAAATGCACTACTATATAGTTTAATATCAGTGTCCAAATCAGATATAAACTGTATTTTTTTAATGTGATAGAATATGATAGAAGCCTTCTTTTATTACATACAGTCACTCACATAAGTACATTTTAAAGATACCAATTAACTTATCACACATGCTTTAGATATGTGGGTGGAAACCAAAGTACCAGATGAAAATCCACATGAGAATGTGGAATCTTCGCACTGACAGTGACCTTGCCAGCAACTAAACCCACGAATTTATTATAAAACAAAAAAATGCTGATATTGATATTTTGGAAAATAAAAATAAATTTTATTCTGAGACATGTAATTCTTTGTGGCGTTATCAGCTCATGGATCAAATAGTTATTTTTTCAGAAATTAAAATATATAGTCAAATGTTGAAAGAAGAAATATCTATCTATCTATCTATCTATCTATCTGTCTGTCTGTCTTTGAGTGATCTATCTGTCTGTCTGTCTGTATTTTTGAGTACTCTATCTATCTATCTATCTATCTATCTATCTATCTATCTATCTATCTATCTATCTATCTGACTGTATGCTCTGTCTGTCCGTCTTTCTGACTGTGTGCTCTGTCTGTCATTTTACCTGTGTTCATGATAGTCCTTGCTGTATAGTCTGTGACTGCTCAAACAAGTTTGCATTTGACCAGCTGCTTTTTGTTCTTTTTTCTCTTATACTATCTGCAAACACAGAATTTACAACATACAGTACACTGTGTTGGTTTTAATGCTAGAACTGTATTATTTTTAGCAGTTTATCATTTTCAAACTACTGATTGTAAGAGAAATGCAGTCTAAAAGGGTTGGGGGCCTGTTATCCCCAATCTTTTGTGTTTCAGTTCAGTCACTTATTGCCCATTAAAGAAGAAATGCTATGTTAATGCAAAGGGAGAAGAAAATCAATGCTACTCAGATCAGTAGCTGTGGGGAAACAGTGCAGCAGCTGGTTTGCAAACAGCAAGCCCACACAGATCAATGAAATTACAAGCTAAATCTGCTGATGCTCACAAACTGCTCATGCCTCTGTGATGTCTAACCTTTCTCAAGTTCAAGATCTCTGGCAAGCCAACAATGGAGTACAGAAAAAATATGTGCCACGGGCATGAAAATTTTGCTTGTAATCTGCTTACTTTTTGTTACATGCTTGGCAATGGAAGCAGATTAGAAACAACCGTTTTTTTCTTCTTGTATAAATTATGGCATTGTTTTGATATTTTTCCTACTTACTACATTGAACCATTTTTGTTTACTTAAATGTCACGAATTAGAAACCATAGTACTGAATAAAGGACCTATTCAGTATAACAGGCAGTACTCTATGAAGCTAGCAAAATGTATGTCTTTTCTGCGCTTTCAGAGGTTGTCTGCCTTTGTGATGGTTGATGCTGCAGTTTTTAAAAGCTGTAAACCACCAGCCTGTACAGGGATGGTTTCTGCTTTGTACCTAGTGCCATACCATACATCTGGATAAGTGGGTTAGAAAATGAAGGGATGGACATCCATCCATCCATCCATTTTCTAACCCGCTGAATCCGAATACAGGGTCACGGGGGTCTGCTGGAGCCAATCCCAGCCAACACAGGGCACAAGGCAGGGAACCAATCCTGGGCAGGGTGCCAACCCACCGCAGGACACACACACAAACACACCCACACACCAAGCGCCAATTTAGAATCGCCAATCCACCTAACCTGCATGTCTTTTGGATTGTGGGAGGAAACCGAGCGCCGGAGGAAACCCACGCAGACACGGGAGAACATGCAAACTCCACGCAGGGAGGACCCGGGAAGCGAACCCGGGTCTCCTAACTGCGAGGCAGCAGCGCTACCACTGCGCCACCGTGCCGCCCAGGGATGGACAATGTTGGATAAATATGCACCAAAGTGTCTCTATTAGATTCATTATAGGCAAATCTTATTTTTATCTACACATAATGAATTAAGAAGCTAATCTCTATCAATTTAGAAAAACAATTCATATTTCAGGTATGTGTTCTGTACTGTAGAGTTATTAAAGTAGAGCAGAGAATGGAATCATTTGCCGTGTTTCATGTTATAGAGAAAGGTCAGACATACAAGTCTTAATAAAATGTTGGTTCAGGTACTGTTACTTTACTTTAAGACATACATGATGGTACACTTAATTTAATATGCAATATGGTGGACCTGAAAGCACCACTAAATGGTATTACATTTGATTATTATACTTTGAATTAAACTGTTATCTGTGCTTTGACTTTGAAAACCCCTTCATACACATCATAATTGTGTTTACAGTGAGAAACATTGGATTGTAATAAAATAGGATATAGACTGGTCCTGCCTGCTGGAATAATTAATATAACAGGAATGACAATGAAGCAAACATGTTTCAAACTGTTAATTAAAGGCAATGGTTAAAAAAACATACTGATCATCTGTAGTGTTGTAGAAATAATACAAATATTCACTAGAAAATGTATTTTACAATGTTACTGTTTTGAAAATCTATCAGATTGACTTTCAAGTATACAGCATATGTTGTATACTCTGGGGCTACCTTATTAGGTACACCTATCTAGTACTGGTAAACAATTTTAAGAAACCGACTAAACCAGATGCCAGAAACATGCCTTAGGCTTTTTGGTGTATGCCAAGTCAAAAGCATCACAAACTTTTGTTTTTCCAGCCATAAATTCATGCTGTGAATCTCTCATACCAAAGGCACTTATTGAAATCTGTGCAGGTCATTGGGCTTACACTGAAGTCAAAATCATTTTTGTGGCCCCAACCTGGTCTTTATCCATTTGGAAAGGGGAGCACATGGACCACAAGAATGCAGCATCATGTTGTTCTTTTTCCAGTTTTGATGTCACTACTTTGGTTACCCGTGCTATTTAGAATTGACTTTAAAATACTGCTTATGGTTTACAAAGCCTTAAATAATGTCGCTCCATCCTATATTTCAGAATGTCTTTCACCTTAAAGTCCAAATCGTAATCTTAGATCTTCAAATTAGTGCCTGCTTATAATTCTAAAAGCTAAACTTAAAAGAAGTGGTGAGGCGGCCTTCTGCTGTTAGGCACCTAAAATGTGGAATAGCTTACTGATACGGTGGAGCACTTTAAAAGCTGCTAAAAACTTATTATTTTAACATGGCTTTCTCATATAGTGTAACCCTGATATTCCGTATATGCATTTAATTATCATTTTTATCATGGCTCCGCAATCCATACTAACTACTTTCTCTGCTGTTCTTTTACTGGTTTTCTGTGGTTGAGATCTTCACCACTACCACCTGATCAAAACACCATGCTGTCCCTACATTGGTGGATTAAAGGCCAGATGTCCACATGACCGTCATCGTCTAATTCTTCCATGTGAAGCCTTAAAACCTTGAGGACTGATTTAGATCATTTATATTTGGTAGAATGCCTTGTAGGGGCTTGGTGGTCTTATGGCCTCAGAACCCCTGAAAAGTTTGTGTTTTTTCTCCAACCCTCGATAGATTTCGTTTTTTTTTTTTTCTGTCCTCCTGGCCATCGGACCTAACTTTATTCTTTGTTACTTAATATTGCAATATTGGCTAATTTTATTTTTATATTTTTCATTTTTATACAATTTCTTCTTCTTGTAAAGCACTTTCAGCTACATCATTTGTATGAAAACATGCTATAAAAATAAATGTTATTATTTTGGGTTTTAGAGATTTAATGTATGTAGTGCAATTATCTATCTATCTATCTATCTATCTGTCTATCTATCTATCTATCTATCTATCTATCTATCTATCTATCTGTCTGTCTGTCTGTCTGTCTGTCTGTCTGTCTGTCAGTCAGTCAGTCAGTCAGTCAGTCAGTCTGTCAATGCATTCATATTTCTCCAAAGAGTGGCGGTTTTGCATGTTGATCAGACATACTCTATACACGATAGCTACTGTCACAAGTACTAATTTGTGCCAAACACCATTACAGTGTCACCACCAGCCTTTACCTGTATTGGAACCACCCGTACACTGGATTTCCATGTGCTGCCGGGCATGTTTTTCACACCAGGACAATGTAGACTCAAACATACAAATCTTTAGGATGAAAGGTGGAATATTCAAATGTCAGACAGGGGGAGAATATGTAGACTGCACACAGACAGTGGCAGCCAGGTCAGGGCTCTGTGAGGCAATATTGCTAAACACTGCACCACCATGCTGTCTGATATTAAATCTTGTGCCCTAACGATGTGCATTTTGAATTTTATGCCTGTAAGTTACTTTTTTATTTGCACCCATTTAACAACTTTACATAAAATTTGTTATGTGAAAACCTGTGTTGTTTTTGGGGATGAAGCTTGCATTAAGCATTTACTATATTCCCCACAGACAACAGTGAAGCTGCTACCCAGAAACACGTACAGTATTAAAAAACAGCTCTCTGTCATGTGCTACTCTTTAGCTACTCTGCAGTATAGTATGCTCTTGTAATATATAATAATAGCTAGAATCTCAATTGCATTATATCATGAATTAAATATTTTATAATGTGTGCCAACAAATTTGCATTTCTAATACCTTCTCAGCCAAAAGAATGTTTATCCGGTTATCCAATCTGAAAGCCCAACTCTGTGTCATCTCTTCATGTTTTCTTTTACAGGGTATGTACCACTGATTCTTAAGAGACACCTATAAGGTACATTTTGCATCTCAGCAAGTCATGTATAACCCATCTAAAAAACCTGAGGCAGTGAAAGTAGAGCTGTTTTGGGGAAATCAGGATCATAAGTATGTATTTAAAAGTGCAAGGAGGAATTGAAAATGAAAGAAATATTTATAATGTAGTTTGGATGCCAGATATTATTGTATATTATAGGAGCATACAAAACATATAGGATATTTCCACTAATCTACAGAGCAGCATATGACTAATTGATGATGGTTTTTCTGGCCTGAAGCTCCAGTATAGCCACTTTACACACATGTGCCCTTCTTCCATATGAAGACAGGAGAGTAATAAAAAAGGAAACTTTTATAATAAAAGTTTGTTGGAAGTGGCAGAAGTCGTAGAAATTCCATTTGTAGTCTTTGCTCTTCTTCTAAGTCAGCCAGTTCAAGGGTAACGAGTCAGACACACATATGATTTCCCTAACAACCTCTCTAATCTCCACCGGTGTTCCCCTAATTTAACCCAACAAACCCCCCCCACCGACACTGTCATTCACCTGAGTATTTCAATACACAATTTATGAGAAGTGAAATGACAAAAGTAAAACTTTAAATTGAACTGAAAAATCTTTTAGATATTTGGAATGAGAAAACTGAAATTAACAGACAAGGCTGTGGAATAATTTCAAGAACCTTGCCCAAGCAGGTACAAATTAGAAAATGTATGCATGGCATATTGTTCAGGTACACATGTAGACTATGTAGGCACTGTAGCCCTCAATGGACTGAGTTCAGTAGGCATGTTCCAGAACCTTATCAATCCATTACAGGGTTTTGGGGGCTAAAGACTATCTGACCAGGACTGGGCAAAAGGCTGAAAATAGGCCTGGACAGAACTCTAGTTCATCGCAAGGACCACCTACACACTCAATGATTTGCAATTGCCAATAAACATAACAAAAAAAAACTTTTTTAATTAATTCCTTCTTTTCTTAAGAATGACTGGCTGTTGTATTTTTTACGAAATGGGACTTGCAAAGCTATGACAGATGTTAAGGAATAACAAAAGTGAAAAGCAAATTTTATTACAGTGAGTGGCCACTACCCATATCAAGTGAATGTGCACCCTGATGGTAAATTATAGGGTGACCAGATTTTCAAAGTTCCAAACCAGGACACTTTTGTGGCATGTGTGCCTATGCATGAAGGGCATCCTCATGTGCTTAATGCCTGCCTGATACTATCATCATCAGTAAGGGATGAGGGCACAGGACTCTTCACAGTGGTTATTGTGGAAACAAATAAATAGCAGTACTGGCCCCCATCACGATGCTATTCATATTTAACACATTTTCGTCATTAACCATTCCCCCTCAGGATTTTTGATCTTGTTATTGTATTATCATTACTTGGGGCGGGGGAAATTCTTCTGGAGTTTTGAACTCTCTGTTTTAAATATATTGCAAGAATGTTTGTATTGGGAGAAGAATGTTTTATTAGATGGGTGGCCTGTTAGGACCTGGACATTTAGCTATTCTTAAGTTATTTATTGGGACGCATAGCCTTTTCTTTGTGCCTGACTTGCCACCCTAGTAAATTATATTAATAGTGAAATAATGAATCATTGTAATCTGCAAATAATGGTGCTATGAATTTGGTTTCGTGTAAGGTTGATACTGAATAAATGTTTATTTACTCTTATGCATAACATCACAGGGTAAATCATTCATGAGTAGATAGCCTTTTGTTTTATTTGCTTGCATTTTATACTTTAACTCTTAGAAAGATCATTTAACTTACCTGTTACAACATAAAGCATCAGAAGACTTTGGTGCCGAAGCACTTATTCTGTTTTGATTGAGCTTAAGTTGCAAGGAAGACTTCATAAAGCTGAAAGAATTCATTGATAAGGAATTTTCTATGCACAACTCCCTGAACTTTCCAACGGAGAACTACAGTCCTGTGCCCACTCAAGTAGCCAGTGACAACCATTGGCAATAAGTAACTTTCTACCCACATACAGCATCTGCTGGTAATTTATTAACTTGTATTGGAGATCTGTTTGCCGTCAATAATGGTTATCGGGTCTGAAAAAGAGGAAAATATGCAAAATATACCAGTTGGTGTAACCACTGTCAAAGTAAAATTGAAACAGTAAACTAATTTGTTGTTGAAGTTGTACAGAACATTTTCTCAGTTTCAGATTGGCAAGTTTGGAAGTTCATTAATGCTTTTCAGTGGGAGATTTCGAAATTTTAAGACTGCGTAAAGTGTTTAAGTCTATTCAAGATATGAAATTGAACTGTCATGACAAAATTCCACTGAAGAATAAGTGTGCTACATTTCAACGAAATTCATACATGGAAGGCTGAGTTATTTTATGTGGCCAGTCGGAAGACAGGAAGACATAGCTATTGCAACATGTGGTTTACGCATTATATGTTAACACACCTAAGAAATGGATAGAGGGGTGAGTGCAGCAAACAGAAGAATTTCTGTAACTGTAATCTTTAGCAAAGTATATTATAAATATAAATAAGAAGCTTATGAAAATGCAGAGAGACTAGTATGCTACAGCGTTAGGCAGTTAGCTACCTTGTTATTTGAGGGCTCATAGTCTTAAAACAGCTGAAGAAACTGTAGAGAGACAGAATAAATGCCTGTGTACTGAAAAATGTGACTGCAGTTAGAATCTTAGAGATGTTACAAGCAAGAAATCTAAGAAAAGTGAAATATTCAGTTAATAGGAAAAACTGGATTATAATTAGGAAGCTCATTGGAACAAAAATTTGCAGCCATTTCAGCCCCACCTGAACACCCTGACTGACAAAAAAAATGTATTTAAAGGCTTTTATATATATTTATTGCTTATCAGTATTCTGACTGGCTGGAACATAACCTTTTTAAACTAGTTTGATCTGCCTAAGGGTTTACAAGGAACTGCATTCTGTCCCAGCAGGATTAGGTGTAAGACATGAATGAGCCCTGTGCAGGCCACCTGTCCAAATTAGAATTGATAGTGAACTCAGAACTCATGTCTTCATGATGGAAACTGGAATATCTGGAAAAAATAAACGATGCAAACATAAGGGGGTATATGTGAGCACTGCATAGACAATGGTCAGAATTCAAACCTAGCATGCTGGATCAGTGAGGTATCAATGCTGAGTATTGTGCCATTGAATGAATTTTATTTCCGTTTTTTTCTTTACATTAAAAAGCTTTTCTTTTTTGTACTTTTTTCTTGATTAACCATTATTGCTTTATTTGTGGAAATGTAGAAGGCGCAATTAATGCACTACTTTAATTATGCCCTGACAGCTCCACATTCTGGTGTTTACATGCCACTGAGCAGCTTGCACCTTCTCTCTGTCACTTTCCTTTGTGTACTCCAGCTTTCCTCCCACATCTCAAAGACATACTTGTTCAGTTGGGTATGAATAAGTGTGTCCTACATTGAACTGGAGTTCTCTCCAGTTTGATTCCAGCCTTGTGCTTGATATTGGTGGAATATAATTTACTTTTCAGTTATCCAAGAATTACATTAAGTGGGTTTAGTCAAGGGGTGGCATGGTATTAGCACTGTTGCTTCATGGGGGTACAGTAGACCGTCTATACAATATGTATTTTGCACTCAGTGTCTGTGTTTGCTTTCTCTGTGTACTTTTGTTTACATCCTAAAGACAGGCATTGAAGCTTAAATGATGTTGGCTTAGTGTGAGTGAGGTGCTTTGCAATGGCACCTTATTTACAGTTGTTTTTTGCCTTGTGCTTAACACTCCTAGTGTAGACTCCAGCTAATAGGGATCATTAGACCGGAAATTAAATATAGACAGATTGACAGAAAGAAAGAAAGAAAGAAAGAAAGAATATATATATAAAATGTTTGAATGATCTTAATGAAAATTAGTGCTATTCAAAAATATACCTTCTAGTAATTCATCCATCCATCTATTTTCTTAGCCCCCATATCCAAAGCAGGGCTGCAGGCCAGCTGAAGCCAATCCCAGCAATCATCAGGAGCAAGGCAGAAACAACACCTTGACAGGGCACGATTGCATTGAACACTCACACATACATTCTCGCTATGGACAATTTAGCAACATCATTTCACCTACAGTGCATGTCTTTGGACTGTGGGTGGAAACCGGTGCATCCCTGGGACAACATTCAAACTCTATTCAGTGAGCACTCTGGTCATTTTTCTGTAAGGCAGTAGTTCCATCACTGCCCCATCATACCACCCACACTGTAGGAATTGTCTATTGAACTATGAGTAACTTTCAAAGGTGTAAATTCTTTTCGTTTTCTGAATAATGGCAATGTTGCAGTGCATCAATGGGCACTACAATAATGCATCGTGGTATTCCTGTTATGTGACTGACACAGGATACACCCTTTTATCGGGGACTTCAAAATTCAAAGTAAAAATTAGCACAAAGCACGTCTTTCTTCAGAAAATTCAAAGGAGGATCAACTATCCACTGTAGCCATTTAGTACATAGTGTTGCTTATTTTTTTTCTCTCCACTCAATCAAGGGTAGTATGTTAAATAATGCTGCCTGAGGAAAGACACATTTTTTCCACCTCACTCCCATGAGACGATGCACTTAACATGCAATACATATTGGGATACAGGCTTCACAATACAATACTCCCATATTACAGTGCATCTACAGAACTCCAGGTGCATTCAGTGTGGTAAAGCATTGAAAACTATGTTATGTGAAATTTTAAACATATAAAATGCTCCTCACAATTTTTAACAGTATATATATTGTGAAGGACAGCCGAAACCCACAAGATGCTAGATGGCGACTTCCCTGCAGATTAGTGGTGCCCCGGATTCTGGCAGGGCACTATGGGAAATGGAGTTCGGCTTCACAGCCCTTTTGGATGCCGCCAGGGGACGCTGCAGGGAGACACGGGGACTTCTGTTTCCAATATAGCCCGGAACTACTCCCAAATCATGGGGATGGAAGGACAGAAGTACTTCTTGGCTGAAGAAAATAAAAGTCTCCATCTGACCCGGAAATGCTGGTGAATCACATGGACGGAAGGACAGAAGCACTTCCGGGTCAAGAACTATATAAAGGACTAAGTGGAGACCCAGCAAGGAGCCGAAGTTGGGAGGGAGTGTGATGGAGCTGCTGGGAGGAGAATTGTATTTTTATCATTGATTTATTGTTTATTGTGGTGGTTGTGGTGCTTTGGGGCACAACAGATAGATAGATAGATACTTTATTAATCCCAAGGGGAAATTCACATACTCCAGCAGCAGCATACTGATAAAAAAAAACTATACAAAACAATATTAAATTAAAGAGTGATAAAAATGCAGGTAAAACAGACAATAACTTTGTATAATGATAACATTTGACGTTTACCCCCCCGGGTGGAATAGAAGAGTCACATAGTGTAGGGGAGGAACGATCTCCTCAGTCTGTTAGTGGAGCAGGACAGTGACAGCAGTCTGTCGCTGAAGCAGATCCTCTGTCTGGAGATGATACTGTTCAGTGGATGCAGTGGATTCTGCATGACTGACAGGAGCCTGCTCAGCTCCCGTTGCTCTGCCACGGATGTCAAACTGTCCAGCTCCATGCCTACAATAGAGCATTGAGAAAACATTGGGAAAAGAAGAAATTAAAACAACTTCTTGGTGATTTTATCCCATTACTTGCATACTGCTTGTTGGGAAAAAGGTGGGTAATAGCCACCAGGCGTCCATTTTGTGACTATATATATATACAGTATATATATACAGGGTGAGGCAGAAATGATGGATGTTTTTTACATAATCACAAAATTGTTAATTTTTTCTTACAAAGAAATGTATTGAAAAATTTGAGTTCATATTGAAATAGCATTTGACAATTTGTAGGGATGGAAATGCAGGTCTAAATGCAAAATATGCCTTATGGAACGATTACTGAGTCCAAGTTCAGAAGAATGCTTCTGAGTAGATCGACTTGGACTGCGCAGCAGGGCTAATCGTACGCTTTTAACATTTTCAGGGGTACGTGCCATTCGTGTAGGCCCCGGCAGTCTTTTGTTCATTAGTGTACCTTGTGTACAAAGTGCTTTAACCCAACATAGGATAGTGTTACGAGCGGGAACAGCTTTATTTCTGTGGATATTCAAATGGAAACGAAACTCATGCTGAACTGCGGTAATAGATTGGTTGTTCTTGACAAAACAGTTGTACACAAAAACGCAGTGTTCTATCGTCCACGGCACCATGGCTTCAACTAAAAAGAAAATTAAAAAATGCTAAGACTTTGCGAACCTAATGCCATCTACTGCACATCTGTCACTCCACCTAGTGGTGAGTTCTAGCCATTTCAAAGACGCCCGTCCTTTCTGCCTCATCCTGTATATATATATATATATATATATATATATATATATATATATATGTCGAGGATGCCAGGGGCCACAACCCGGCCGGGACGCCTTGAAGGACCAGAAGTGGGCGTGCGCCCATCTGGGATCACGTGGGGGGCGCCTTCCTGGTTGCTTTGGGGGCCACGGGTGCAGGGCATGGAAGCCCCACCCTGTAGGGGCCAGTGGTCACCGCCAGGAGGCGCCCCAATACCTTAGGAACCCTGGACCCCAGTACTTCCACCATACCAGGAATTGCTGGGGGGAAGAGAAGCAGGGACACCGGGAGAGTTTCCGGGAGAACAGCCGGCACTTCCGCCACACTGAGGCGTGTCAGCAGAAGATTGTTGGGGAGCACCTGGAGCTCATCCGGGTGTGGATAAAAGGGACCCTCCAGTCGATGGCAAGAGTCGGGTGGAAGAGGACGGAGCTCGGAGGAGAGGAGTGGAGGCGGTCGGAAGGACTGAGCAAGGCATTGTTGTGCGGCCAGGACTGTAAGGGGGGATTGGTGCTGCGGCACTGGGTTGTGCACTTTATTTGTATTATAGTGGTGTAAATAAACACGTGTGTGGATAAACAACATGTCTACCTGTCTGTGTCCGGGCTGTACCCCACAATATATATATATATTGACAGATAAGGGGGCGCTATCGCTCCCATGAACCCCTGTCCAAGACTCCAGACACCAGGTAAAAGTCCAAATGTTGACTTTATTTAAATGCCACAGTGCGCAAAGCACCCTCTCCTCCACTATACTCATATAACAAATCACTAATCACAAATACAATCCTCGACTCACAGACGCGTTGCCACCCTTCCACCCAGCTCAGCTCCCCATCTGGGAGCTCCCACAGTCCTTTTATACTCCCTAAACCCGGAAGTGTTCCCAATCCCCAGTCCATGTGATTCTTTATCACGTCCGGGTCAGGTACAAGTCCTTTTCTTCACCTCGGAAGTACATCACTTCTGTCGTCGCTCCTCCTATGACACACTTCCGGGTTATAGGGTACATATGACTCTTCGATCCTCCCTGCAGTTATATAATATATATATTGTGGACAATGGCCGGCCGTTCATCCCTGCCACTACCACCACGCCGCTAGATGGAGCCCTTCCGGCAGCATGGAGGTGCCCCGAATTCCAGCAGGGCATCATGGATATTGGAGTTTTCCTTCACAGCCCTGCTGGATGCCATGGGGGCTGCAAGGGGACGCTGCAGGGAGGCTCAAAGACTTTTGTGTGCCCTATACCCTGGAAGTACGTCCTGGTCACAGGGACAGAGGAAATGACGTATTTCTGGGTTGAAAAAGAAGAGTTTTTGATCTGACCCGGAAAGTGCTAGGAAGTCACATGGACTGAGGGTTCAGTAGCACTTCTGGGTCAAGGACTAGAAAAGGACTGTGGAAGATCCCAGACATTGAGCTGAGCTGGGTGGCAGGGTGGCAACGCGTCTGGGCGAGGAGGATTGATTATTGTTTATTGGAGAATTGATTTGTTTACGAGTATTGTGGAGAGGAGGGTGCTTTGTGCACTTTATTATTATAATAAATTCCACTGTTGGACTTTTACCTGTTGTCTGACATATTGTCTGAGGGTTGAAGGGAGCAATAGCGGCCCTAATCTGTCACAATATATATGTATACTGTATAAATATATATATATAAAAGATTTTGATAAGTCCCACCCTCTCCTCAAACATTTACAATTATGCCCATGGTCCACTCACTTATTCTTCTCATTCATGTGAATGCTATTGTCAGACACAGTTCCTGCACTCTCAGCTCCAAAAGGGGTCAGAAATAAAAGACAAAGAGTAGAAGACAAAGTGGAATGTTGTAAAGAAGTTCAAGAATGGCGCATGCAGAGCAGGTTAGAGATAATGAAAGTACTAAAATTCGAAAGTCTCAAAAAACTGATAGTAAAGATCACATTAACGCTAACAAAACAGAAATTATTAGTCTGTGAAATAACAGAACAGCGAAAAGGGATTGAATATATGGACATAGGAGATATGACAGAAGTATGTAGATATTGTTCGGCTTTAAACTTTAAGTCGGAGAAGTAGTTCGTCCAAATCGTATTGCCATCAGGATAGAGTAGTGTTTCTTCCCACTGAAGATGAGTATCTGTGAGAATTAAAAGATGTGTTGTTTAGTGAAAGTAAAATCCACCTATGCAATCAGCAGAGACGCGAAATGGCTGCCGCATAGCACCCTAGCATGTATATATTAACTCTCATTTTTTCTGTTACTATTTTGTAGTGTTAAAAAATTGATGAAAATGCACCCTTACCAAAGTACAGCCTGAGGCAATCACCTTATCAACTGACCGCATATGCCTGCCCTGCCCAAAATAAATGTACTGTTGTTACTGGTGCTCATATTGAGACCCATTAAGGTGCTATACATTTAAAAAATGTTACTTTGGTATTTAAGGCGTTATTACATTCTTAAATCTTTTTCAAATACCTTATGCTAATATAAGCTCATTGGCTTCAGTTACCTGAAACCTTGACCATGAGTGAGATTAGACACGAAACACGAGATATATTTCTACCTGGCTAAACATCTAACATGTAAATGTAAACAAAAAAGCTTTCCTGTAAAAATAATTTATTAGCTTAAAACATTGACACCTTTGGCTTGATTTTTGTCAGTCACACATTTGCACTAATAAAACTTTATGTCTAAAAGAACAAAGTTAAGCTTCTTTATTAAACTTGAATTTCTAAATCAAGTGCTGCTTCTGTGACTTGTTGCCTTTGAAAGCCAGCCTATAGGGACAGTAACCTGTAGATTCATGGAGCCTTCCATTCTAATGTAATTATTAGGAGATTTTCTAGGCTTGCGTGGCAATCTCCTAGTAGCTTACCAGTGACACAGTGTTTAACCTCTTAAAGATCCCATGAGAGGTGCAGAGAGATAAAGGATAGAAAGCAGCATATGTATCTTATCAATAGAAGCATAAATGCATTTGAAACAGAGTGCAAAGCCTTTACTCTTGACTGGGCGAAAATCAATTTATGATACTTTAGATTTGAGCACACTTCTCCTCCTCAAGTGCAATCTAAAGAAGACTGCCTAGTGTTTGCATGGATTTGTGTTTTATATCATCTGGCTAAACAGATAACTAAAGGTGGGATAATTTACTAAAAAAAATAGTTTTCATAGAATGAACATGGTGTACTGCTTTCAACATATCATAATTTCCTTCTATTTACATATCTGACATTAAATGCTGTAGAAACCCCAGTTAAATTCAATATAGCCATCAAGGCATAGTATTCTAACAGGAAAAAAGCAGCACGACTGAATGTAGCGTACAATCAATATTTCAGTCTATTTTGACAGAAAACTGAATTTTTTATCTGCTAAATGGGGTAGCTTGGGGCAATAACTTGTCTTCAGCAGCTTAATCTGAAGTGTGACGTGCTGCACAGAAAGCTGATTGACACTTTTGTTTTAGGGACAGAATATTGCATGAAGAGCAAAAGAATGATGTGAAAGAACCTTAGTTTCCAAATGTTACTAGCTTATTGCTTTCTCTCTTTTATAATCACTTGGAAAGTGACCAGGTCACTCTTTTTGGGCATCCTCAAGGTGTATTTTTTTCCTCTTGAGTTATTCACAACAGAGATGCTTTTCTTCCTTCTTATCTCTCTTTTGTTTGTTTTTCTTTTTGTTCTTCCTTTCTTTTCCTCAAGTAGTGTGCATATTCTGATAAAGTCATACCATAAAGCAAACAATCTATATTGTCATACCATTTTTCATCTGAAAAAAAGTCTCAAATTAAAAGAAACACTCGAGAGAAGCACATAACAAAGAAGGGACTGATACTGCTTATGGAAGAATCTCAAGGAACTACTTTAAGATCATTTGGTATATTCTGTGATTAATCTTCTATATTCACTGTACAGATTTGTTTCCTATGGTTATCGTTATGGATTATCCGCATCTTAGCAGGAGGACATTGTAGTATAATTGAACCAATGGCATTTGTGATAGCACAGTGCTTAGAAATGCTGTCTCACAGCTTCAGAACCCTGGGTTCACTTCCTACTCAGGTCACTATGAGGGTTATGGATGTTCTCCAGGTTCTCTGACTTTCTTTATCATCCCAGAAATATGCAGGTCAGAAAAACTGACAATTCAAAGTTGGCTTGGTAAATGCATTTCCAGTAATGCATTGGTGTTCCATTGTGTGTTTATTCTTATATTGTTCTGAAGTTGCCACAATAGATATGTTTAATGGATATATCTTTGGTTCAGTGGGTTAAGCTCCTTGTTTTTCCACACTGCTGTTGGGCATATAAGCATGATGGTAAGGGTTTGAGCTCAAAGAAGAACCAGGCTGTAGTATGTAAGTTGAGATCATCCAACTATATTGAATAGTCTTCCATAAAAGAAGTGTAGTTTTTCGTTACACTAGCTGCGTTAGCAAGCTTCAACTGCGTAATTTTGTAAGACAATGGTCCTTGGTTATAGTGCCATCAGTAAATTGGATTTATGAGAAGTACTATGTAACTAAGTAAGCACTTTTCTGTATGTAATATTTGTATTTTTTCTACCTGGTGCTAATAATACCAGTTGACTGGAACTCCCAAGTCTTCAACATACAATAGCCCTAATAAAACATTCCTGCTGTATACGAATTATTGGTTGTCCTCCTGACTGACTTTGACTTTTGTTGATGATGATCACAAAACACAATTTTACAGGAATTCTTTTCAATTGAATCAGTTAATTAGTAGGAATAATGTGAATTGTTAGTATATGTATATTATTCTTATTATTAGATATTTAAGATTTTAAATTTTTATGCTGTTAAGTCAAATGTTTCTTTTAGTATTTTTCATCAGTTGCATGTTCAAACTTCTATTTTTTTTTCCATGCCGATAGACAGACAGTAAAGTTGTAACACTGAATCATGTTTTATTTTAACTTATTACAAACGGCAATGACAGTTGTAGGCTGAACATTCAGGAGGCTCATGCAATGAACAGAACATTTTTGGTTTTGGGGTTGATTTCTCTACTGATTTGAAGTGGAAGAAAAATGCTTTCCAGTAATATGTTCTGGAATATTCTTAAATGATTGGATGAGGGTATTAAAGTGGGCAGATGAGAATATAGACGTAAACCATTTCAGATGGCAGGAGTCGCAGTCTCCCTTCAAAGTCTGCATTTGATAATGTAAACTACTCAAAAAAATTAAAGGAAAACTTTGAAAACACATCAGATCTCAATTGGAAAAAAATCCTGCTGGATATCTATACTGGTATGGACCGGGTAACGTGTTAGAAATGAAAGGATGCCACATTGTTTAATGGAAATGAAAATGATCAACCTACAGAGCCCTGAATTCAAAGACACCCTGAAAATCAAAGTGAAAAAATGATGCAGCAGGCTAGTCCATTTTGCTGAAATTTCATTGCAGCAACTCATAATCATACTCAGTAGTTTGTATGGCCCCCACATGCTCCTAATGAGATGGCAGATGGTGTCCTGGGGGATCTCCTTCCATATCTGGACCATGGCATCACTGAGCTCCTGGACAGTCTGAGCTGCAACCTTGCAGTGTCGGATAGACCGAAACATAATGTCCCAGAGGTGTTCTATTGGATTTAGGGAAGGCGAGCATGGGGGCCAGTAAATGGTATCAATTTCTTCATCCTCCAGGAACTGCCTGCATACTCTCGCCACATTAGGCGGGGCATTGTTGTGCACCAGGGGGAACCCAGGACCCATTGCACAAGCATAGGGTCTGACAATGGGTCCAAGCATTTCATCCAGATACCTAATGGCAGTCAAGGTGCCATTGTGTAGCCTGTAGAGGTCTGTGCATCCATCCATGGATATGCCTCCCCAGACCATCACTGACCCACCACCAAACCAGTCATGCTGAATGATGTTACAGGCAGCATAACATTCTCCACGGCTTCTCCAGACCCTTTCACATCTGTCACATGTTCTCAGGGTGAACCTGCTCTCATCAGTGAAAAGCACAAGGCGCCAGTGGTGGACCTGCCAATTCTCGTATTCGGTGGCAAATGCCAATCGAGCACCACAGTGCCGGGCAGTGAGCACAGGGCCCACTAGGGGACACCGAGCTCTCAGACCACCCTCATGAAGTCTGTTTCTGATTGTTTGGTTAGAGACATTCACACCAGTGGCCTGCTGGAGGTCATTTTGTTGGGCTCTGGCAGTGTGCATTGCAAATCTTAGCATCTTTAACTCTGCCTCCTGCTCTCTGGTCAGCGCCACCGTCTCCAGCCCGTATAACAAACATAGTTGTTTTATCTGTCTTCTTATCTGTCTTCTTCTTATTATTATTATTATTATTAAAGTGTGCCTGAGTGTAGCAATTATACCCTGCATGTCCTTTTTTTAGATCATTTGTTTTTTGTCTAACAGTTGTTGATCACCCCAAAAGTCGAGTTGCTTTATATAAATTGTTATCCATTATAGTATCCGAGTTTTCATAAACTTTGACAGAAAATTTAATTTTTTTCTTAATTAAGGGCTTAAATTTCAGCACAGGATTGCAGGGATTGTACCTGTTATTTAAAAATCCTGCATTGGTTTAACTAGTAAAGTCAGAAATTCTTGCAGATTTCATTAATGTCAATTTTCCCCTATTATGTTAGTTAAGAAAAAGAAAATGATTCAAGCATGCTTGGTATTTTTTAATTGTTTTTACTAGCGGGCAAGCTCAATCACTTTTTTTGCAGCATCATACATAACCCCCTTCAAAGAAATGGAGTCTTTTCATTTATTCATTCTTTCTGTGATTGTAATCGACTGTGCCAGGGTTGTCTGAACAATCTCCCATCCATTTTATAATCAGCCTGTCCAGATTATGATCACTTGCATTAGGTGCCTATTGAACGCTGTCCCCAACTCTTACATGTCTTCAACTCCACACTTACTCTTATGTGGCCAATTTAAACTCATCAGATAATCCAAAGCACATGCCTATGAGTTGTATGAGAAAGCTGGAGTATCCAGTGGAAATTATTAAATGTAGGAAGTTCACATAGAGGTAAGTTTCAAATCAAGTTCTAGATGTCCCTTTGTCTAGTCTAACAAGTCAAGTTGGGGAATATCCACTGGTACAGTGCGTTGCCACACCCACTACACGATGAAACAACTCAGGATCCCGGTTGGCAACCCCCCAGGCAGACACATGGTCCAGTCCCACCCTCCGGAAATGACCCTCTATCTGCCGCAGCCAGGTGTTACGTGAGTGACCCCTTGGCCTGGTACAGCCACTCGGGTCCCCAACAATGAGGACCCTACAAGCTGGATCACCTTCGGGGAAACGCGCCACATGGGCATAGTGCCGTAACTGACACTCCCTCACAATGCAAGTAATGTCCCTCATTTTTTACGTGTCCGATGTCACTTCTAGTCTGCCACTTTAATAAAATGAGATGCTCCTTATGTTCATTCCCGAATCGTTTTTTTTAGCTTTGCAAAAGTTCCACTTTGGCCAAACATTTGTGTGACTCAACTTATAATGCTTTGAAGCGCAAGACAAATCTTGTAGTGATGTGACATATAATTCCTTAACAGAAGTGCATAATTTCAGAGACAAGCATTTAGCACTGAACTTTATACTCCATTGCTGAAAATCAACTAGGAAACCCTAAAGTTGTAGCATTCATTGGGTTTTAGAAGCCAAAGTAATGCTCTTTAACATAATAACTAAATTTTGAGGAAAATAATTGAAACAACATACAGCAGATAATTAAATAAAACAGTTGCCAATGGGATGTTGTCTTCAGTTACAAGCTTACAACAAGGCATCTTCATATAGAATAAAGCAGCAAATAAAATGAAAAGTTTCCTCACAGGCACAGCATGCTAACTTTACAATCACATTAATGAATTCTTGCCAAATTCTGAACTATGTCTAAACTGATCCTCATAGAGAATTAGATTTTTTTTTCCAATTTGTATACAACATTGCCTTCCCACTGTCTTATAGAAGGTGGATTAGGATTCTTCCAGTTGAGTAGGATCAGCCTTCACGCAAGTAGAGTTTTCAAAGTTAAACTTATGTTTTGTGGCTGATTACAATAGAGAACATATACCAAATGTTCTGCTTGAACTTCTCTGTACGCTCATTATCTTTCACCAAAATAAGGAGTGAATATAGGGAATTTATTCCAGCATTGTTTTTTGAAAGGGAGTATTTTGTCCTTCAAAGCATATATTCTTTTTTTTAAATGTATTTAAAAACTAAAATGTAATCTGTCATGACTTTTTAAATCATGGAATCACCTCTACAATATTAAGTCATAAAATGATTTGTGTCTTTTGGTTCATTGATAGCAATTGTCCTACATTGGAAAAAAATGACTAAATTAAATCACAATATCCTTGTGCAATATAGTATAAACATATTGGTCAATTTGGCCAGTATATATAATGTAAAGACCTTCACTGGCATATGAACTGCTAGAAGCATATGTGTATCAAAGAGTTGGTGCATAGAAACGCTACATACAACAATAAATAAAGAACTGATCTTCCTCTAAATCATGGGATGTAAAACCAACCAAATTAATAATGAAAGAACTGAATAGTACTGGTGAATAGAAAAACTGGTAGAGGAAAAAGCCAAGAGTTCCTTAAACGCTTAGCACCAAATTAACAGCACTTGGGAGGACATGCATTTATCGTCTTTATTGCGTTACATCGCAGGGTGTTTCTGTAAAGCACTGGACAGTAACTTTTTATCATATTGGTTTGGAAAGGGATATTACTTTATCCTAGTTTAGTACGGAATGGGGGCGCATCTCAACTTTTACCATCAGAAGGGATATTGCTTTATTTTAATTGTACATTTGCAGTATATTGCCCTGCATGTAAGCCCTCCAACCTGCAGGGAAAAACTTGGGGGTTGGTGGCAGAATTGGCACTCCAGCCACCATAAAAAAACCTCACACTGTTCCACTACATTTGAACCAGTGTGGTGCTGAGGTGTCACCCATTTCATGGCTGCACTCGGATCCTAATCTGGATCCTGAGTTGGTTTGTCGTGTGGTGAGTGTGGCAATGCGCTGTATCAGCACGTGCTCCTTACCTCAACCTCAATTTATATCGCTAGAATATATGCTAAAGACAGCTCAAATATCTACAAATCCACCTTAATAAAAGGACTAGTGTCTGCATATGTGTCTTAGAGTCTGTCTGATATGGGATTTGTAAACTTGGTGCTAATGTTTGGATGTACCATCTGTTGAAATGAAAAGTGCAATCCATTTTATTACTACATACATTACACAAATCTGGCATTTATAAAAGAAGTGTTAGTGTTTGTGGTGTGCCATCTATAAGAATAAAAAATGTAATTAATTTTTATTACTTCATGTATTACAAAATACATTTCAATAGATGGTGCCCTGAAAACCTTTATTTCCACCCATCTATGATGAGTAGCACAGATACTCTAACCCCATGTCCAGTTTGTACCTACTGAAAGTATTCAAAAATAGCCAGTCAGGCAACATTTACTGTAGATTGAGTATTGGCTTTTAGACTAAAAGCAGGAGGTCACATTCACTTTTCTGGTAAAATATTTTGAAGATAAAATTTAAAAAAATGATCCAGATGCCTCTATTAATAATGCACCCTTTTTACATACCCGCTGTTGTTTTACAGATTACGCAGTACTTGCTTGAATCTTATGTAAATACTTTCCAAAAGAATGTCGTGTTTTTACCCAACAACAAATGAAACTTGTCAGGTTGTAGAGAATATTTTTTCTGGTTATTAAGAATATGTTTTATAAATTAAGATATAGTTATTATTTTATTCAGCCAGCTGATGTATGATAAATGTATTTTTATATTTTTAATCACTTTCCATTCTGTGATGGACTGGTGCCGTATCCAGGGTTTGTTCCTGCCTTGCACCCTATGCTGGCTGGGATGAGTCCCACCACCCCCACGTCTCTGTTCAGAACTAAGTGGGTTAGAAAAGGACTGACTGACTGATGAATTTTTATAATGGAGGTAATGTTACCACTTCCAGGTGTGTCAAAGTTTTTCTAAGTATATGGCAACCACTGGTAGCCAAGTCTGTGACAGTTTGGGTGCGTTACCTTAGGTGCCATTAGCAAGAAGATAAATACGCGTTGTCCCCAGATAATTTCAGGAAATCATCTTTTATTTTATTTATTTATCTATTTATTTATTTTACCTGTGTGCTTAGTTTCCTCATCTTTATAGTGGCTCCAAACAGTCTCTTTGGTTAAGACGAATTGTTATTCACGATTCTGTGTAGCATTTTTGAAAATCTACCAATGAAAAAATCTATATCCTACACCAATATAGGATGGTGAAAATTTCCAAAAAGTCTCTACCAAAATGATATGAACATATTTTTTTCTGTAGCTAGATATGCAACTAGAGTGTGTATTACATCAACATGTGGAAAAAATAAGTAATGCTAGTTTTCAACAGTAAAAAAATATTAAAGAAGGTTAGAGGCAGAAAGTTTTGGCTACATGACCTTATACAATACAATACAATTTATTTTTGTATAGCCTAAAATCACACAAGGAGTGCCTCAATGGGTTTTAACAGGCCCTGCCTCTTGACAGCCCCCCAGCCTTGACTTTCTAAGAAGACAAGAAAAAACTCCCAAAAAAACCCCAGTAGGGAAAAATGGAAGAAACCTTGGGAAAGGCAGTTCAAAGACAGACCCCTTTCCAGGTAGGATGGGTGTGCAGGGGGTGTCAAAAAGAAGGAGATCAGTACAATACAATACAGTACAATACACAAAACTTGACATAACTGATGAATGTTTGCCCATTTTTCTCTTTAACACATGCATAAGATGACCTTTCACCAAGTTTGTATGGTTTTTGATTGCCACCGTGCAGTTCACTTAAGATATAATAAATGTTTTTGTAAATCACCCAAGAGCTGGATAATTAGTAGTAAAATCTGAAGTATTGAGGCAGTTGCATCATCGATTGATAAGACAGAGTTAAATGTGCTGATGGTGACTCTACCTTTAGAATAGCACACTTGAAAAATATTTTCTTTCTAACCAGAGCATTAATTTAAATTAACAACTAATACTGCATATGAGGTCAACAAGTTTTATTTGGATGCATATTCTAAAATTATAATTAAAGTAATTGTTCCTATGGTTCACCGTTGCAATTGTTATCAAAAGGCATATTTCCAAGTTCATATTTTTAGTCAACTCCCACTCACCTGTCGTCATTCTTATACTAGCACCCCATGTTACATTGATTTGAACTATGGTTCTCAAACATCCATTTATCTTCTTTGTGTCTAGACCCTTTGTGACACTGGATTCTTTATAAACGCCTGGTCTTTCCTGGGTGGCTAATGAATTTTGTATCCCCCACAATACTTCTGTCCAAAGCATACACTACAGGAGAATGGACTCCAGTTTGCATTTTAATCTAAACAAGCAGCCTACCTGTGACCTGTGATAAATGTGCCCATAGTTGGTTAGATGGATTAATTCTGGCCCTCCTTTATAAAAGCCAGTAGGTTGAATTGCTTCATCCGTTTCTTTGATGTTTTGTCCCTCACACATCTAATACATCATTAAAAAAAAAGTAATTCTTATTTGTACTTGAAAATCTTGCCTGAATGAAGGGATTGCTCATCTTGTTGAACTACCCCGTATCCCACATTGAACGTTTGAAAAGGTGGGGAATTGTTTGTAATGCTGTCAGGCCTGCCAGCTTTACCAAATACCCAGTATGTGTATTCAGCAGAAAATATTAGAAATCAGAATTTTCTAAAATCTCAGAACATCAAAAGCTGGATTTCTCATTTTCACTAGGCCTCATTGTATTATTCAAGGCGCCAAACCCCTTTCAGCTTTGTGGTGCCCATATAATGTATTGGAGCTTACTTTCAAATATTATTCATGAGATTTTGGTCCAGATATCACATAATGTATCTGGTGGAAGACCTACTGCTCTGTTCAATCCTTAGAGTGTTTTCTTCTGTTAAATGTAGTCAATTTGAGTAGGTCATACATTTTTCTGCTCTTTTGATGTGCAGCACTGCCTGGTAATTTTATATAGTACGTTTTGTATGCCAACTGTAAATTTAAAGTCACATGGAAAAGGATTAGAGAAAGGGTTAAATGTGTTGTGGGGGAAACAAGTGTTATTTTGGCTAGATAGCCTTCTTTAGATGTTTAAGAAAACGAAGAAGGAAACCTGTGAAAAGAAAGGTAAAAAAGGTGAAAATGGCTTGAAGGTGAATCAGAGTGAAAACATTTCGACAGAATTGCGAGAGGCAAATAAGAAGTCAGGGGGAGGTGTGAAATGGGAAAGAAAACAGCAGGCTATAAATTAGAAAGATATTAGATGGCTGTTGACTGTAGAGAAGGGAGAGTGTGAACCAATTCCTAAGATGAGTTGGTATCTGATGATTTCCTGTTATCGTCGTTACTTCACATACACATTGAATTCTCTTCCCTTAATCATCATCTTTTTAATATTGGTCCTCATGTTTTTAGCACATGGAAATATAGAATCAAAGAATATTGGATATTGGGTAATATTTAGAATCACGTTTATGCTGCCTAACTACATTTCAGACAATTGTTTTTAAATGATAATGACAGCAATGATATTTTTCATGCCTCATGCAAATCTGTGATAAAGCAAAGGTGTTTAAGAGACTACAGAAGAGCACTGCCATCTTTATCCCATCTGTAAACACAGGAAATCCACTATGAGTAATGAGGTGATCAGTGATAAACACCTCCTAAGTGTACATTGCTGTATATCATTCGACTCTGTATTAACTGGATGTTTGTGTATAATGTACCATGTTTGCATTCTCTAATAACTCTTGTTTTCCACTTGTCAAGATTTATCTTTACATTTTTAAGTGTTACACAAAGTAATGTTGATTTTTAATTAATGTTTCAATAGATAAACCAGTAAAAATAAATTATTCAAAATGCAAAAAGAATTGGCTGCTAATTATGTTCCTCCCACTCCCCCATTTAATATGGCTAGACTGTACATCCAGTGTTGCTACTCGAAAGCTGGCCTTTTTAGCTGTTTACTTCATTAAGGTGAGCTCATATGACATATGACAGAGGAGAGACTATATTTTTTTAAATGAGCTATATTTTAATCTGGCAAAAACTAGCCTATACTTTGGGCCAGTCATAAGTCTTAAAAATTGAACCTTTGTCATTGTATGCATGAGTTCATATGACTTTCAAATGAGAAGGAGGTCAGTGGAATGGTGAGGATGCAGGGAGTAGAGTTGGTGAAGGTGGATGAGTTTAAATACTTGGGATCAACAGTACAGAGTAATGGGGATTGTGGAAGAGAGGTGAAAAAGAGAGTGCATGCAGAGTGGAATGGGTGGAGGAGTGTCAGGAGTGATTTGTGACAGACGGGTATCAGCAAGAGTGAAAGGGAAGGTCTACAGGACGGTAGTGAGACCAGCTATGTTATATGGGTTGGAGACGGTGGCACTGACCAGAAAACAGGAGACAGAGCTGGAGGTGGTAGAGATTAAGATGCTAAGATTTGCATTGGGTGTGACGAGGATGGATAGGATTAGAAATGAGGACATTAGAGGGTCAGCTCAGGTTGTGCAGTTTGGGAGACAAAGTCAGAGAGGCGAGGTTGTGTTGGTTTGGATATGTGCAGAGGAGAGATACTGAGTATATTGGGAGAAGGATGTTAAGGTAAAAGGAAAGAGGAAGGCCTAAGAGAAGGTTTATGGATGTGTGAGAAATGACATGAAGGTGATGGGTGTGACAGAACAAGATGCAGAGGACAGGAAGATATAGAACAAGATGATCCGCTGTAGCAACCCCTAACGGGAGAAGCCGAAAGTAAGAAGGAGAAGTGTATGCATGAGTCGACCCTCAAATGGACTAGCAATTTGTGTAGAGCTTTCTCCTGCCTGATGCTTCATTCTGCCAAGATAGACTCTATACCCTGTCCATCCTATATTCTATTTGGCAATTTTGAGTAGAGTATAATAGAAAGAAACTAAATGTTCTTGTGTTGCAGTTTTGGGTTTGGAAACTATTGACTTTGTGGATATTTTTTACTTTGCTTTTGTAATTATTTACATTTTGTCATTGTTTAGACTGTCAACATCTGGCTTTGAAGTCAATTTTTGCCAGCCTTCTTTTGGTCTCTAAAAAAATTTTAACATTGTTGTGGGGGTTGAAGACACCAATGAATCTCTCAGTCATGTTTGTGTAGTGATACCACTAACAGCAATATCCCCGCATAATGCCCAACTATCATCCTTAAAGTCCAAAGCCTTTCTTTTTAGAGTTCTTCTGGTGCTGACTTACAACTCCATTTTGGGTAGGCCATTTGGTTATATATCAAATTGGCTAACATGTTAGTCATGAAGTGTAAAGGTAATTGCAACTGAGGCTCTGTGGGTCACCAGTATGCCAACTTTAACTGCCGATCTTCATGTCTCGTGGACTCACACTGAGTCCGTGCAAGGCAGTGCCTGTACCACAGTTTGCGCTGCTAGTGTGTCGTTGGTTGTTGTCATTGGTTCATAAGTGGGTCATTGTGACTGTGCGGGTTGACTCCATGGTCCCACTCTTCTTTGGGAGCCTCTTGAACCCACCACCACCATTGTTAACGTTACCAAGATGAGCCAGGCAAATGAGAACACTCACAAAGCAAGTGGTAGGTGTATAAAATGATATAGTGCTTTTATTTAAAACAAAATTAAAATGTCCAAATAGTTCAGTGAAATTCTTCTTGAAATGTATAATCCAATTAAATAACAGGGAATCTTGAGGTTGAAATCCAATAAATAAAGATCCTTAAAATGAGGTTAAAACTCCATAGCAGGACGTTGTCTCTTAACATTCACAAACCCTAGTGCCTCCTTTAAAACTGTCATCTCTCCAGCTTATTCTATTTGGATCTTGCAGCACTGCAAGACATCAAATAACAGGCGTAGGCAACTTTCTGATCCTGCCCATATCCTACCACCAAGCCCCAGGCAATCCATGGGACACCACTGAACCTCCATTCCCTTTGACTCCCGCTTCCATTCCTGGCCTTGATGTCTCTCGTTCTTGCCTTTCTCTCTGTCCTTAACCTTCATGCATCTTTTCATTTCTTTTCTGTTCCTTTTTCGTCTCCCTCCTCTGCCCATTCAAGCTTCTCTTATACACTGTTGCTTAGTTTGGCACAGGTGTGAGATGCCCCTCCCTCAGCAGCATCACTGAGATGCCTGACTGATCTGCCCAACTCCACACATGCATGTGGGGGAGCGAGCCAGCCATTAACCGTGGAGCAAAACACACTCACACACACCCACACCCAATTGGCACCTGCACATTCTTGGGGCACTATTATTTATTTAAAATTAGCCACTTATTGCTGAGCTGAGGACCCCCTATACCACAGTTGTCCTAGCCAGTCTTTCTAAATCATTGGGTCATGACCTGGGCTGCCATTGGTGGGTCGTAAGTTGCCAATGTTGCTTCGAGAGTGGGTGATGTTTCCCTATTTCTAAGTGAGCTCATTTCACCAAGGGGGTGGGCTGCAATTGGTGATAGTGGGTTGTTAATGAATGTAAGAAGTGCAGGCACATAAAGATTGAGAAAGACTGGTGTAAGGAATGCAGTGCACGGTGAATGCATAAGAATAAGCCACGTGGAGCAGTGCCAATCTAAACAAACCCTAAAGGGACCTCTAAGAATCAGAAAAGATATGAGACCTTATAAAATAATAAAAGCAGAATATTTATTATTGCAGCTGATTTGGGTAAATTCTAGAATATTATTACCCTGTTTATTTATTTATTTTATGAGCTTTTGTAGAAACATGAAATTTCTCATTGGGGACAAACAAAGTTCTATCTTCACCCAAATCAGAGTAAAAAATGAGCGACTTGGTCCCATTTCCCAAAAGCCAAAGTCTTGCATGGATGAATCTCTCACACTTTTGCTTGACCCTCACTCTTCTTCTTGAGGGTGGTAATCCACATGGCAGCATCACACACTTTTTTAGGCTGAGAATGACTAGGATACATTGGTCATGCGACCACTGCAGGTTTACCAACAGCTCAAGATTTGTCTCCAGGAATGAGACCCAGTTAGGCTCAGTTTATACCTCGGTCTTCAACAATCTCTGATTAGTGACCATACTGTGCAAATGACATTATTTAGCCAAAATGAGATTACTGCGTATAGTTGTTGTGACCACTGTTCATTATTTTGTTACAAGTTTGGCAATATGAAAGGACTTCAGAGTAGACCTCCTGACTGAGAAGAAACAGTCCAGTTGGACTGACCATATTCTTATGATGCCACCTGGGCACCTCACTAGGGAAGACCCAGGTACAGCACCAAGAGACATTTCATAATGTATACATTCTGACTGGCCTAGGTGGGTCCGAGGAATCCTGCAGGCAAGTGCAAAATATTACCACTGAAACTATCACATGACCCACAGATCAAAAATGAAGAGGGATGAAACTTTCATTTTGCATGACTAACATATTTTATTCTCAGCAGCCCAATATTAAATATAAGGATGTAAAATCACATAGTAAAACCTTATCTGTGTTATCTATCTATCTATCTATCTATCTATCTATCTATCTATCTATCTATCTATCTATCTATCTATCTATCTATCTATCTATCACCAAGCCGTTTCTAGGCAAGATGAGCTGACTGTCCAAGTTTGTGAAACTCTGAGTGTTTGCTATTATTTTTAATAGTGCATTTCTTGGTTACAAATGCTCTTCCTACTTTTTGACTATGATTAATAATCTTACTGTTCCACAGAGATGATGGATTGATAAAAGTACCAAAAAAAGTAAACATGACCTATAAAGCAAACCAAGTTTATAACCATTACTTTTATAGTTAAATACACAACCTGTTATTTGTTGTCAAAATTAAAACCAGAATAGTGTTTTTTTCAGGAAAGCAAAAAGCACTGTCTTTATCCAACCTTTTTATGTCATTGAAACAGTAAAATCACATGTTGCACATTTATATACTAATCCATTAGTGACATGGCAGCAACTGTACCACAATATGGTGTTACTCTTGAAAACCAAGATGACAAACAATTTTAAACTACTTGAAAATGAAACAAAATCAAGAAAATAACTTGAATATTGATTCAGCAACCCCCCAAACCATAATAGCCATAATTCTTTGTGCACAAACATGTCTAGAAATTAGAAACAAAACATAACCATAACTCTGGATGTCTCTAGTAAACTATTGCTTATCTAGCTTTCCAGCCCCTCTTAGTGATCTGCCAGTTACAACTTTGACTTGTTTTTTAATTACAATCCATCTTTAGATTTCACTGTTCAAAACTACTGTCACTCTGTGCAGTCAGTACATTGATAATGCAGTGTTCCATTTGTTTTGAAAGTGAATACCATTTTGTGGCTATTGCTGCATGGTTGCAGACATGACTTTTGTCAGTCATGAGATCATGTGGCAGATTGTGTTATCATATAAAAGACAGGGCACACTTTTCCTGGTATCCGTTTACTGGATTGAAGATACATCTTTTTTATCAAGTATTTTTACATTAGGAGTCATGAAATGGAAAAAGACCAGGAACTGTGTATTTTTGGCTTCATATTATTGGATAACAGTATATGGTTTTGCTCCTTTTTCTGATTTTTATTTTGTATTTTGATCCCTACCTGTTCCTTGACTGTTTTGTTTCTTCTGTTCAAACAATTTTATTTCAATTTCTTTCTACTGTTAAGCCTATTTTACTGTTCTAAAGTCATAACATATATGATCAAGTACATTCATTTATCGTAGACTCCACACTTACTGTTATTATTCATAATTCTCTGTACATATATTATTCTGCTTGATACATTTTTTTCTTGGAAAGCATGGTGGGACAGCCTTGCATTAAAGTGACCAAGATTCACATCCTAGGTCCTTCCTGCATGGAGCTTGCATGTTCTACCTATGTCTACGTGGGTTTCCTCTGGGAGCTCCAGTTTCCTCCCAGTGTCCAAAGACACATTCTAGGTGAATGGGCAACACTAAATTTGCCCTAGTGTGTGTTCAGTGTGTGTGTTTATGTTTGCCCTGCAATTGACCGGCACCTTGTCCAGGGTTTGTTCACGCAGTGTGCTGGGATGGGCTCCAGCGCTTTCTCATGTCCCTGGTCTGGATTAGGTGGGTTAGAAAATGACCTGGCATGACTTTTTTCTCATAGTCTTTGCATTTTCCTTTATGAAGTTTCAACCTTGCAGTATTCAGTTTTTTTTTTTTTGGTTTATATTTTTCGGGGGACTTCATATCTGCACAGTAATTTGTTTGAAAAGAACACAATACAGTTCTTCAAACTCACAAAGAAAACCATACATCCATATAAAAACTTTAAACACATCATTTGTTTTGAGGGGTATTTATTAAAATGGGTGGTCCCATTATGTATAATGCAGCTTTTTTCTCTTAAAAATGTGATTCTGCCATCATCTTTAAGCCATACTTTTATGAAACTGGATGAAGAGAAGAGTGTGACTGCTGAAATTTGGCAGAAAATAAGCTGCAAATTAAGCTGTTGTACAAATTTAATATCTTTTAATTACTTAAAATGTTAACCTGTGGATTATGCATGGTGGTCTAATGCTGATTCGCTGTATTCTGCAGTTTCACTGCAAATTCATAACATTTTATTGTTCACTTCAATCAGACGTTTGATAATTTGATCATAAAACTTTGTGATGTTAAAGGGGATATATTGGTTTAATGTAGGTATAAAGTCACAACTAATTCCCCAGAAAAGGAATTTCATCTGATTTTTTTTCTGGGGTCTGTGAGCAAACATTTTTGTACTATTTATATGAAATCTATGATATCCTTATACAACTGCAATACAATTTTCAACATAATAAACATATTGAATCAGGAGAGTTGTAAATCCGTGCTGTCAAAAGCACTTTGAAACAGTAGCTACAATTTCCTTTTTATATAAATGTTTTTAGAGCACCCTGGTTATAAGCTTAAAGTGCAACAGACAGACGTAAAATACTTTAGGTCTGGAAAACAAAGGCTTGGCCTTTTTACAATTTGCACAATTGATTAACTTAAATCTTCTGTGCTCTGTTTTCATTTTATCAAGATCTTTTAATGTCTTTGCATCTTATGAACAATTACACTTCAAATTTAACTTCCCTTCAGCACAATTTTTTCCACTACTTTCAAATCAGAAATTCTGCTAAAAGGAACCTGCCCAATTTTCCTCACCTCCCACCCATTTCAATTCCAGGGGCAATACTGATCAGTCTTGAAGACTCAGACAGCATATATAAAAACATTTTAAAGTCTCTTCCTGTCAAAGATCCTAGGGTACATTGGGGAAAGGATCTTTCACTTAACATTTGTGAAAGGGAGTAGAAGGCAGCCATGCATAGAATACACTCCAGCTCCATATGCGCAAAGCATTCAACCATCCAACTTAAAATCTTTTATCGATTACATTTATTTCATTTTAAATTGTCCAAAATGTATCCAGGGCAAGATTCAGCCTGTGAACATTGCAGTCTAGCTCCAACCTCACTGGGCCACATGTTTTGTGTGTGAACCAAATTAAAATAATTAACCCATTAACAGCCATGTTTGGTGTACTCCCAGATGGGCTTAAAGTGCAGAAGGACAACTTGATTGTATCTGCCATTACCACACTACCAGCACATAGACTTATCTTGCTCAACTGGAATAATCCCAGCCTACCACTTTCAAGTCAGTGGGTAACTGATGTTCTATACTATTTGAAATTGGAAAAAATAAATTCTCACTTAGAGGATCTGTACAAAACTTTAAAAAAAAATGCCAAGATCTAATTAATTAATATTTTTGAATATGCATTTATATTGGATGAAAAGGACATTCTCCCTTCTTTGTTGTTTTTAAATATTTGCTCATATTGTAGTCTCTCCTCTCTTTCTCTCAGGTGGGAGTTGCATTCTGCTTTGTTAAGTTTGACATGATTGTATGGAATGTTGTTTTCTTCAAATAAAATCAATAAAATAATAAAATAGCACACCCCATCACTGGAAGGTAGATATTTTATCTTTTTTTATTCATTGCCTTTTAGAGGTTAGTTATGTTGCTGCTGTAAACAGAGAGTCCTGGGAAATGCATTGAAAAAAATCATCCATCCATTTTCTTTAGCCACATTGCAGGGTTGTAGCAGTGTCAGGTACACAAAAGGAATTCTCCCTGGACTGTCCATAATGAGACCGGAGTGGAAAAACATTAACATAATATTGAGTTATAATATTTACTTGTGCATAACTAATTACATTTTAAGGTATTTTAATGTATCAGAGGTTTTGAAGTTGTATGGCGACCAGTGAAAGTATGCTTTTTGGTTTCTAGTGCAATGTTTAAATGGTTCATCCAATTTCCAGCATAAAAATTTCATTACCTGCTACAACATGTGATGATTTTTTTTTCTTTAGGCTAAGTGTTTACAAGAGATGAAAACTGAGCAATTTTCAGTAAAATTTAAACGGAAAATGTTGCTGGCATTATGCTGTTTTCATCTTCATCTTTATATTAGGAGAAACAAAAAAGGTGAATGAAAGGCATACTACCCTCACAAAATGGACAATGTTAAATTGAAATATCTTTAATTGGGGTCAGTATTAAGTATTGACTTACTCTGTCTAACCCTTATTTATTGATTCAGAGAAAATGTTGCAAATGGATTTTCTCCGGGTACTGCAGTTTCCTCCCACGTCCCAAACATGTGTCTTGAAAAGATTAGGAACTTGAAAAATGAGTACTGAGGACTGAAGGGCAGCTGTAGAGGAATGTGTATAGTGTTTAGCAAACTGGACCTTGTTGATAATTTTGTGCTTGAAAATATTTCCCCAGAGCAAAATATTATTCCTTTTCATATAACTCTTATGTTTTGATGACTTAAAAAATAGGTCCAAGTGAGTCAATCGGTCATCTTGCGTTTATTTATATTTGTTTCAGCCTTTGATTTTAATTTTTTCTCCTTTACTGGCTTTCTTTATTAAGTGATGCTTTTTTGCAGGATTTCTTCTACTCTCAAGTGAAATTCAACCTTATTAAATCCATTATGTTATACCTTTAAAGTAAAGGTAACAAATGTAATAATTCTATTTCAAAGTATTAGCGCGGCTGAGAATGTATGTTATGATTGCATGTGCAGTATGAAGGCCAGCCACAATATACTGTAAATAGAGTAGTAAGCCAGTTCAAACGAAAGAAAATAAATAATTGAAAAGTACTTGAATTAATAAAAAGACAGAAAACAGACCTCCCTTTTAAATTGCCCTTTCAATCTTTACTTTAATTTGCTAAGCATTTTAACTCTGTACATAAAAAAAGAAGGCAATCAGTATATAAGTAAACCTGTGAAAGATGACTGAATCATGTTTTGGCGTGTAAGGCAAGAAATGAATTCTTTTTTTCACAATTAGCATTAAATATGTTCATCATTTTAAACAAAACAAATTATAACAAAAAAAAACAGGAAAAAAAACCTTTCCTTACCTCAAGCTACGTAAATTTGAAAATTTGTTCCATATTGCATTAGAGGTTTTTAAGAAAACATAGTCCTTTTCATTGGAAATCTAGGAGAGCGCAAAGGGATGAAAAATGAGCCATGTCCAGAATTCTTATCTCGGTACCCAGTGGCTAAAATAAAATGCAAACAAGGGACCAAGTCTCCTTGAAGCAGAATTTTTTTAAACTCTGTAACTGGCCTCCGGTGGATACAAATATTGATTGGCCACAAGTAATCTGTTCAGGATTGGGGGCATGCCAGGGACAAATGGCAAAGTAAAATCTTTCCTCTCCAAGGACATGTTTAGCTGTTTATATTTTCCTCTGTGGTTCAGCTGTCAGTTGCCCACAGTAATTTTAATGAGTAATACTACTTTCATTGTGAGGCTATATTTATCAGCCAAAACAAATGCCTTATACTGTATGTATTACCCACTTTTTGTGCCCTCTTTTCTATGCTTGTTAAATTACTTTTACTGTGTATATGCATAGGTGTGTCTCGCTCCATATTTTGCATTATTTGTTATGATATGGCAATTACTAGACTAATGAAAGGGTGACATTGTAATGAGTCTTGGGCAGAATGATGGATTTTGAATTGTTATTATGGAGGATTTGACCTTTAAAATTTACTTCAGTTCTCTCTCAAAACATACTAACTCCATATCGTTTGACAGGTGTGTGTTAGACAGATCTAACTTGATCAGAGCTGTTGGCATTTAATAAAAGTTTGCCTTAAGAATTGAAATATAAATGTTACATTTTGCCTGTGAAGAACTATGTCAGTAACATGTAAGAAAAAGAATGTTATGTTTAACCACTGACATCTGATTAAAGCCATAGAAAAAGAGGAAAATTACTTTATATTAATTTTTAGTAGGGTTTCTAATTATCCACTCTACCTGTAATGTGCTGAGAATCCTATGTATGGTGAGGGCTAGAGGGCGCTCAGTACCACAATACTCAGAACACCCACAATAATATAAAGATCAAGCCATATTGGTCACATTTATTAAGAGAGGTTTTGCTGTAATTTAATTGCCCCTTATTTTTTTAGTTTCAGTTTCCCTCCACATCAATAAACATTTGTGCCTGACTTGCTGTGTGTGTGTGTGTGTGTGAGTGATTAACTTGATGTCCCATGTTAATGGGAGTCTCTTGGTAATGCTCCAGTGAAATCTTACTGTGGTGCTATAGAATGTTCAATAAATTCATTACAGAGAAAGGTATACATTTCTACATTAATATTTTAAGTACAGGAACTGCATCATTCTCTAATAAGCAAAAGCCAATATAAGGTGCATCAGTTTCTGATCAGCATCACACAGAAGAGCCAGCATACCACTGTGTGTGCAACGTTAAAATGTGCATTGTGTGACATATGGGGTGGAAAATGCTGTGCTTTCATTTTCTTGACAAGGTTTAGTCTCAATAAAAAAAAAACATGCGTTCATGCAGGCATTAGTGAGCGACATGCAGCATGCTCACTAGTGTTGCATGGTATACCGGTACTAAAAAAGTTCCCAAGTACCAATTTTTTAAAACTGTTTGATACCAGCAGAATGTGTTTCTGTCTTATACAGTTTGTTTGAAATAAATTTTTGAAATCTTCTCTTTCATTTTGAATAGCCCTGTACGTTCATATTGTTTTGGAAGCAGTACTGAGGTGTAAAAGCTGGTATCAGTACCAAAGTCAAAATTTTTGTATCAATCCAATATTAATACTGACTGCCTTAATACATACCTCTCACATCTCATTTTAGTAAAAGACTTCAAAAGTGTCTGTCCTGCTAATGCTGTGTGTTTCTCTTTTTCAGTTCCATCTTAAAGCTAGCAGTCCTGGCCCTGTCTAGGATACTTACTACTTTGAATTTTATTAATTTGAGGAAGATAGAAATGGAGCCAAGGTTTTATTTTAGACTAATTTGATTTGTTTTTCTATTTTCCCTATTACTGAAAGATTCCAAAGTTTGAACCTATATCTTTAAGAATATAGTGTGCTTTGAAGAGGGCTGCTTTTAAGTTTTACTTAAAAAAATGCCTGAACAATTTAAGAGGCTAGGCTGTTAAGGGAAGGAGAGAAGGATCCTAGTGCAAGAAAACCAGTTTCTTACTGGGAGATGCAAAAGGATTTGAAAAAGAAAACTGTCTTTCCAGAAGAGGTGGCAGTAACTGGTCAAATTTGATTTTGCTATCCATCCTAACAGCTGAACTATTGGTTTCTTAGAAAGACAGGCTGGCTATATGTCATCAGTTAAAGAAAGCCACGTATCAGGACTTATACTATGAGTCAAAGAATGACACACAGCATTATACCCCATTCAAGTGAGTTGCCATGGATTTCCAGCAACATCAGTGATCTTTTTTATAGAAGGCTGGGCTGGAACCCAAACAACTGAAAAAGATACTAGGGAGATGTTGTTGTGGATGACATCATCTCAAGATAGTATTGGCCAACAAGAGTCCATAGTTGGAACCCTTCTGCAGTTGAAGGCTAATGTAGTCTTTGCTGCTTTTTTTCAGGTAGGACATTCAGGTTAAGAGGTGAGAAGTTTGTGATGCAGAGATAAATGCTAATGATGCAGAAAGGGTTTTCAAAAATTTGCTGCAGCATCCAAAGTAGTTCCTGCACTTCCGACTTGTAGAGCAGCATTTTTGATGTTTTGCTTTATTTTGGGGAGGGCATATTCACTGGGCCAGTTTAGACTTGCTCATTAGCTTAGGGTGCACATTTAAGTTTGTGGGAGGAAAACTAGAGCATGCAAAGATGAACTTTTAATTAAGAACAATTAATTAAGAACAGGTTCAATTAAAATCTGCAGCTAAGATAGCCATAGCTGCTCTACAGAAATGACCATTTCAATGGTCCACCCTTATTCATATTTTGTGATCATTAACGTTATTCTAATTTTTCCTTTATTAAATGGGAGTTTGTTGTGGGGACTCCTTATATATTCACCATATGTTCTTGCCTTGTCTTGGATTAGTGCAAATATATCGTTCCTACAAGGAAACTATGATACTTAGTGCAATGAGAGAAGTTGCAAAATCAACCGGAATGTTAAAGCAAATTTTAGAAAAAAAAACCAGATAGTGTTTTTTACCGTTTTAGCCATTATGGATGTAGTCAGACATCAAGCAAAATGACACCTTTTATTGGCTAACTAGAAAAATTACAATATGTACGTTTTCGAGGAAACTAAGGCCCCTTCGTCAGACAAGCTTTAACGATGGCTTTAACCATGTGTTTTGGCTTCGATTTAGATTTACTAAATCTTGCCTGAAGAAGGGGCCTTAGTTTCCTCGAAAACGTACATATTGTAATTTGTCTAGTTAGCCAATAAAAGGTGTCATATTGCTTGACATCTCATCTCATCCCAAAAGTAAGTCAAGTGCTTTTCAAGAAATGATATAAAGATGCATCTGAAGGTCGCCTCACTAGAAGAGTGCCAGCCTCTGGATCTGTGTGTTTGGAACAATAAACTTTGCATCACCCTATTCTTTAATGTATTCACAAAATATAACTTTTATGATAAAAAATTACATACCAAATTTGCTTTTGTCATCAGCATATTTTGCTTCTTCCTGTGCTTCCGCCTTTACATACATATGTGAAGTTTGTTTTATGTGCTGAGTGTATTTTTATTCATTTTCTTTAAGCCCTGTTCAGGATGGGCTCCTACCTTGTGCTCAGTGTTGTTGAGATAGGCACAGGATTAGTGTGCATGAACTGGATTAACAGTCTAGAAATTGGATGTATAGATGTACACTTTCTTGATGTTTACTTTTTGACAGCAGTTATCCCCATCTGTCATAATATGCCTCCATTATTTTTAGCAGAATTTCAAAGCTTTTTAAGTATTGCCACAGATTCTTCAATAAATATATCTCCAGTGTTTAATTGGACTAGTTTCTTTCCAAGTCCCTCAAGTTTAGCTTTAGTCTTGCGCTTTGCATCATCACTGTTTCAAAAGTAGGTCATTAAAAGACTGATTCAAATTTCTTTGCCAATTTAATTGGACTTTGCTGTAACCTCGTCCACGGTGGGAAGCAGACCCATAACAGCAGGACTGGCAATGACCCACTTATTCAGTTTTTTGCGTTTACAGCAGACATAATATGTTGTGTCTAGACTAAAATAAGCCATATAATATCAAATAATAACAGGAAATAATATCAGATACCAATTTTTATAGAGGTATAACTTTTGATTTTCTGTCCATTATGATATCTTTGTGTCTAACACTTACTGTATATCTATTATCCACTGCAACAGCTCTTTAAATAATGGCCAGCAGGTCATGGGTCTATTTTCTCCGTCGTTCACTAGAAAACACATGGAATGAGAAGGCTCCCTGCATAAAATTGTAATTACAACTATATTACTTCTGACCACTCTGGCTAACATCAATTAGATGTCTATAACTGACTTATGACAGGATATTTTTAAGAATGGAAAGGCAAGTAATTTTTGGATAGCGACATCAATGGTTACTGAAGGTGTTAACACTCCACTAGAGTCTGTGAATATAATTAGTTAAATGGTGAATACATGAGAGTAACTTAGTCAATTAATTTACTTCATTTGCACATTATGCTAGTCATTAAATGTAGTCAGACTCACACTAAATAAATGCAACCTTATTTTTAATATCATCCCTAAGTCTTTTGAACTTGCAGATGCCTAAGCAAGCCTCTGCTATATTGTGGATAACCTTTTTAATGATTGCTTTGTTGCTGCACTGTTAGCATCATGCTGGTCATCTCTCAAAGTTGAAAATACCTAAGTTAAGGAATTCAATCAGTCAAGTTCTCTACAGCACATTTTGTACCAGTCTCAGACTGTATTGGAGTGGCTGCATTGGTGCATCTTCACTGAGCTTTCACCATAGTAAACTCCACAGTACATCAGTATCCAGTCTCCTGCTGGTTATCATCTCTTCTGCTGCCTGCAAACTCAGTCACCCAGAGCCTTTCCTCAAACTAGGTACTGATAAGTGTGTACCTTTGCGAACACCCACTGAGCAATTGGCAGCCTGCAGCACTGCAGCATTGGAAGCTTGAAGTGGGCAAGGTAATGCTTTGCCAACTCCAGCTGCTTGTCTTTCAGTGTCTCACCCTTCGTTGGCTTTACATTGTCTGGAGGCAATGCTCTGCAGCCTCCTCCCAATATTTGTGGATTGGTATCTCTAAAAGCTAGGTTCATCAAAGATATGAAGACAGTGGCTGAAAATAGATGTAAAAATGCACTCTTCCTGAAAATGATAAAATAAAAATATCAGCAGTCTAATTCTGGTTTCCAAAGAACAGTATGCTTATAAAAGAGTGAGGAAGGATTTGCACAAATCAATGTTTTTTTCATTTTACTTGTTCTTATATAGTTTTCATTTGCAAGCTCACTGTACTGTACACACTTACAAATGTTGTTAAAATAAAGTATGAAACAACATTCAATAAAACACCATGCTGAATGCAAAAAAGGAGAGACACAGCCAATAGAATCCAGAAGCAACAATTAACTAATGTATACTTTACAAGGTTGTTTAATGCTATACAATATAAAAGACTATATAAATAGTCAGAAACTTGTAAATATGGGCATCTTCAGATATCTTCTGAGAATGTTATACATACTCCGGACCAAGAGAGGACGCACTTGCTGACTTCTCCCTTTCTGCCTGTAGACAAAGAACCACTGGAACAGCACTCACATCACTTCTTGTTTCAGCTTCTTCTTCCTCCACCAATATATAAAGATGGGACAACCATTTAATTAAGAACCTGAAACTAAGAGATGCATTGTTGTTCTACAGAAATTACCATTTCAATGACAAACCATGATGGTTCACCCTTATCAGTATTTTGTGATCATTAACCTTATCCTATTTTTTCCCTTATTAAATGGGAGTTTGTTGTGGGGACTCCTTATATATTCATCATATGTTTTTGCCTTATATATATATATGTATAGGGTGGTCCAGATCTAATTGTGCAATTTTCATTATGCTATAACAACATGCAATGCAGGATATTGGAGAAATTTGGACCACCTGCAGTGCATAGGAACACGATCTCCCAAATCAACGAAATGTTTGACCAGACTGGTAGCGCCAATCACCCGAAATTGTATTGTTTTCCTGCATTGCATTAAGAGTTGCATAATTAGATCTGGACCACCCTGTATATATATATATATATATATATATATATATATATATATATATATATATATATATATATATATATATATATATATATATAAAAGCCGCAAATTTTGGATGTGGTTAAAAAATGCCTATTTTCATAGTTTAAACCCTAAATATGCCCCCAAAACACTTTAATTCAATTTCAAACTCAGCTTAATACATTACCTAAAAATAAAGAATGTAAAGGTAAGCATGTATACTATACTGCTCTGTCTCCCACAGTGCTAGAATATAAAATACAGATGTTACCGCTATATGTACTGTAATTCATGTAAGCGCGTTTACATTGCTAGATGCCTTAGATGGTGCAGCTCGTTTCAGCTGCATCTTGGGACTTTAACCCTTAAACTGCCACATACTTGGGGGTTAATACATCCCTGGATGCCAAATACTTTTTTGCTGCACTTTAAGTAAATGTCACAATTAACAAAGAAAAAGTGACATTTTAATGGAAGACATTTTTTTTCATGCAAAGAGCATTACAATTACTGCAACACTGATCATTTTACACACTGCTAAAGAACTGTAAAAACTATTTTAAAAACTACTGGAACAATATGTACAAAGTGCAACTGACGCCATGAATGAAACTCAATAAATCACTGAGCCAACTGCGCTTGAACTGGCTGCATGCAAGCACACAGACGTAAGTGCTAATTCTGGTAGACTAGTCTAGTGCAGCGGCTCTATCCCAGGGTGAGGCTGCAATGCTGCAAGGTGTCACACTTGGGTCACAGAATTGCACACAAGCACAGGAGATTCTAGAGACAGGAACTTTATTCAAACACCTCAAAAAACACGCCTCTTTCAGAAGTAAAAGGAGCTCAGTATGCAGTTAGTTATCGATTAAAGAATAGACAAACATCATAGGGTAGCACAACCCCCAACAGGAGCAGAGAATGTCTCGGGGAGGAAAGAGAAACAAAGCAATCAGCCAAAAAGGACAGGTGCTGTTCAAACTTTTAAGTAAAAGTAGCGTGAGAAGTCGCAATCGAGAAGACGGTAATTTATTTATTTTTATGGTGGACATTCCAGGGACACACCCAGCCTTGACCCGACCCGCATGCACTCACAAACAGAGACAAAAACAAAGCAAACTGGTATTCAAACAGCAAACAAAGAATGTAATGAAAACAAATGAAATAAGAAAACAACGATACCACCCCAGTTCCCCTTACGGTGATTACACATACAACAAAGCACAAACAAAACGCACACAGTATATCATGAAAAAGCATGAAAAATGGGAACAGATGAAATGTAATGATGAAAATAGATAGTCAAAGATCTGCACGTTGAATGGGAAGGTAGAGATAGTCCTAACGGTAGTTCCTGAAATGGTGAAGACGGGTGGATGGGTTCAGGAGTGGTCCTTTCTTTGCAGGATGGCCATGTATCCACTTACAGTCCTCATGTACACAGGCAGACAGTAGACAATCCAGACGCACAAAACAAATAAGTACAGGTAACCCAACAGACGGCCGACAGACAGGAACTTGAAACACAAATTACAAAAACTTTTTTTTTTTTGCTTTTGGTAACCGGCCCCCTTTTTAAAAGCCACGCTGACATCCTTTGACCTCAACAGCCCCAGCACCCTCAGCAGAAGATCAATCAGAGCCACTGCAGGGACTGCTGGGAGTTGCAGTTTCAAATTCTATTGGCTACTTTCACCATCTCAAGTTACGGTTTTCTCTACAGCCGCTTCCTGTTTTCTCTACAGTACAGTATTGTAATTAAAAAAGCCTTACAAATTGCGGAGGATATTTGCGGTTTCTGCTAACAGTTATTAATTAGGTTCTAAGGAAAAATTCACAAATGATTGAGGCCGTGAACTCTGAACCGCGACTTTGCAGGGGTCTACTGTATATACACTAGCTGTCCCCCATGGTTCTGTGCGTGTAGTAGTGAAACAGGACAAACTTTAAAAATCAATAAACATAAAGGTATCGCTAGCTAAGTGGAGGCAAGGTACACTCCAAAACGTGGGCAGAGGTAGACTGATTCAAATTGAGGCTGGTACGTGAGTGAGGATGGCCCTGCCCAGCTCCCCACTCTTGACATCATGCTTCCACCCCTCCTTGGCCCGCAGCTTAGCACAATGAGAGAAGTTGCAGAATCAACCAGAATGTTCAAGCAAATTATAGAAAACAACCTGATCTAAATGTGTTAAGTAGTTCTCTCATTCACTAGCTAAGCGGATACACAGTAAGGTATGCCCTGAGGCTGGGGTGTGAGCGAGGAGGGCCACCCCTCCCCACGGCCCGCTGCATTTCTCTTGGATTCACACAAATAAATCAATACCACAAATTACCTATGATACTTAGCACGATGAGAGAAGTCGCAAAATCAACCAGAATGTTCAAGCAAATTATAGAAAAAAAACCAGATCTAAATCTGTTAAGTAGGTCTGTCATGAAAAGCGGATAGACATACAGACAGACAAACAAACAGACATTGGGTTTTTTATATATATATTGTGATAGATGGCCAGGAACCCTGCCCCACTGGGATGCCTGGAGGAAGGAGGAAGCGGGAAAGTGGGACTTCTTGTCCCTGGGCACTCGGCCGGTCCTTGATACCTGGGGGACAGCACTTCCGAGCCACCAGAAAGTGCTGACAGACCAGGGATGTTTATGCCCGGAGTGCTTCCGGGTGCAAGGGCAGCACTTCTGCCACACTGGGGAGTGCTGCTGGAAGTACATCGTCAGGCACCTAGAGCACACCCGGCACGAGATAAAAGGGGCCGGCCACCTCACTTCAATCAGGGAGCCGGAGTCGGGTGGAAGATGGACGGAGCTTGCATGGCAGGAATGGAGGCAGCCATGAGAAAACCAAGGACTGTGAACTGTAAATAGTTGTATATATTTGTGTAAAATAAATGTATGTGTGGTGGACACTGCGTTGTCGTGTCTGTCTGTGGCCCGGCTAGCTTTTACAATATATATATATTATGTGATTTTTGAGACCCTGACAACCCCCCAACTGCATTGTGTGCTGAAACTCTCTTAAAACAGGCAGGGATTGGTTGTTGCCACCTGTGCAACTGCAAGTTCTCAGTTAGGAGCAGTTGAGAGGGTTGCCTAAATACGAAAGCCAAAGATTCAACGCCATATTTGTCAGTTCTTCCTCATATGGTGCATGCAACTAGAGAGCAGCTTTGGAAACTTGGCTGTACATGGACAATGGAAGACTCAAATATACAGTGACACTAGGTGCCACTAGTGGGAGTTCATTACGGGTTTTCCCATAACAAAATGGAACGTCTCTTCTCACTCCAAAAGCAATAGGGTGTTGTACCGTGTTAGCCATTATGGATGTAGTCAGACATCAAGCAAAATGACACCTTTTATTGGCTAACTAAAAAGAATAGAATATGCAAGCTTTTGAGGCAGCTCATGCCCCTTCGTCAGACAAGCTTTAACGATGGCTTTAACCATGTGTTTTGGCTTCGATTTAGATTTACTAAATCTTGCCTGAAGAAGGGGCCTTAGTTTCCTCGAAAACGTACATATTGTAATTTGTCTAGTTAGCCAATAAAAGGTGTCATATTGCTTGACATCTCATCTCATCCCAAAAGTAAGTCAAGTGCTTTTCAAGAAATGATATAAAGATGCATCTGAAGGTCGCCTCACTAGAAGAGGCTAGTTGAGTGCAGAGTTGAGAGAGGAGAAGAGCTAACACTCAGCCAGCATGAGGAAGAGAGCCCTGGGTCTGGAATGAGTAAGAACGAAGATAGACATTAGAAGCAAGATTATAAGTGCTGTGCTAGGTTAATGCAGTGGATAAGCCATTTATGCTTCAGTGGTACACAAAAATCTGGTTCATTTGTACCTCTTTGGTATGTATCTCAGTGTCAAAGGCCCCATTAGGCCCCCACCTATTAATATAGATTAAGGGTATGTTTAGGGTTGCAATTCAAGTGCAGTTTCTTCAGCTCACAATATAAGCACCTTCAAGAATAGACTCTTTTTATCTATAAAAGTTTTTGAGATTTTCAAAGTTGAAATTTTCCTCAGTAAATGACTTTGCCACTGAGTAGGAATACATTAATCTTCTTTTCACTCTCTCGACATCTCACTTCTTTTTCTTTCCTTTTTATTATACACCTTGAAACTGATGTTGACCCTCCCGTTTTCTTTCTTTAAGTATCTGGCTTATTTTTAGAGCTGCTGTCCAACCTTTGATCAGAAAATAATTACTAAGGAGTTTGATATCTCCAAAAAGCTTGTGATTCCCCTTGGTTATACAGTGACTTGGACTGGTATTGAGTCTTTTCCTTTTTTAATTGCCCCACAGTCCAACTAATTATGCCAAAGTGTCGCACTGGCCTGCTGGGAGAAGCTCTTCCCAGATGCATTACATTTTCACTCCAGCTCTCTTGACATCCCTTCTGCACCTCATTTTTCTATGTCCTTCCATGCTTTAACCATGTGTTTTGGCTTTCATTTAGATTTACTCTGCAGTGCTGAAGATTCAGATGCAGTTTTTGAGTATAGCAATTTTCCTTAAAAGAAATACATAAAATGCAAGGCAGTCACAGTATGTTGGTCTAATTAAATACACAAATAAAAGACAACTGTAAAAACAACTAAGAAATATTTATGATAATTAAATGTAAACTATCATCAAGCTAATGAAGTTATGTACCTGTACAGTAAATCATAATATTTAGTAAATAAATGTGAATAAAGGTAAGAAAACGAATAGATGGATTTACTTAAAGAAATGATATATTGATTCAAACTGTTAAAATGATGTATGTGATAAAACTTATAATTATGAGTCATTTTCACATTATATACATACATTTACTAATTTTGAATATAAAATAATAATAGGTGGATTCAATTCAATTTATTCTTGTAAAGCACTCTTCACCAAGCACAGGCACAGAGCACTTATTTACAACTATAATGTGATAATGGTAATTTACTAAACCATACAGCATTTACATACATAAGCATACTAATCAAGTTAAAGAAACAGTAAAACAGAAATGAATCTCAGTGATTACCACTAACAAATCTTGACAATATAAACTCCTGTTAACATAATGATGACCAGTTGACAGAGGATGATAGAATAAAAGAACTGCAATTAGCATCCTTTTTGGAGAAAATGAACTGGGAGGGTTGTCCATAGTCTGTTATAACAATCTAGCTATTACAGCAGGACCTACCATCTGTGAAAAGAAGGATCTAAGATTGGATGGGTGAATAGAACTTATGACTGTAAGCATACAAGAAGGATGAGAAAACTAATAAATAACTTGTAACTTACATGCTCCTATGTAGACACTGACATGAATCAATTAGTTCAGAAGCCTCAGAAAGTGTTGGGGAACCAGTAAAAATTCAATTAATCAGGTTAGATATAATAAAGGCAAAATAAAGTGCACATGATAGTGCTAAAATTGTGCAAACAGAAAGCAGAGCTCCTGAGCGATCTTCTCAGTCACAGAAAGTCTTGATAATGACTTCCTTCTTTCAATGCAGGTTTGAATTAAAGAGCGGGTTCTTAAAAGGGGTGGGGCTTGGTCGTGGAGAACTGCGGGTAGTAAAAAATGTTGCATTAGAAAGAGCACCCCCTCTTGACCCAGGGTGGTATTGCTTACCTGTCCAGAGCCCCGAAGATGTCTCATGTTTGCACATGCTTGACAACATCTATAGTAACTGATATGTTATATATATGCATGCTGACCTAACTCATTAAATAATATATCTCAGAAGAAAATACTTCCTTAAACACAATACTTCAGCTAAACCCTGCTTTCATTGAAAATTAGCTTTTGTTGATTTTTTTGTGGCAAGAACTCAAGGTTGTTCTACCAGGGATCCCCAACTCCAGTCCTGGGGGGCTCTAGTGGCTGCAGGTTTTCATTCTAACCCTTGTCTTAATTAGTACACTGCTTCTGCTAATTAACTTCTTTTGAATTAATTTTAATTAATTTGTTTTTTTAAGATTTGTTCCCCTGAATTTTTTCAGCGTTCCTCTGTATTGTTTCATTTCTTTCCTTAAACAGAAATGAAATGTTATGAGCGACTAAGTCAGGGTCTCAAACTCCAACCAATTTCACTCGCGTTCTTTAATTCCATGGCTTGTTGCTGCTCTCATTGTGCAATGGCATACATTTCCAAAATTGTTGATTTTCTCTTTTCTAAGAGCACTGTTAAAATGGGAACTTGAGCAGCTCACCATTCCTAAGACCTTCATCTTTCTTTATTTTCAGATATTGTATGATCAACACAGTTTACTGATCATGTTTTGGCTCATTGTGTATCTAATTATGGTTTGGCTGCTAATTAAGGAAAAAGAAACAATTAAGGAGTCTGAGTCTTCAAGAGCATCTCAATTAAAATTGATTCAAAAGAAGTTAATTAGGAGCAAAAACAGGTCAAAAATTTTAAAAAGGGTTGGAATGAAAACCTGCAGCCACTGGGTCCCTCCAGGATCAGAGTTGGGGACCCTTGCTGTAGACAAAGTAACATTTGCTTGGCCATGTATAAAAACTGATGACAATAAAAAAAATGTATGTAAAGTTTGTAGATTAAGGAAGGGACACACGTGCTTGCACACCAAAATGTAGCGTGAAAATGAATGCAGTAATATGGTTATAAACACACAAATCTGTTTCAGCCTTTAAATCTGTATTCCTTATGCAGGTTGTCAAAATTGGAGTTTCTGATAGTGTTTTATTACTATCAACATATTCACTGCAGTCATTTCCACACGATTCACACTGAATTAATTTCTGGATGTTGCATAGCTTTATGCAATACGCTGCTTGGGAATGTACTGTACTCACAAGATTCAAATTTACGAAATCTATAGTGTCATCTGCGAGACATACATAGATATAAGGACAAAGTCACAGTTCTGGTGATCTAGGCCAGTTGGACATCTTCCATCCTCCAGGGCCTTTTACCTATAATATCATAACTGACATACTTGCTAAAAGCCATAACAGTATAATCTTAGGCAAAATTCGATCATCTGGTGTTACCACTATAGCTAGTGAACCTGAAATGTTTGGTTAGATGGCAAAAAATGTCAAAATTATTCCTTGTTTCAGGTAATAGTTTACTCCAGCTCCACAAAGCTCTGAATTTATTTGTGTCACTTAAGAATACCTCCCTAAGGATGAGAGAACGATATTTCAGAAAAGCTTGTTAACACAAAAAGCTAAGAACTGAGTTTAAGTGAAAAAAATGAGAGTGAGATTAAAAAAATAGGTCACAAATTTGTGGAACACAGGAATTAATGGTTGCAGAAACACTAAGAAATGAATCGTATACTACAGTTTCGAGGTAGCTTCACAAGCCCTGTTTGATTTGGTATGAAATGCCAACTTGCTGAGTCTAAATATCAGGGAGGTTCAAAGAGTTTGACTTTTGCGCATTCATCCGCTGCTTGCCAGGCATTAATGGTGTTAATTTCGGCTTTTTTAATTCTGGCAGCTGCAAGAGAATTTAACAGAGTATACAGCTTGTACCTAGAGCCCAGAAACAGTGGGCTAGTGCTAGTTTATTTATTTTTGAAAGAGATGCCTTTAAAATGATATTCAATCAATGTTCTTCTATATTCTCAGTTTACTCTGGTTTAGATAGCTATATCCTTACTTGGACAATTTTGACAGGAACAGGCCATTCAGCCCTTTAAGACTCTAGCTGATATAAAGTTTCAGGAAATAAGAAATGGCTTTGCATGAGACAGTTGCTGCCTCAGAGATTAGTGTTACCAAATTACATGCCTTTCTCCAGGTAGTAGCATGGGCCATTACAGTATGCATGGAGCATCTGCCATTTGTACCTCCCTACATGTTCTCTTTGGTACACTATTATACACAAGCTGAAGTACAAAAATTCAAACAGCTTAAAACATGTTGAAAGTCTCGTAGAAATACATGCAACACTGTTGTCCATTGCATCCAGTGCTGTAGTTGGCAAAAATATTTGAATGACCTCAACTTCAGTGAAAGAAAGCCATTTATGACCATGTTATTAGCTGACACAATGGGCTTAAATTGCAATGCAAGACCACCTTTTCTAAATTATGAAAATATTGCAAGTCCCCTAAATAAAGGATGCCAAGTCATTCCCATGACAGTCTACTATATCATCCCCAGTTTAGGTGTGTTGATGTAATAGTTTTGTGTTTTAGACATGAGTATTAAATAAATTATACCGACATTGCACTGGGCACACTGCACTGTTGTGCATTGCCTCTCAATCATGGAGAATCCACTGCATCCACTGAACAGGATCATCTCCAGACAGAGGAGCAGCTTCAGCGACAGATTTCTGTCACTGTCCTGCTCCACTGACAGACTGAGGAGGTCGTTCCTCCCCCACACTATGCGACTCTTCAGTTCCACCCAGGGGGTAAACGTTAACATTATACAAAGTTATTGTCTGTTTTACTTGCATTTTTATCACTCTTTAATTTAATATTGTTTTTTATCAGTATGCTGCTGCTGGAGTATGTGAAGTTCCCCATGGGATTAATAAAGTATCTATCTATCTATCTATCTATCTATCTATCTATCTATCTATCTATCTATCTATCTATCTATCTATCTATCTATCTATCTATCTATCTATCTATCTATCTATCTATTGGTGCCTCGGTGCAGTACATTTAATCAAAACTTGCATCCTGTGACTACAAAACTCATTCTTATGTCAATATGTCTACTAGTCAGCTGGTTCATTTTAGACATATATGCAACCTGCAAAAGATCAGGTCAAGGGAAAATGTAAAGCAGTTATTTACTTAAAATCAGACATGGTGTCAGAGCTTGTTCCGCAATGCCGGCAGTAAGTCGAACCCGTTCCCAGTGAGAGTTGGACTCCGCCAAGGCTGCCCTTTGTCACCGATTCTGTTCATAACTTTTATGGACAGAATTTCTAGGCGCAGCCAGGGTGTTGAAGGGGTCCAGTTTGGTGGACTCAGGATTGGGTCACTGCTTTTTGCAGATGATGTTATCCTGTTTGGTTCATCAGGCCATGATCTTCAGCTCTCTCTGGATTGGTTTTCAGCTGAGTGTGAAGCGGCTGGGATGAGAATCAGCACCTCCAAATCCGAGACCATGGTCCTCAGCCGGAAAAGGGTGGAGTGCCCTCTCAGGGTTGGGGGAGAGATCCTGCCCCAAGTGGAGGAGTTCAAGTATCTCGGGGTCTTGTTTACGAGTGAGGAAAGAATGGACCGTGAGATCGACAGGCGGATCAGTGCGGCATCCTCTGTGATGCGGGTTCTGCATCAGTCTATCGTGGTGAAAAAAGAGCCGAGCCATAAGGCAAAGCTCTCAATTTACCAGTCGATCTACATTCCTACCCTCACCTATGGTCATGAGCTATGGGTAGTGACCAAAAGAACGAGATCGCGAATATAAGCGGTTGAAATGAATTTCCTCTGCAGGGTGTCTGGGCTTTCCCTTAAAGATAGGGTGAGAAGCTCAGTCATCCAGGTGGAGCTCAGAGTAGAGCCACTACTACTCCGCATTGAGAGGAGTCAGATGAGGTGGCTCAGGCATCTGATCAGGATGCCTCCTGGATGCCTCCCTGGTGAGGTGTTCGGGGCACATCCAACCGGGAGGAGGCCCGGGGGAAGACCCAGGACACGCTGGAGGGACTATGTCTCCCGGCTGGCCAGGGAACACCTAGGGATTCTCCGGGTAAAGAGCTGGAAGAAGTGGCTGAGGAGAGGGAAGTCTGGGCCTCTCTGCTTAAGCTGCTGCCCCTGCGACCCGACCCCGGATAAGCGGAAGAGAATGGATGGATGGACAGACATGGTGGCTTTACAAAGCAGACAACACTGATTCAGCATATAATGTAGATCTTCTTTTATAAGTGACAAACACTGTATATGTTTAAAATGAATAGTCAACATTTCCTTTTAAATCCCAGATCAGACATTTACTGCTACTTATTGCTGTCTTTCTTCAGCATGTGCCCTTCACGCACTCAGGTTCAGCAAAGGTGGTCTTAAGACCACTCTACTTCTTCCTATTGGTTAAAGGTTTTAATTTGTTAAGTATGACCAATATTTTAATGCAGTGGGCTTCATGTGCCTGAATTTGTAAATTTTATTTGAGTCTGCGTTCTAAAGATTTCATCCTGCTGTCACAAAGAAACAACTTTGGTCCTGTACGTAACATTAAAATCATGACCAGCACTCTACATGAGACTACTGCAGAAATGCAGAATCCGACTCATTGTTTTAGTCCCATTTTTCTTGCTGTTGCTGTTCAACAATTACAATCAGTGTGCTGAGAGAGCAAATTACCAGTGTCTACCTAATGTGGGTTTACAAAGTGGTTATTAAGGTGGGGACAGGTATATTTGACAGACCTGTGTTCCTGCCAACTCCAGCCCATGCTAAAGCACTGATTGCATCTCTAAAAAAAAAAAAATCACATATTTATCCCTTTTATTGAATTTTCAGGCATTCCAAAAAAAACTCTTATAGACATAACTATATAAAACATTTTTATATTAGTATAATAATTCTATGAGTAATACCACTTGCTCAAAAGCATTTTTTCTCTACCTGTAAAGGAGTGTATTTGTTTATTGCAATATTCCTCTGTTTCGAAAACTACTCCTTTGTGTACTACAGAGACACTAGTATTATACAACCCAACTGCTTTAGTCTCGCAACTTTACTATTTCATCATACTCTGATTTCCTACTTTTAGACATATTTAGAACTGTAGCTATTGCCCTTTTTCTTCACGTGATCTGTCATACTTTTGCCATGATGAAGTACAGCATGAAGCTCTAGCATTTACTGTATCTGTTTGAGAGCACTGGTCATGCTTTGCATGCCTTCTATCTCATTTCTTCTGCTACATTTCAAGTTCAGCAATGCAGCAGTGTTTTGGGTTATGTAACACTCCAAGTCCGTAGTTGTGGCTAGTCTTTTTTACAGTACGTCTACTATCTTAACTCTTTTAAGTAAGTGTTGTGGCGCACGGCTGGTGCCCCTGCCCAGCCGGGACGCCCCTTCAGCATATGTTCCGGGGGAGCAAGCATGGGAGACCCAATACCGCCCCCTGGATGACTAGATGGCAGCCTCCCTGGGTTGCAATGGTACATCGGACTAACGCAGGGCTTCATGGGAGTTAGAGTTTGGTGCAGGGATGTTGGATTCCACAGGCGCCACCAAGGGGTGCTGCAGCAGGACCTGCTGGGCCCTTGTGGGCAGTATTTTTGCCATACCTGGCCTTCAAGCACCTGGAGCACTTCAGGTGCCTAATAAAAGGAGCCTGCGGCCACCACTCGGGAGCCTTAGTCGGGAGGAGGAGGATGAGGTTGCCTGGGAGGAGTGGTGGAGGAAGAAGATTGGTGTGCTTGAGTTTGCTTTATTTTGGTGTGCTTGAGACTATGTTAGGGCTGAGGGACACAGGGAAGACGTAGACCTCAGCCGAAGAAAAAATAAATCTTTTGATTTTAACGTGCCTCCATTGATAGTCTGTGTCGGGTCGGGTGCATTTATAGTGTGCATTCTTTATTTAAATAACTCTTATTTTACCATTTTAATTGTTTAAGTTAGTCAAACTTTTATTGAATTTCATTACTTCTGCATTATTCGGTCCTTAGTTGTTACAATAAAAGAAGTCAACCTTCAATAACATTTTAGAATATGCATTTAAATTGAGGAAGCAGGTTCTTTCCCATCTTTTACTCCATTTATCTTTATCCATTTATTAATTTATCTATTTACTTATTTTTACTAGCATCACGTTTTACTCTGCAGGCTTAGCTGTCTTTCTCAGGGGTGGGGTTTATTTGTTTTGAACCTTTTTGTTTTTTTGGTAAAACTTGAGTTATTTGTTTGGAGTGTTATTTGATTTTAATAAAATCAATAAAATTAAATAAAAAAAAAAAGAAGAAGTCAACCTGCATATCTTGATTAAGTAAGACAAGACAACTCATTGTTAGACTCCTTAAAGCAACAAATGGAAAAGAGGTTCGACAAAGATAGCAAAACCACTCTCTGAAAAAACACAGTTCGTATTTGTGCTATGCATTGAATACTAAAACTGAAAGTTGCATGTGATGTCCATCCTTCCAAGCTTAGAACACCTAAATGACAGCCAAACATTAGCCCCACAAATGATCAAAAGAGGCATCATTCTCCCCTACTGATATATTTTGGCTTCAACCTGAACTCAGATTACCTTGGACAACCATTTTTCATTTGTTGATGGAAGCTGTTAGAGTTTGAAGAGATTGTCATCAGCTTATCACATTCTTCAATCATTCTCCATTAAACGTCAATTGTCAACAGTTAGTCTAGTGTTGTTGCATTTGTTATATCACAGAACCACAAAACAAGAACTTACTAAATATTTCATAAAACCAAAATTTACATTTTTACCATATTGTGTAAGAGATAAAATTGTTACTGGACACCATTATATGATGCTTCCTTGTAACGAATTAGTGCCACATACAAGCAAAAACAACATTCTTTATGAACACAAGATGGACAACACTTTTCTATGGAGAGTTTCTTACAAAGAATTTTGGGATTTACTTTGGCACAGCATTCTCATTGTCTAGGCAAAGTGCAGAAGCCATTAAAAGGCAATGAAAATGGTAGGTAATATTGTAAAATCAAACTGTTAAACATAAATCTTTGTTTGCTATGTGCTAGTGAGACTGCATTTGGAGTATTATGTGCAGTTCTGCCATGACACAGCAGTCCAAAAAGCTGTTCACAGAAGAGAAACCAAATGCATTATTGTTAGCCATTTTGAGAAAGAAAAAGCCTTCACCCCCAAAAATCTGGCAACAAAGCAAGTATGCTTTAATTAATGTTTACTAATAATGGAGTGATGAAATTTTAAATATCACAAAACTTCAAATAAGCAAAGATATTATAAATGTAAATGTAAAAATGTAGCAACATCTATTTCTTTAACAAAATAAACTTAATAGCAATAGCAAAAGGGAAAAAATAAAAACCTCTAAATCTATTATTCTAAGCGGAACAATAATTACAATAACGAAAAAAAACACAACACATTTCATAACTCACTAGAATATGCACTTGCACAGAGAAGGGAAGTCAAAGGCAGAAAGGAAAAATGAGGCGTGAGGAGGTCTTAAATAGGTGTTCAGATGGCTGCCCCTTTATGTTTAGGGGCCCTGCTCCTTTGACAGAGAAAAATAAATATAAGACAACTTCATTAAAAAAGAAGCACAGCAAATGATTATATACTAATACAAATAAACATAATTAAAAAGTAATAAATACAAAGAAAAAAAAGTACGGCAATAAATACTGTGGCAACCGACCAGGAACCTTGCCCCATCGGGACACCTCAAGAACGGAAGGACCAGGGGCCTCATGTATAAACGGTGCATACGAACAAAAATGTTGCGTAAGAACGTCTCCACGTTCAAATCGCAATGTATAAAACCTAAACTTGGCGTAAAGCCACGCACATTTTCACGGTAGCTCATACCCTGTCGTACGCAAGTTCTCCACTCTATTTTGCAGACTGGCGGCACCCAGCATCAAAGCAGTGCTACTGTTCCTGTGTGGTTTATCTTATCTTATCTTATCTTATTTTTTTCAGGTCCACATCCCTGACGTGGCTTTATAAATACACTGAAATTAACCGCATATCACTTATTAGTTTAATGCACCTGATTGTAGAATGGTCAAACTATTCCAAATACCATAACTGCTTTAGCGTTGTTACTCTCACTGCACCTTCTTCTTTTTCTTTCAGCAACTCCCGTTAGGGGTTGCCACATCGGATCATCTTTTTCCATATTAATCTTACTGCACCACTCGAAGTATTTATATCACTGTATCTGAGTGTGAATCACAGCTGTACAGCAGCTGATCGGAAAGAGAATTATCGGTATACAGCATCAAGCACACGCTGTCTCTGCCATTCGCTATTTGAACTGCTCTCATCTGACAAATGCTTCAGAGTCTTTCCTGTACTGACCTCGCGGTTCAGAAGCAATTTCATCACAAGAACTCTAAACGCATTACATCAGTCCATCAAGTGCTCCTTGTAGAACTGTCTGTACTTATAAGTATAATCATCTTACTGTAAACTTGCGATACAGTTATAATATTTGCACAACCTGAGACACTTTATAAAGCTCATATTTACATATGATGACGATATAATTTTTAAGATGAAATGCAGCAAAATATGTTTATTATAGTATACAGATAAAACTTTAACTTTAACTACACGGTGCAGCAGCACTAGCCATAAGCTGGAAATTCGTTCATGGATTTTTCCTGTCTCGTGCTGTATTCTTGCTGTGGCTGGTGCATTACTGGAAGGATAGATGGATTGAATAATTACAAATTATGAAGATATTTCAATGTTCCTTAAAAGTTTTGAAGAATCGGCGTTCTAAGCTTACAGATGGCTTAACATCTATTACAGAGCTGATTGGGTATTTGGAGAAAGAAAAGGAAGGACGAGAATTGGGGATTAGCACATTTGAAAGAGACAGTACTTCTATAATAAAGTATTTCATCAAAGGTCGCGCATAGTGCAGCAAGCATCTTACGTGAGACGTGAAAAATCACTGCGCCACCATGTTCCAATGTTTAATAACATGCTTTAACTCCTATCATCATGAAAATGATATCACATATACATCTCAGTATTTTAATTATTCAGAGAGCTGTAATATCACGAATGTAATGGATTCTGTGTCCTGTTGGAGGACAAGAAAGCCCAGAAGCATGTAGTGATTCACACACATAGAGCACACAGAAGATCAAATTCAAAACAAAGCATTTAACATGCTACTTAAGTTATGATGGTTTTTGAGAAACTAGTAAATTAAACGATTTTAAGATGAAGTTTATGATGTTCTACTTTAATGACAAGCTAAACTATGTGATTAAAGTGGAAATTTCAAGATTAAAGTTGACATTTCGTGCTTTTTCCCCACTGTGTGCCTATTTTTTTTGTCTGTACCCTAAAAAGTTTTCATATGACACTCAGACGGTGGGCTACGACTCGCCTTTTCACGGCGACTTTGATATGTGTCAACTTCTTTTTTACTTCGGGCACTGTGCATCTTTGTGAACTTGAGCTTTCGAGTTTCTCCGACACGCTATGTCACTCGATCAACTTCCTTTTGTTGTTTATACCATTATATATACCAACAAATAATAGGTTTTTCCTTGCTTCCACTTGGTATTCCCTAAAAATTCTTCTATTTTCCCCCATGCCATTTTATTTTCACAGAAGGCTGATCTTAATGGCTATTTATATTGATTTGCATATTCAAAGAGGTGTAAATCTGGGAGGAGATGGGGTGGGACAGCAGGGGCATGCACGTATGTTACTTTTCACACTGACCGGGAATTTATGTAGTGGAAGAACGTGGAAGTTGGCGAATGCACAGATTTATGCATTTGGATTTTGTTGTGCATAAACACATTTTCACTTTTGTTCTTACGTCATGTTATAGTGTGAATTCTATGCACAGCGTTATGCATGAAGCCCCAGGAGAGGGGCCATATCTTCCCTGGTGTGCAAGAGGGCAGCACCCCTGGATAGCATCCAGATACAGAGCTGGGAAGCTCAACCCTGTGGAGGTCCGTGGCCACTGCCAGGGGGGTTCCCAAGCCATGGACTGCAGCACTTCCACCACACCAGAAAGTGCTGCCAGGACAGGAACCAGATATGCCCGGAGTGTTTACGGGTGTAAGGGCAGGATTTCCGCCACACCAGAAAGTGCTGCTGGAATATCATCAGGGAGTACCTGGAGCACATCCGGGTTTGCCATAAAAGGGGCCACCTCACTCCATTCACGGAGCCAGAGTCGGGTGGCAGTGGACAGAGTTTGCAGGCGAGCAGTGGAGGTGGCAGAAAAAAAGAAGGACTGAGTTTTGTGGTGGTTTGTGCATTGTTTTTGTGAAAAAGAATAATAAAAGCGTGTGTTTTGGACATTATCTGTCTCTGTGTCTGTCTGTGTCGAAGCTAATCTTCCGCAATACAAAATGAGAACATAAAGCTAAAATAAAACTAAACTGATGTCCCAGAAACTCCCTGACTGTCTTATTCTGGTAGGCTAAGGGAATTAAACCTTTTTAGTCATCACAAGGGAGGCTGTGTAGGAAACTACTCCAAGTCCTCAGAATTCTCAAAGGCTTTGACGTAGTGACGTCAGTGACACTAAAGGAATGTGCATTGAAAACAGAGGCCAGGAAGCACCAGGTACCAAGTTATCTATCCATCCATCCATTATCCAACCCGCTATATCCTAACTACAGGGTCACGGGGGTCTGCTGGTGCCAATCCCAGCCAATACAGGGCACGAGGTAGGAAGCAAACCCCGGGCAGTGCACTAGCCCACCGCAGAGCGCGCGCACATACACACACACACCCACTAGGGACAATTTAGAATCGCCAATGCACCTAACCTGCATGTCTTTGGACTGTGGGAGGAAACCGGAGCACCCGGAGGAAACTCACATAGACACGGGGAGAACATGCAAACTCCACGCAAGGAGGATCCGGGTACCAAGTTATTTAGTTGAAATTAAAACATTATGTATTGTAAATGGAACAGACGTATTCTAAATATACACTAGGAGTTTAAAGAAAGCATAGAGTGGAAGGCAATTGAAAGGTTTCAGCCATGGCAATGGAAGATGCTGTATGTGCGTTGCACTTAGTGAACATACATTTTTGGAGACAGGGATTTTTCTGATATTCCTAGTTGCTCTGTTGCTCTTACATATTGTGGAACTTGAATTTGACTCTCACTTGTTGGATGGCTTTAAAGTCCAATTGTACAACTTTTAATCGTACTGAATTTGTGATTGACTGCACTTGATATCAGTTTCCCCGAGTTATTGAATGGTCATGATGTCTGTTTATCAGTTATGGTCTGCTTTTATATATTATGCTAATAATGAGGTCTCTGCTGTGATTTATGGATTATTTTTGGTGACATTCTGGTTGAGACTCTTTCAAGAAACTAAGATATTTTCCATGTTGAGACCATTGCCTTGTCTATCTCAAGTTTTGTACTCATGGCACAATTTGATACACCCTCCGTTGTTGCTTGTCAACTGCAAGTACACTGACAATACCTAACACTCTTTAGTCATTTTTATTGCAAAATTCTTAAGCAGGCTTCTCTTTAGTTCAGTGAGTTATTTTCTTAGCATCTTGTGTACCCCCTACTTTTGTGTATTGTGTCTGATTTTGACCTTTCTGTATACATGTTTTTTTACCTCCTCTATCTGCATATCTGAACAATTTGTGATTTAACTCATTTGCCCTAAGAGGACAAGGTCCTTGCTTAACTTTATTTGTGCATTTGTTTTTCCTGATTTCTGTTCCATGAATACAATACAGTAGCTATACACCCTCCCTATGGACATGGACATTTGTCTGAAGATAATGTTTGGGTGGATACGGTGATAGGTGAAGATCCAATGTGATGTGAAGTGGTATTATCTTGTGGTTCTGTGACATATCAAATTACTGCCCTTTAGTCTTGCAGACATTTAAGTCATTTATTATGATTAGCTAACCAAGGTCACTACTGTATTAAAGAGACAATATATAGCTAGTGTGTGTGGGTATGTGTTTTGAGCATTGGAAAAGGTGCTATAATAATTAAAATATAGTACTGTTATTATTTTTATTATGTGTTTGTGCTTCAGGTTGTTTAAAAAGTGGTGCGTCTTGATACTTTATTAAAAGCCACCTAAAGTCTGTTGAAAATCATTTTGGTCTGAAAGATTTAAGACCCACATCTCACATCTCAGTCATTATTTGAATTATGGAATTCACTTAACTTCTATTACCTGCAAAATATGAAAATTCTTGCAAAGGTTTTTCTTGTATCAATGCTAGAAATATTTGCAATGGTGTAAGCCATCAAAACAGAAATAATAAGAAAGTCTGGCTAATCATGTAACAAATTGTTCTGGATTTACACAAATAAACTATATTTATTTGTTTATTTAAAGTATACTAGTACAGTATTAACTTTTGCATTATGAATTTTACTTAATCACATAAATATGCGGTAAAAATGAAGGTGCTGACAGTCCTGATTATTGTGCTTTGAATAAATCATCCATTTGTATTTTAATATTCTAGCTTTTTTATACCTCTTTGAAATAATACAGAGTATGTATTCATATGCCTGCTGTTTTTAGGTAAATCAGGCCACCGTTCCTTCAAAAAATAATCATGTTTAACTATCCCTTTGAGAAAAATATTATCCCATTGCATTATATTCTTGTCTATTTATGCCCAGACTATTGTTTTACAGATGACACAAAAATATGTTTCTTTTTCAAATGATTCATAGCTTGCTTGATGCCCATCTTTTTATTGATTTCATTTAAATTTTTTTTATTCATTTTAGTACAATCAAGGACAATATGGAAGCCCTAAAAGATTTGACCTCAATATCATGCCTGTATGGAAAAGAAATATCACTGGGAAAGGGGTTGTGGTAACCATTATCGATGATGGCAAGTTTTTCAAGATTTTCTTTATATTTACTACATTTGGAAAATGATTTTATGGCTAATTATTCCTAAAGGTTAGAACCATTATTGTTTAACTTGTTTTTTTTTTTTTTTTTTACAAATTATTAGAATAGACAATATGGAAAGTGTCATTCTTTAAAATATATCTTTCCTAATTCAAAAGTTATTGCTAATAGTAAAGGAGAAATCATCAATAGCTTATGCAAACTGGTCCCTGAATTTGTTAAACCAAATCTTATAAACTCTGCATTCATTTTGATTTTGTTGTTCACAATGTAAGACAAAATAGATAAACAAAACTAAGAGAAAATCTCTTCATTTTGATGAATTTAAAAGATCCATAACATGGGTGAGAATCGAAGAGTTTGTGGAAGAATAAATAAATATATTATATGTCAATAATAGGCAGTATTGTAAATGTGTTTCCATTATTTGTTATAATTTACTACAGAAGCTGTCACCAATGTTTACCACCCAAATTTTATAATTATGGTGCTGTTCCTATTTACTTATCTGATTATTGTCTGGTATGATGGTTCGGTTCAATTAAACTTGTGCGTAGTATTTCATTGATTTACTCTACTTTTAGCACATTAGAAGAATATGACAGTTCTGCCCAGAGTTAAACTGGCAAAATGTCAAATCAGCAGTACAGGCCAATCTGGTGCTACTCATATAATATCTTGACTTAATAGTTTCTCTTTTTGTTGATTTTCATTCTCATCTGCTTATTCAAGATAAGGCTGCAGGGGAAACATTTTTAGCAGCAAGGCCCATATGTCTCTTTCCCCAGTCACAACTGCCAAATCATACTGTGGGATCCCAAGACATTTCAAAGCCATCTGAGAGAAATAATCCTCACAGTGGGGTCTTCCCTGGGTCTCTTTCCAACTGATCATGCTTGTAAAACCTCAGTAGGGAGATATCCTTATTAGATTCCCGAATCACCTCAACTGCCTCATCTCAATGCGGAGGGTGAGTGGCTCTACTCTGGGCCACTCCTGGATGTCTGTGCTCCTCAACCTATCTGTTTGAGACAGCCCAGATATCCTTTGGAAACAGTTAATTTTAGTTACAATCTCATCCTTTTAGTCATTACCTAAAGCTCATGACTATGGGTGAGGATAGGGACATAGATCAGTTTGTAAACTGAGAGCTTTACCTCCTGGCTCAGCTCATTCTTCACCACTATAGATAGACTTTTAGTACAGCAACCTCATATCTGCATTTTCCATCCTGATCCGTCTGTCAATCTTACCAACCCTTTTCCTCCTCACTCGTGAACAAGACCTCAAGATATTTAAACCCCTCCACTTGAGGAATGAAATCACCTCCCACTTAAGAAGGACAGCCCACCTTTATTTTCCTACTGAGAACCATAGCCTCAGATATGGAGGTGCTGATCCTCATTTCTGCCACTTCCCACTTGGTTGCTAACCGTCCCAGTTCATGCTAGAGTTCACAGCCTGATAAAGCCAATGGGACAATATTGTCTGCAATAAGCAGTGATATAATTCTAAGGCCACCAGCTGTACCTTCATAATCTGTCCATAAAAATCAGACACAAAGCACAGCCCTGATAAAGTCCCACACTCACTGAAAATTATGCTGATATTTGTTCCATGTATGTGAACACAACTGTCACTGTCATCATAAAGGGATGGTGTAGCTTGTTAAGCAGATTGGAACCCAATACTCTCCCAGCACCACCTACAAAATCCTCTGAGGAACACATTCATATGCCTTCTCTATGTCCACAAAACACATGTAGAATGATTTGGTATCCTTCCATGCCACGTCCAGAATCCTGATTTGGGTAAATAGCTGGTCCTGGCCAGAATCCAGATCTGAGGTTTCACAACTCTCCTTTCCGGTACCCTGGCATAAGCTTTCCCAGGGACACAGAGGATTGTGCTCCTCTGATCCCCCAACATTTATAGTAAATTGTCTTAAAAATAGGACACTTTCTTAGTGACCCTCCTAACCTGAAAGACACCAAGGATGCCAAATGTATAACAATTGTGTTTTTTTTAAATAAATGAACACAGGGTAGGAATAGGCACTTGCAGAACCCAAAGTCAAGCAGAAGAGAAGTTAAATTTTAGTTTCTGTGGGTCTGCTTAATCTTATTGATCCCTGTCAACTCAGTGGGATAACTCTGAACTTGCCTGCTTCAAAATCAAAATGAAACACTCTCCTCATCTCTTGTCTTTCACTTTCATTTCTTTCTCTCTCTCTCTTTCTCTCACTTATGACTCCTTTAACTCCTACCAGTAATCCCTGACATCAAATGGCCTACTGACTATAGACATAAAGGGCCTTTGGCTGTTAGTCATCCTTAAATGCCATTGCAGCGTTACTTCTGGCTGAGTCCAGAAGTCACTTCTGGAGCCAATGAAAGTCCTGTGTTTGCTATTAAGATGACAGAGTACCATTTCTGTTTCTGCACTCCTGAAGCTTTGATTGCCTTAAAAATTAAAATCTTGTGGTATTGTATCATGGGTCAATGGTAAAACACAGCAGGTGCAGGATTTTGTTTTAAAATGGTGCTTCCCAGACACTAGAGTTTGGATGTATGCAGGCAAGATGCGTGTCCACAGAGCATTAATAAGAAGAATGGATTATTTAAATATACAAATGCAGGTAAGTGATGTGCGCTGTCATTCCTCATTAGCAGTTACATAGGTCAGTTAGTGCAGGACCTGCACTTACAGGATTATATAAAGGGTCTGACTAGAACAGTAAAGAGTGGAAAAAGGAAGATGAAAACATGAGAGAAAGTAGAGACAGCAGAATCATGTAAAATAAGTTGAAATGGTCGGGGATGCCCCACAATGGAGTGAAGGGAAAATCGTTCCAGGAGTGGATAAGCCCTGTAGAGTTAAAGGCATGGGTTCCGGGTGATCTGCAGAAACCAAAAGAGGTGGCAGGAAAAGGGAGCCAGAGTCAGGAGCTCCCAGCAGATACCAGCAGAGGTTACTTGGGATTGGAACCAAAATCGGGACTGGGTTCATTTCTGCCTGCTGAACAGACCTGGAGGGAGAGCAAGGGAGACAGAGAAAGAAAGAGAGAGAGAAGTGGTGGAACTGAGATGGGAGAAAGCTGAGTCATGTTCTGCCTTTTATTCTTGGTTTTAACTGTTTATTGAATTTATTTTTTGGTTTTATCCCTCATGGCACTGTTTCGTGTTAAAAATATCCACAAAAGGTATTTTATCCTCCAAGGTTCTAATTATATTGGTGGACAAGTTAATACAGTAAAGGCCTAAATTATTAACCTTGATTTATATGTGCACCCCTCTTACCTATGTTACATTCACTGATCACTGATTTTTTAAACTACAACACTTTAGCAGGGTCCAAAGAGACACCTATATCCTTCAGCACTTTTGTTGTTACCCCTGAAAGAGCTGCAGAATTCTAAAAGAAGGAGCTTGACTTGCACTTGAACAAACATGCCAGTGGCATACTCCAATGAGGCCAGATCACTACCTTTGAAAGCTCCCCTAGCTGGCAAGATGTTATTGGCTGCCTGCTAATTAAATGTTATATGCCAAGAGTTATAGGCCAGCGTATCTAATGACGGATCAAAACACAGTGGATCCTCTTCACATGATGCTTTAAAAGTGGATAATCTGAGAGCACCAGGGCCAGAAAGAATCCCAAGGGACTAGAAAGCCCTCAACCACCCAGACCAAGCATGTAGCAACCCAGGGAACACTTATGCAATAGATTTAGAACCATGTTGCCTAAAATGATAGAAAGAATCTTGAAGCTGGCTCGGGAACTTCTGATTTTGAGACTTTATGGATCCATATTTAAGTCTTGGATGGTGAAAGTTGTCTTTTGCTTGAATGCTATGGTGTCCAAGGTAAGGAAATTATAAAATATGAAGATTTATAACCAGAAAATGTTTTTGTTCCAAGTCAAAATCTAAACCACTATGAAAATCTTTTTCAATGTCCTTAAACTTAAACAATTACTTTCCATGCATCACCATTTTAAATACCATTTCAATGCTCACGTTGCATGATGATTTTTGTAGTAATCATTCCAATGCTTTGTTCTAACCATGGTAAAAAAAACAGCAAAAGTTTAAGAATAAAGTTGCAACAAAAACACTAAACAATAATAAAATCAAAAATGAAAACAAAACAAAAGTGAAATTAACAGCTCCACAATGTAGACAATGCGTACAAGTTTATTTCATCAGGAGGAAAAATGCATTGGGACAGAAAAACTCCAAAGTCCAAATTCATGCATGAAAAATGCAGGCGGCTCAGCTAGCGTGTCTACAGCTCCTGCCATACAATCTAGAGAGGTAGTTTTGTCTTGATATTTTCGATTTGAAAATACATAAATTAGTAGTTAAGACTTAATTTATAATTAATGTCATGGGAGACTTTTTCAGAAGATCAAACACTTGATTAAGACCTGTAAGTTGGTGTGCTTTTCAACTGAATACTTAAAAATATTTTACTAGGTTGTGATATTCCAGTTCTGATTCCAGTTGATTGCTAGCACATGTTTAGTAGAAATGAAACACAATAATTGCATACAATAAGAATTTATAACAAAAATGTTTCCTTTATACTCTTATTTTTTTAATTTAACTTCATTGGAATTCAATTATTCAAAATCACTTAAATTATAACAGAATCCCTCTGACATTTAGCAAATGTCCCTTTCAGGAAAGTTTCTGAATCATTAAGGGGGTTCTGAGTCCTCCCTTGTTCCCCCTTATTTCACTTTATGAGGCAGTTTTCTGTCTGAACTTCCACTATTATTATCTAATTCAAATTGAATGTAATCATTTACTAGTTATTCTTCCTTTTGTTAATGTTTATTATGAAATGAAGTACCCCCATGGCAGAAACGAGCCATATTTTGTCCACTGCCAGGATTTCCTCTACATTCTGAGTAGCTCAGCGTTCACACTTATTATCTGTGACAAGCTAATGCAAGGTAATACTGTTTCTTTGGGCCTGCTTCACCAAATACCAGCTGAGATATCAGCAAGTTTCTCCGTCTTAGTCCAAAGACTATGCTCTTGTGGAAGAAGAGCTAGCACTCACATATTTGAAGAAAAACAGTGCCATTTTAATGACCCTTTTGCTGCCAACTGCACGGTTGATTACCCTTGAGTCTTGTTTCCCAGTGGGGACCTGCTGCTTGGCATAGTGAGGATTACAAAAAAGAAGAAAGATGCTTTGAGAAGAGCTTTATTCAGAACAAGCATCTGAGGCAGATCCAAAGAAGCTCACATTAAACCGCTGACCTGGAATGTATAAATTTTCCAAATATATGAATGTGAAAAACAACAAAGTGATAAATACATCAATATTTTACGCAGGCGTTATAATAGTGCAGACCAAGTATTTTTGCATTGTTAATACTTACTTTGGGTTGTATGTGCTTTTCAGTCTGGCATTACAGTTTCTAGTAACTTTGTGGAAATGCTCCTCGATTCACTGTTAAACAACTGAGTTCTCTTCCTGATGTTTTTTTTTTTTTAATATTATAGTATACATCTGTGCATAGCTATAAGGCCTTTTGACAGGTTCTCACAGCATGAATTTACACCATGTGTTTCCTTTTTAATTGTGCTAAAGATCTACACATTTTTACCTGTTTTATATACCTTGCTGATACAGGTGAAAATTCATGTAGGGATAATTGTAGGTGTTCAGTGTGAAGAAAACTAGGAAGCAGATGTGTAATGACTGATGCGGCTCAATGAGATGAAACATGTGTTTGGGAACTTTTTTTTTCTTTTAATTTCAGGCACGTATTTCCTTTTTTTATTTTCCCAAGACAATCTAAAACACATATCTTTAAATTAAGTATTTTTAAACCTCTATGATATCAATGGCCCCCTAATTCCCACCCAGAAGCAGATTTACTTTATGTGTTGTTTGTATTAGTGTTCCACAATGCAATGCATATTTAAACCGTTTCTAGCTGCTCCTTACAAAGCTGAGAAAAAGCGATTCTTCAGCCAAATCACAATTATATTTCATTTTATAATGTGTACTGAAATGTCTGGTAACAGGGGAAATGAAAGTACAAGATCTTATGGGATCATTCATCAAGAACTAATTGAAGCCTTCATGCAGCTGAGTGCTGATAAAAATGTGGAACCGTAAACAGTGGCAAAAATTCACGAGAGAAGGATGTGTTTGCCATAAGAAAAATGGTTCTTTTTCATCACGGTGATTCTGTGTAGATGGAGGGAGAGAAGAAAAAAAAAAACCTAATTTTAAAAAGGGATAACCACAAGCTTCTCTGCATAATAACAGGGCAGAGGCTGTGTCAAATGTATTAGTATTGCTCCACTGGAGCTATTTTCATTTTAAGCTTTTGCTATTGTGTACAACTTCAGCACTCTGCATAAGTCTTCTGTTCTTTTCTGTGGGATTTCCAAGCCACACTGCACTGCTACTTTACAGGGACTGGAGAAGCGGATATATGTACTACCTTTAGCAGGACTTCAATCAATAAGTATTGATTTTAATACTGAGCTATAATAAAATAAATTATTGTATTGAGACTCCCTTCATCTCCAAAACCCCGCCAACCACCCCCAGCTCCCCTCCCCATCTTTCTTTCCAGAGTAATCTAATTTAGCTTTGAAACATTGAAGTTGCCATATACTTCCTTCTACATAAAGTAATTCAATTAAATCGTCATGTAACCTTCACATTGAAAGAACAGAGCCTTGTTATCTCGAGGAACTTAAACTGAGGGAGTCAATTAGACTTAAAATATTTACTTTTCAGAATTTCAAGTTTTAAGAGCGAGCATTACAGTTTGGTTTTTTTTAATACAAATTTTAATTGCTTCTAAGAAGTAAATGGTTTAGGTGCCTAATAATTTCCCAGAATAAGGATTGACAATAGAAGCTATACAGTGGTTGGTTTGAACCTCCAATGTTAGCTCTTTTAAGAGCAGGTGTTGGATTTTTTTTATTTTTATTTTATTTACAAAAGGAATTAAAAGAGCAGTACTGTAGTACAGAAGTTATCCTTTGGTTATAAAAAAGAAAAAATTCACATTACATAATTAACAAAAGGTTGCTACCTAGGACACAGTGAAATTAACAGTTTGTAGCACATAGTGAATTAGCGCAGATGACCACCGCCGACTTCTAGGCAGCAGTGAAAAACTGAGTGACAAAACATTCGCCAAGGTTTCTGCTGGGATGGCTGCACACAACTGTTCAATTTCATGCCTTAGTTGCTGGTTTAATTGCGACTAACGGCATCTGTTTAGTGCTGCCGCACTACTCAGAGGCACATTAAATTTTGGTTCCACCATGAATATGTGCATAAATATTTTTTTTTGAAATGTGTATACCTTGTGTCTCACTTGGAAGAGGAAAAATCACATAACATGTCTACTGGGACAGAAAATATCTTGGATAGATTCAAATACATTGGTGGGCAATAAGACTTAAAACTAATCTCAGACTTAAGTATTTTTTTCTTGTAAATCCCTTGAAAATAATTGCAAATCTTCTTATAAGGAAGCAATTCCAATATGATATCTAAATTCTGAAGACATATTTTGGATACACAATGGTTGAGAACATAATTTGACAGTTTTATATAATCCATCCATCCATTTATTATCCAACCCGCTATATCCTAACTACCGGGTCACGGGGGTCTGCTGGAGCCAATCCCAGCCAACATAGGGGCGCAAGGCATGAAACAAACCCCGGGCAGGGTGCCAGCCCACCGCAGGTTTTACATAATCAATCTCATAATCGTTTTTCCATCCATCTCATTCAGTTCAGATTCAGAGGGAGCCAGGGCCTAGCTTGACAACGTGAGATCCAACCCTGGGTGGGGCCCCTATCTATCACAGGGTATACCCACTCTCACACTGGGTTGATTTACAGTGGAAAATAACTGCACAGAATTTAAAATGTGTGAGATAATAACTAGAGAACTTAGAGCAACACACATTCAGAACGTATAGACTGTTGTGCTCAGGCCACATATAAATCCAAGTCTATAGTGCTGTGGGGCAAAAGCTCTAATCACTGTTCTGCCATGCTGCCCCAAAATAATACATGAAAAAAATTAACTTTGTACGTCACCCTGTGGGGCTGTTTTCCATAGTTTAATATATTTGTGAAAAATTTCAATATGATATTTGTATCAGATTGATAATCAATTTATTTTTACTTGCATATAGCAAATTGTCAATCTCTGAATGGGGTAAATATTTGCATCTGTTTGTTTCTGAACCAGATTTTGCCATTACAAATTTTCTGTAAAATGGAACCTACTCAGATATTATTGGGCACAAGGCCATTAATGCAGCACAAATCCCTGGAGCTGTAAGAAACATAGCTAGCAATTGCACTCTGCATTATATTGTAAAGATGATACATGTCAAAAATCTCCACCACACAATATGAATGTAACAAAACCCAGGCCCAGACATTAGACATAACATTACATTATCAAACCCAATTAACCCATTTTTGGTTTACTGGGAACACTAGGAGCAAGGCAGGTGCCAGTCCTGGGTAGGATGACATTCCATAACAAGGCCAATCTACACAGATTCCAGAGAAAATCAACTTCTGATATCTTGATTGGACTTTGCGTGCTGTTACCAGTACATTATGCAATTCTGCTTTGTATGAAGCAGTGTAGGACATAAATACTGTATGCTTTATTTGCTGTTTTGGATTTGTGCATCTGTCTTCTAGTGGTTGCTGAGTACAAGGTATTAACTCTCTGCATAAATTCATTCATAGCATAGAGAAACTGTTCAATACCCAACAATGAACCAGGTGCCACACTTTTCCTTGGCACAATCGTGCACAAAATCCTTTTATGTTTAATTTATCCTCTCTCTAAAGTAAACACCATCTGAAAAATACAGATCAGTAGCACAGCTGCTCTTTGCTTTTTGCACAGAAAGATTAAGTGACTTGTAGCATGCCACACAACCGGATGAAGGTGGGAATTAAACAGCATTCTTGTGGCCTAAACTAAATTAATTTTTCACTGCTTGAATAGGTCACCAGAACCAACAACATCAAGTGAAAGAGAAGAACCAACACTAGATGGAGTGCCAGCCTATTACACAGCCCTCTCCCCCATACACTCAGACTTGTCACACTCGGGCCATGTAGAGGCACCAGTTAACCTTCTTTGGAAGGGAAGGAGCCATAGAAATCTCTGTTCGTGTCAGGGAGAACATGCATACTTTACAAAGACATCGCCTTGATACTGGTCCTGCTATATAAAGATCTTACGTTAAAATACATTTTGGAGATTGAAACAAACTCTATACAGAACATATAACCCTTAGTTTGTAGTCCTGTGTTCTTTACAATAGTATCTACCATAACAACTCTTTGCATCATTCAGTATTTTGTTAAAGTGATAAATGAGTTTACTTCTACTATCAATATCCAGATATTGTTGAGATCCTTTTAATCTGTAATTCTGTTGTTTTCTGTTTTATAAAATTAAAAATGGCTTATACTGTACATATTCAGTGCATGTTTGTATTTATTTAAATGTCATAATTCCTTTGTGGAATGGACTGACACCCCAACTAGTTTTATGTTCCTTTCTTGTGTTAGATGCTACTAAGAGCTTTGCACTTGGCCCTTTCTTGATTTTTTTTAAGTATAAATAATTGGTAAGAAAAGAATTTAGCGGTAGCATAGTGAGTCTAAATGGTGAGAGCCCACTGTGAAAATAAGGCACCCTCTCATGCAAACCTTGACTGGTCATTAGTGAGGGGAGAATTCTTCTTCTTCTTCTTCTTCTTCTTCTTCTTCTTCAATTCAGCTATCAATGACACCATCACTCTGCACTCTGAATGCAGCAGAAGGAAATGTAGCTGAGAGGAGGGAACACCTGAGAACATTTTTCGTATTCGTGACATATAGATATATGGGGTAATGAAATATAGGTAACCTTAAATACATTTTCTGAAATATGTATAAAACTGTTATTCCAAAAGCTACCAATTATTACAGACATAGATAATAGAAAGGTGGTGATCATTTTTTTGCATTTGACACTGCAGTATAATGTGTAAAAATTGTACAGACTTTTTCTGTTTTCTACTATATTTATATATCTGAATAATTCAATATATTTCTACAAAGTACTGTAAACAGAAGGAGCAATTCCCCAAATAGCACAACTAAAAGGATCATTGGGAAATTATCAAAACTCAACTTCACAATATTTTGAAAACATACAGTGTGGATGTTAGAGGTGCTGTTGCCCCGTTAAACCCACCAGACAGACGTCCAGGACACACGTTTAAAAGCACTAAGAAGAATTTTAATAATTTTCTTAAATAAAGTGCACAAAGCACCACACACTCCACAATTCTCAAATCAATTATAATAATAGTAATAAACAATAATCAATAATCACAATCCTCCTCTCCACCCAGCAGCTCTGTCACTCTATCACCCAACTCCGGTTCTCTTTGCTGGGTTTCCCAAAGTCCTTTAATAGTCCATAACCTGGAAGTGTTCCTTCTCCAGGTCAAACGCCACATCATCCTTCCTCAAGTAGTTGCGGGCTTCCGTCCTCGTAACAGTAGTAGTCCCCAGGTTCTTGGTGAACTCCCCCTGGCGGCACCCATGGCACCCAACAGGGCTGAGGAAACGGACTTCACATCCCAGGATGCTTTGAGGGAATCTGGGGAATCGTTGCCATCCAGGGGAGCTGCCACCTAGCGTCCCGGGGAATGCAGTGCTCTGAAAAAGCTGCCTTCCTCCACTCTTTTCTTTTGGGGACGTCACCGGCCAAACTGAACCTCCGGCCTTCCATCACAATAGTAAGCTTGAGAGAATTTGTGGAACTATGTGGAGCTGAATGGGCTATTCTCATCAAAGCTGTTGTTAAGTATACAGTCTCAAATTATAAAATGTGAATATTGAAAAGTCTTTCCAGATTTCTTCTACAATAAAGAACATAAGCACTAAGTATACACAGTGTTCCCAATCTGGTGAAACTCCAGACATCAACACTATGATGACCGAACTGAGAAACATAATAAATAAACAGTGTTACACTTTAAATCACACTATTCATTCTATCTATACTGATTTACAAACTTAAGTGAAAGCCTTTGAAAAACAGCAAGAAAATATATCCAGTGAAGTATCATTCATCAACACCAATGTGTCCCCTTGAGACAGTGATCTCTCTCTGATTGCTGGCAGGAGTTAAATTCTTCAAAGTGAAAGTGGTGGAGATAAGACCATGATTGTTAGCAAAATGTTGTATCCCAACGCTTGTTGGGGTAAATATCAATAAGTTGACGGTATATTATTATCAGGTTGCTAAGACATATGGATAGATTTGTCATCCTCCAAGTAAGCCCTGATCTCTAGCACAAATGTTGAAGAATTAAGTTTTCTGATGACCATTCTTAAGTAACATCACAGCAATGCCACAAAATGGACATAATCATAAAGCCCAAGCTATTTTGCAACATCATTCTCACTAAGTCTAAACTAGTGTCCCTTCTACTGTATATGTAAAAAGCTTCTCCCAAATCTCTCCTTGTTATTTTTAATCTGCTCTGTAATCTTCCCAATCAAATGTGCTGAAACTCCAAAAAACTGATTCCCAGCATTATTGTTGGATTATATCCAACTCTCAGCACTGATCAGTTGATCTCATTTGGTTTGATATGCCACCTTTGCACCCTCAATACTCTTGGAACTTTCCTCCACATCTTTTTAAAACTGTCCCCCTGTTGTTGGCTCTCTTTAATTCTGTTTTGAGATGCTATCCATATGTCCCATAAAATGCTGCTGTTACTGTTTGTTTCTTACTTTTTTCTCTTCCCTCCAGAAGGGCTTTATAATGTTGGCTTCATTGGCAGCAAAGTTGTTTTTAGCCTCATGCCAGGAACATCCTATAATGTGTTCTCCCCACATTTGGAAATCTTCTTTTTCAAGTTTTACATCCAGAACTCTCAGCTACTGGGATAAACTGTCCACCCAGCTCCACTAATTTAGGGCAATTGTTCGTCCATGAAACGTATTTCTTTTCTTTTTTTCTTCCTTTTCAGTGGTTACACTTCTGGTTCTTGCAGGTCCTTTTGGACTTAGTACCAAGTTTGCCACTTTTCAGGGTGGTTGTGCATTGGGCGGGTAAAGAGAGGGGTGGGCATCTGTGGTTAAGTGTTTTGCCATACGCTTTATGTGAATTCTACATTGCGTTTTTGTTGTCTTACTTTGGCTAATAATAATTTGTTAACCACAACAAAAGAGACAGTGTATCATCAGTCTGTTCAGTGCAGCTTTGTTAGAGGACAGTCAATACTGATTTATACTCGGTGTGCCAGGGATAGGCTGGATCTTTGACCTTGACCCTTCCTTTTACCCATTTTATCATACAAACCCCCTTCCTTTGGTCTGTATGTTGGCAGCTAGACAGCAGTTACATGAAGAAGGGGCTTGGGACATAAAAATCTTCACACATTTATGACTTTGTCTCAGCCATTTGCCAGTGTTCACCTTGGTTTAATGAGTTTCACTGTTCTATTATTTTGACCATTGCTAAGTTCTTTGGATTTTTAAGTTTTGTTTAATGATTTAATTCTATTCTTGGAATTCCTTTTTCTACCCTTGTTTTGTCTGTCTTTGGATTCTTTTTGCTAGTGGTTTTAGAAGATTTTGCCTGTGTTTTTTTTTTGCTTTCTCTCTCTGACCATGTGTATTTTGGATTCTGTTTTGGATTATTGACTTGTTAAATTATTCATTTTTATCATTAGTATGTTTGCTTGACTGTGTACTCACCTGAATGTGCTCTCCACTCTGGGATCATGTGGCTGATCGCACTCTATGGGGTGACAGACCATAGTACCAACAAAAAACTCGTATATTTCCCTCAGGAAGACTGGCAAGGCTGTGCTACAAGCGTTATTGTTTCTCTGTCCCAATTGCATGTACCTAGCAGCATGAATCATGTTTCACTATCACCATAGAATTTCATAAGCCAGAAACTTTATTACAAGTTCATTTGGTCAACATCTGAAATTAGCTACTTAGGCTAGAATGCCCCTTTTATAAGGAAACAATCTTGCAGAAACATTTCATGATGCTAATAAAATAGATTAGTCCTCACTACATATACTGCATTTCAATTCAAAACCATGCATTAGTCATGCCAAAGCTGAAAGTAGTCAGATGATCAATTAGCATCAAAAGGTATGTCAAGGATCATGAACAACTGGAGTGTTCACCAAATGCTAAAGATGGGGAATGGGAGTTATCAAGGGATCTGCCATCTCATTGAAGAGGGGAAGCTGGCACTATACAGTAAATGACAGTTTCATTCTCTTCCATGTTGACTGGTTGCCGGAAAGAGCTGGTATAATAGAAGCAGCAACAGAAGAAGAATTTCCAGCTGCTACATTACCATCCTTTGAACACACTCAAGAGCTATTGTACCAAAGAGCTACAGCATACAATTATATAGATCATCAGTCAGGTTGCCCATACACCAATACTCCCCTAAATATAGTTTGTAAATACATGTACATGGGGATACAATACCAGTTACTGCTAAAGTTCTTGATTTATCAGTCAGGATTATCAGAAGAAGAATGGAGCAATATGATTTAATGTAAATATAACACATTATTTAGACAACTTAACATAACAGTAAACTTTGTCAGTGAGACCTAAAACATATTGCTCACCACATCAGTTAATCACTCAACATTGATGAAACTTATGCTTGCCACATGAAGACGGAAATGTTTAAAAGTAGAACGCCTCTTACGCCAACTTTTAACGTTCCTTGCCCAATCTTTTGACTCTGATTGGTCATTTGATTACATTCAGTTTTGACATGATTAATGCAAGGTCTTGAATCAAAATGCAATATGCTCAGAGCAGCTGCTAAGCGAAATAAAATATGTCTGATTTGCTTTTGTTATGGCACACGATCTAAAGACAATGAATTAAAAAACAATACACTTTGTATTTCATTTTAAACTGACGCAAAAATTGTGTATCACAATGAAAAGTAACTGATAAATTGGATGATACGTTTTTAGTTGTGACACGATAAAAATGTGTCAAAAATAATGCATCACATGCACTTGTATTGCATTGCAATGTAGTTAACATATTGAGTTGTATTTATTTTAGCATGAATAATCTTCTGTAGGTTACTACCTGAACCAATAGATAGAGTCATAAATTAAAATGTGTTATATAGAAATTTCTGAGAAATATTAAGTCATATTACTTTACTCAGGGCCAGTTCTGAGGTTTTGCATTTCATCCACATTTTACTTAATTCATAAGAAAACCAACATTAAATTCAATATTGTTATTTTGTTTAAGTACAATGTGCTTGTCTTTTTTAACAGCACCATTACTTTAGCAGCCTTCTATGGTTCAACAAGATTGTGCTGTCTATTTTATATTGGAAGCACTGATATTGTAAATCTGCTTTTTTATACACTCACTGAAGTGTAATTGGAGGATGTAACCTCTAACCATATCCAACAATACTGAGGAAGGTTTCACGTAAGACAGATCTAGCTTTGACACTTTATTTTGCTCTGGAGTTGAAGGCAAATTTTCTCTAGGGATTTTAGTCTCTTTTCCATTATGTCACATTTCGGCCTCTGTCTGTGTGCAGTGTACGTCCTTTACAGAAGTAACACAAATTGTGAATTCATCTGCCATTCTTTCCATCACTTGAGTTATCCTCAAACGAGTTTTCTTTGTTGAAACAATTTTCAGAACTCCAGGTTTGTTGAATGCCATAACCTTGAGTATCATATAAGAAAAATAATGCAGCCACTGCCAATGCTCCCTCTAGTTTTAGGTAGGCAGAATGCAAAAAAAAAAAAAAAGTTTTGTACAAACCTTTTTCACAACCAGCTTAAATTTATGCATCTTAAGCCACATCCACTAATATCCACTAATATAAAATGTAAAATAAAATATTGACATTGTAGGCTATACATATTTTTAATGCAATAATGGAAATAATTATTTAATGTAATTAAGCACAAAACACAAACATTCACAAACTCATTTTATACTCTATTCTATTGTTATTGTCAAAGTGTTTTGCTTCGAAAATGTGGCGGTCTGGTTTGTGGCCTGGTTTAGTGATTCTAGTGTTTCTAGTGTAGTTGTGCTGTAGTTTGATTTGTATGCTTGTGCTTTTATCGCTATTTTCACACATCACACACCTGAGCAGGTGCAAGAAAGTCATTCCCATGCTGCTGTTGCTGGGCATATAAAATCTGACAACAGAATAGGCCAACAAGATCAAATTTCTTATTTTTAGTCACTTATTTGGTGTTTGTATTATCACTTTTGATTTTTATGGCTGTTCTGCATATTTTGACTGTTTTTTAATTTTTTTCCTAACTATAGCAACCAGATAGACACACAGATACACACACACCTTTCTCTTTTATTAAGGTAGATAAGATGATTTTTGTCCATTCAGCTTTTACTCTTTGGTGAATGTATTCACTATTAAGATTTACAGTGCACCATCTATTGGAATGTATTTTGTAATGCATGTAGTAATAAAGTGCATTTTGTTTTTAATTCCAACAGATGGTGAATTGCAAACATTAGCACTGCTCTTTCGAATCCTATACCAAATGACATAACAGAGGCAGCAAGCAGATGGACACACAAATACACATACTCGTGTCCTTTTGTTAAGATGGATTTTTGTAGCATTGGCAAACTTGAATTCATTTTAGATGTTGTCTATAACAATATCTTCAGTGAGAAACTCTCTGCAGTTTGACAAAGGAAATTGGAGCTCATCATTTTTTAAACAGAAATATAATGCTATACAGTTAAAAGTAGACGTCTTTTGGACCTGGTCCACTGAAAACAGGATACAGTATTTATGACAGACTAGGCTGACCTGCCTTTTAAGGCGACCGACTTTTAAGTTGACCACTTCTTAAGGCAATTCAATATGTAGATCAATTTGATATTTTATACAAACTCATTAATTTGGTTATATTGCATTTGAGCGGTATTACTTTAATACTCGTAGTTTCTGTTATTTTTGTGATGAAATTTAAACTTTTTTCTATATTGAGGTCGCCCTTTGAACCCCCCTGATATTTACTACGCGGTGAGGCATTTGTACTCCATCAACATTAATTATTTCTAGAGACATAATTTTGTCTATTTTTCCAGGGCATCGCGCACAAAAGCAAGGGAACGATGGGAGCACCAGAACTCTGCTCACATCATGTCGCTTCGTACCGCAAGCTGCAAGTAGTAAGTCTGTGATAAGCGGAATACCGCTACGCTTTCCACTCATGGGACGGAAGGACAATCCCGACCGCTTTTATATAGTAAGAAAGAAGAAGAAGATATCGCACAGTCTGGAGTAGAAAATCATCTTTACCTGGAAAAACAAAGCTACAAATCCCATTGCATTGCAAAATGGACGGGGCATGTGTGAAACTCCGCGCCTGCGTAGCACTCACGGGATGGAAGGACAGTCTCGACCGCTTTTATATAGAAGGATATGTGGAGCTAGTCTACAATTGTTTCAATACAGTGAAATCTAGGAGACAATTTTCTTTTGGACTATAAAAAGATATTGTCCCATGCCCCCTTGCAGTAGGTGAAATGCTAATAACACATCATTCCAAACTGTTAAAGTTACAGTAATTCAACAGTATATATACTATGCGTGTATACTTAAATATACAATGAGGGATGGTTCAGCCTTCCAGCCAAGATGGACCCTGATTCTTTGCCCAAACAGGGGCCTTGATAAAGAAAGGTCAGCAAGGGAGCTGTGATACTCCACTTCCGCACTAGGACGTGGTTACAGAAGGACAATGCAGCAGCAGTTACAGTGGGGCTGGCAGCTACAGGAAAAACTAGGTGGGCTTAGGAGCCTGCAAGGACAGGATAGTGGGTGACTGCTTGCTAAGAGCAGAGCATCCCCCCATACTCTGGGTGGCCATATCCTGTCTGGCAAGCCCTCAGTATGGATTCATAAAAGAGCAGCATAGGAGTTATGGTTCCTCTATGCTGCCCTGTGAGATTCTGCAGGGGCCACCATGGGGAACTGTTGGATTTTGACAGCTCAAGGATCCATGTGGTCCTATCTGACCTGGAGCACTGGAAGCACTCTTGGATTGGGCCTTAAAAGCGAGCCCTACACTTGGCCTGGGGAGTCGAAGCCAGGAGGGAAGATAAGCAACACTAGACTGAGATGAGTGGAGCAGAATGAAAAGAATAGAAAAAATAAGTCACTTTGCTAACTTGTCTAAACTGACCAAAAAATATGGCATTTATAGTCCCACTAACAAAGGCTGTTAGTCTGTGCATGTGCACCTATGGAAGAAACATCTAGGTAATTAATAAAAATAATAACAATCATATTTAAAATAATAACAATAACTTGGCTCTGCTTAAATTGAATGTTATTTGCTGTGTCTATTGACAGAACTTTTCTTTGTAAACAAATGTCTCAGTCTGAATGATTTTCACCAAAATAAACAACATTCTAGATATTGGTATGTTGCATTTAATTCTTGAAGACAAACCACAGAAATCCTTTTAGAACTTAAGTAAAAGCTAAAAAGAATCTCATTATTTTTCAAATCAAAGTTATTTCTTCACAATCAGGGTATATATTAATTTGCCTCAAGAAATTATATTCTATAATGAAGCATATTTTATAAATTAAAAAAAATTACTAGACTGCTTTTGCATTTTATAATGGAGGTAACTGGTACTGAGGTCCCACTGTGAAAAAAAAATTGCCTTAAAACTTACCAAATATGTCCACTTTGAAGTAGCAAAGGTTTTGATTAATGAAAATGGGACTTCTGGGTTCCTAAGGAGTGTTTGTGACTACAAAAGAAAAGTTGAAAATAACAAGTTTTATCACAGATTCTTGGTAGTATTTTCTTGAGGTAAGGACATGTTTCTTACTCACTTTTCTGCTCACATTGGCTGTCATGAATGGAGTAATGACAACACCAGCCCCACTTTGCCAAGCTAAATTCTGCTTATTATCCTACTTGGGCTTCTGCAATTCTTTTTCTTCAGAAGTTATGTTCTGTAATGGCATGTAACAACAGACTGATTTGTGCTTAAGCCATATGATTATTTTTCACCTCTTAAATTCTATGTTGTTATTTTACATAGCCTACAGAGCAACTGGCAGTGTATTGGTGAAGAGCACAATGTGTTTCTCTGTACTTTATACAAATAACAATAAATCCAGATTGAACTGATTACACTGCAGTATATTTTCATAAAAGCCTTAGATTTTTATAAGAGCCAAGCCACCCGCATATTATGATATCCATAGAGTGAAAACCCACTGAAGCTCCTTAATATCATTCACTCCATAAATGCACATGGAAAACATGCAAACTTCGTGCAGAATCTGGTACTGTGAGGCAGGAATGACAACTCTGCACTACCACACTGCCTATGCTAAAACATCTTTACTAAACTTAATAATCTTCAACCCAATTAAAACTAAATGAACGCCTATAATGGCTGTTCTTGTTTCTTGATTTCATGCTATACATGTGGTAAATCTTCCTCTTGCTAGACTACTAAAACACAAGCATTATTATACTTATACCAAAATGTAATATCTTTGTCAAATAACTAAATAAACTTCTGTATAGTGAAAGAATGCAAGCAAGCGTTAGTTTCACATTTGTTTTGTGTTAAAAATTAAAAACTCTGAATGGTTGCCATGAAAGAAGATAAGCACTAAAGTGAAGCACACAGCCAGTCTCCTTTTGAAATGGCCAAATCTGACAAAAAAGTTTTTTTTTTCTTTCTTTTTAAAATCATATGTATATGCTATTTTACAATATATGTGCAATTTCAAGGTACCAATCAATACTCATCAGTATTAGCATCAATGACTTGAGCAATGGATGTATTTTCTAAGTTATAATGCTTTTTTTTCTCATCTGGACCCCAGTACTATTTAGCTCCTTTATAAAATATAACAGCAGGCTAATTGTTTAAATTAATAAAATATGCTTCATTTTAGAATGTAACTTCATACGGTAAGTTAATATATACCATGATTTTGAAGAAATGACTGTGAATGCAGTGCTCATATTAATCATTCTATTAAAATAATAATGTAAGCATGGAATGACTGAATATTAATAATTATTTAAATCATAAACAATCAGCAAACCAGTCATCTTTATTTTTATATAGTGCCCCTTTTATAGTAAGCACCATCCTAAGCTATTTTACAGTGTGGCCAGCAGAGGGCATTCCTGCCACCCAAACTCAACACCAACACACACAGAGGTACGCCTTCCCCGTTTCCCACAAGCACAAAACAGTTCAGCAAAGCACAGGACACTATACTACTCTTCTTCTCTCTCTTTTCTTCTCTTTTTCTTCCCTCCACTCCACTCCTCCGGACAAGCTTTGTCCACCTCCTCCAGACTCTGGCTTCTTAGCTTCTGGTGTGATGTGGCCTCTTTTATAGTGTGCCCGGAAGTGCTCCAGGTGCACCCAAATCCTCTTCTGGCAGCACTTCCGGGTGTGGTGGAAGTGCAGCAGTCCAGGGTTCTGGAACTGTCCAGGCACCCCCTGGAAGTGGCCAAGGGCCCCAGCAGGGTTGAGTTTCTAAGCTCCATACCCATGGCCCCAGTGTAAGCCAGGGGGGTTTCCCTCTTGTGTTCTGGGGGAGGTATTGCCCAGAATATGTCTTCTCCCCGGGTCTTTCCATCACAAGGGCGTCCTGCTGTCCACCACAACAGACATAAAGTAAGTAAAGGGAACACTGATATAATGGGAACCTCGGATCCATCCATCAAGCTACACTTTGGAATCAGTAACCCGTGCTTATGCGTAGTCAGACATTTCCTAACTTGCTCAAGGCCTGCCCAACCATCCAAATAATGTTTATCAACATATCTTTTATTGTTTGTACTAGGGCACTAAATATCTTTACAACATGGATGTCATAGTTTTCTTTTTTTTTTGTTGTTATTTGCCAATGATAGTCATTGGTTAAAGTAAACACTAAATGTTTTTTTATTTAGTGCCGTCTGTCATAGATGGCAGTCGGTGGAGATCCAATGGTGCATGACTGCTCTCCAATTTCTATTAAGGCTTGTGGTCAAAGCTTTCCAGGCACAAGATCGTTTTTATTTTTTTTAAGTGATAGCGACAGCCCCCCCAAATAGTACCAAACTTTAGCAATCCAAAACAAAAGATTAGTTGTGACATACTGTATCTTGCAACAGGAAGACTTTGACTTGTTTTAAAAGCACAATACAGTTTTATCTTCTTTATTGTATCAATTTTTATTTCTGTTAATTTTAATATTATATAATGTTTTCATGAACAAATAAATGCTTATTGCCCAATCAGATAGCTTTAAAAATAATTTTCTCAGTCGCCTAGGACTATGGCACTGCACCGCATGTACTGTATCTACAAATAAATTCTGAGAAATGAAACAATGACAAGCCCCAATCTGTATAACAAGTTTGGACTTAAACAGGTTAACATTCTGTGTACATTTTCTACAATCTCTTCCCCCATCTCTGTCATCTCTCCTGTTCCAGTATTCCCTTGGACAACTGCATTAAATATATGAGGCATACAAGCTGTTGCACTACAGCTACTATATCAATTACAGCTTGTACTCAAGCAAAATTTATCATCTCTCCCATTATTATTCCCCTTTCTGTTTGTATAATTTTGCCACAAACTGTATTTAAAACACCCCGAGATACGTCTTGCCTTTCACACGTGTTTAAAGGTGACATTGCAGATTTATTTCATACAAGCTGAAAGGAAGCTAACAACGTTAGCCACAGAGAGCCTGTTTTGTTGTTATTTACTGGAGCACTTAGCAGAAGTATGTCAGGCCTTGAAACATTGCTGTTTACAGACTCACTAGATGTGAACTTGACACTGTTTATGGAGTCACATATTTACTTCTCAATCTCCTGACCAGTAAGAAATCAAGAGGCTGCAAAGGCTTCATCTTAACCAGCATAATGACTGTGAATGAAGTTTCACACCAAATATAAGAAATTAAATCTTTCAGATTATTCTGCTATAGCAGCTTGATTAATAAGTATTATTTGATAGCACTTTAACAGATTAAATAAGTTATATAATGAATGCATTTTAGATGTGTTTTGCTTTAAAACTTGATTCTAATCAAAAGGTTAAACATTTTACATGCAATCAGAAGATAGTGAAATCACGTTTTGCAGTTAAACATGAAATGCACATTAAATATTAAGTTACTAAGGAAAAGAGGTCTACAGCAAGTAGGTGATCACGTTTGTTTATTCCCCAATTGTGGATTAGTTTTCTTCACTTTTGACTGTAGGGGCTGTGACACCTCATTATCAAAAGTAGAGAGTTCCATGCCAGAAAATCCCGTTTTAGCAGTGAGTGAGAGTAACAGGCTTTAAGCGTGAACCAGTTGTCTTAGCAGTCAATGGGGTTAGAGGCAGGCCAATCACTTGCCATTCTTACAAAAGGCATCTGAAGAATTCCTCATCTTGGGATTTCATTCCACAGGCTTACAAGCTGGTTTCATTGGTATTCTGTACAGGTAGCCCTTTGCTGCATATGATAATTTCAGTAGGGCTGAAATGAGTCAGTCTTTTTGATATTGTTTTACTGCAGGGACCCCCTAGGATAAGGGATGTTTTGATTTTGGTTTGCTCATTTTTTAGGAGGAAAGGTGAAGAGATTGGGGTTCTGGTATCGTAGAGTAAAATGAGTACAGTTCTAATTTGATGCTGCAAGACTGCTGAACTCTCTTGTTGTCTGTTGTAATAGAGATTCAAATAATGGGCGTAAAGAACTGGCTTAAAAACCAAAGGTCCAAGGATTCAAATCTCACTCAGGTATAACAACAATTTATGAGCAAATGAAAGCATAAATGCATTTTTATTAAATTATTTGTTTGGCACCCTTATCCAAGATGATAAAGAAATGTCAGGGTGCAAAATAATTATTTACATTCATTTGACTTTAACAACTAGTAGATTCCTGCAAAATAAACTAAAGTGTAATTTTCTTGGGTTTTTAACTTTGCAGAACGGTTAGTTTTGCTCACACGTGTTATGGTTATCCAAGATAATGGGCCGGGACCCCTATGTGCAATCATTTGTATTGGCCCAACATCTGTCTATAAAAATAAATATTTACATTTATAAGGAACATAAAGACATAATACACTGTATGCTATTTTTCTTGTGAAACTTAATTAGCCACTCCTTAAGAGTAAAACTTTCATATCTTTCCAGATAATTTGTAACTAACTATAAGTTACCATTAATGTCAATTTCCAAAGGTTTGCAAAATTGTTTGTGTTTTATATAAGAAGTCTGCAGATTTCCCAGGACAACGTTCTATCTCTTCTGTGTGAATTTAGGGTTCCTCCCATATTCCAAATACATGTGTTCATATTGAGTGGTGATTCTAAACTAACCCACATCGAGTGAGTGACTGAAAAACCAGTCATCATTTTGTCTTACAAGACACTTACCCTCTGAAGGTTTACTCAAACTTCAGTGACGTGGACTCTAAAAGTGCTTTGAGCTATCTCTGTAATTAGCTGGTAGTTCTTGGAAGTCATTCCTATAACTAATGTGCAGTATTTTCTGAGATCTTGAACTTAAATATATTTAAAATTCCAAATGTACAAACGGAATATAATAAGATTTTGTTTAGTTATGCTAAATGCCTTGTCAAGAAAATTTTTACAAAAAGTACAAACTGGATATTGTTTTTTTTACATGATTTTAAACTGCAATTTTCGGAGTGGTAAAAATGTATACAAATACGTTTAACCATTGAGTTATAGGAACACACTTTATTAAGTCTGCGTTGTTTTTATTATGGATTAACAATATTTGTATTGTCTACATTTGTGTTTGACTGTGTGATAGCTATGTTTACTGTAGGTTGCCAGCATAAGTCTCTAGTTTACTACAAGATTTTTCCAGTGATTTTGAGTTGTAGACTTCAGTTACATAATCAGTCACTGCACACTCCTGTGAAGACCAGTGATGTAATCTGACTGAGTCCTCAGGGACTCAGTCAGACCGGTCTGACTCACCCAAACCGGTTTGATCTTGTATTAAGTCAGAGGGGCAGGCTATTATGTGTATGAGACCTCACAGCCAATGAATGCTGATCCAGAATTGCCATGCATAGAATGCAGCTACATGAAAAGTGGGAAAACAGAAGTTTTGCACCTCACAAACAGAAGAGAAGCTTGACGGTCTGATATCTTGTTCTGTCATGTAACTAGAGAATGGAAAAAGGAAAAAGACTGCAGCTTAGCATTCCATACCTGGAAAACATTTATACAGCAACCGGTTCTGTTAGGCAGTACATGAATTGGCTGTCGTATATGGAAAGCTTGTGATACATTGGAATCTGAAACTGTGCTGAGAAGTAGTGAGCCTGCAATTGCATTCACTAAGTTTGACATGTTTTCTGACTAGACGTGGTGAAATGTGTCGCCAACCTTAGTCAAGACCTTGTGTCTCAAGAGAAACAAATTTCAAGTTGACTTCTTGGTTTAAGTGAGGGATAAATAAACAAAATTTTTGTTAGAGTAGTGCTCAGTTTGGTGTATTGACATTTTCTTTGAGGGAAACAGCATTATTAACTTAGATTATATTTTATAGTCATACCAATATCCTAAGAAGATTGGCTGGACTGTAGCATAAACAAAGTCCACCTGCCAGCCTGTCTGAAATGCCAGCTGGCAAAGAAGATGTGAACAACCGTGATAACAGTGTTAAATGTTTTGAGAAAATGTTTGAGATGCTGTGATGACAGTTCATGTCTAAGGCTTAGTGAAGTCTCTGTCAAAAATCAAAGCTAGACCGTAAGTGAAGTTAAAGTAAGGATTGCCAGGAGTTGTAAACTAGATGCGTTGTCACCAAGATTGAGATACTAAAACTGTAAACACAGTCAAGAAATGAAATGGAGTCGTGAAACAGAACACCTAAAATACTAAGTGTGCTAGAATGAAGTTTTTCAAGGGATGTCTCCATAATCTTGAATACTGTGACAAGTGGGGTTATAAAGCCGAGTGTCCGTGATGTGGCACACAGATCCCTTTGCAAGGCAGGTTCTAGCAATAGTGCAACAGGGCCTAGCAACACAGTGACAAAATGCTGCAACTAAAATATGACAATGTGATGCACTTCAAAATAAATGATAATAGAATTATATTAATGAGTAATTAAATTATTAACATGAAAAATTAGTTCATTATATTCCCTAGCAAATGAAGACTCCATGTACAAACAACATGCCAACAGAAAAAACGATCTATTTGAAACAAAAAAATGTTTTTCTAACAGGATATCCCAGTTCATAACATTTGTTTGAACAAGATAGTTAAATGAGTACTTTAGTACTACTGAATTTGCTTAAGTTGTGCTATTGTTTGTTTTTGTTTAAAGGTATCAAAAACAACATAATATTCTGTTAATTTACTAAGAGATATTAGTGCTAATTCTTTACTTATAGGTGACACAGTGCTTAGTGGTGCTAACTCAAAGATTAATCATTCAATTCCGGTTTTGATATCTTCATATTCTCCTCATGTTGTTGGGTAATCTGAAATTTTTTGTTATATTGCCAAGGTGCCCATTGACGATTCTCAATTAACCCCATGTGGTTTGATTCCTGCCTTGGGCCAGTGGCTGTTTGGATAATCTGCAAACCCTGGTGAATATGGATTGAAGTAAATGGGTTTGAGAATGTTATTTGTGTTTGAGCATGGGACATTAAGCTAATGTTAGTATTACTACGCAATAATTATTTTTACTTTTATTATAAATTGTAAATAACTGTTCCAAATATACTACATGTAAATATCTCTCAGACACTATCCTTGGTAAAAATTACATGCATTGGTCTCTCCAATACAACAATGTCCCACGGAGTCTGTTACCACTAGTTGTGCTATCTTTCCTCAAAATTTCTTTGTAATGATACTTTTCCAAATGCCCTATAATTATGTGACACGTTGAAGCAAAACTGAATTTATTTATCAACATTTTGATTCTGCTTCATTTCATTTTGGCAGGGACTGAAATATGTCATGTTATATTCACACGTTTGCCATTCTCAGACATGTACATCTAGATGCTTGTGGCAAATCAAGTAATAATCTTGCAGGCTCAGCAAGGATTGGCTGTGCTTCTCTGTTTACTTACCTGCATGGTCACTCACACTTTCCTATAATCTTTTCATAAGGTTAATGATTTTAAGTCAAGGTAACACTGTAAATACATTGTGTATTTCTAGTATTTAATTTATTTTGTGCAATGTGACCTAAAGCATGGCCTTCTTGATGCTCAATGAGCAATACTCCCAAAGATTACACTACTAATGCCACAACAATAAGAATAGCAAATCTGTTTTTTTCTTTTCCTGGGGAGATGAAATTGCACATTTCATTAGTTTATCTGAATTCATATAATGCAAGCTTTAGATGCAGCACTTCAGAAGCTTCTAAATAATATAACACAATAAAATAAAAGCAGAGATTATTGCAGAGATACAAATCCTTGGTTCTTTTTTATTCCTTTATAAATTTAAAACTGTGCTACATTGTATTGATCATCCTGTCCATTCAGCTTGCTGCAAAGAGGAAGTTGCTTTCTCGTGTTAGTCTGATGGTGGCTTCTGCTTTATTTGTTTAAAACCTGAAGTACTTCATTAAGCAGTCCTCTTGTCGCAGGATTGCATTGGGCAAATCTATTTGCTTTTCTTTAAGTTGTTACAATTTTAAAGCTGGTTTGGCATAGATGAGGCAATCAGATCAAGTCTTAATAGTAGTTCATCTTTACTGTCACGACAAGCAAGCCTGTAAAAACAGAAAAAAACAACTAAATGCATTTTGTAGTGTGTTAGGTAGCAACAAGAAAACCAAAATGAAAGAGGCAGGATCTGATGCACACACTAGCCATAAAAGGCAGTCTTCAGTACAGTTTGTAAAATCTGCCCCATGAACTTGGCCTGTCTTAATTAAAACCTAGTTAATAAAAACACTACAGGGTTGAAAGTAAACAAACGTGTGGGAAAATGGACTTGAACAGTAAAACAGTTTAGAGCACAAATTAATACAAATAAAGTGTAAAATGCACAATATTATTAGGAAATAACTATGAAAAATAGTGGAACATGGCTTTTCCAAAATGATCAGTAGAGCTGACGATTGCAATATGCAGTAGTCCAAGGTATTTCATATCATATATTTTATATACAGTATGTCTGACATTGTGATATCCATATGTATCCTTGAAACATAGCTAAATAATACAGAATAACAAAATAAAAAAAGATAAAAGTATAAATGCCCTCATCTAGCAACCCAAGCAACGCAAAGGTGCAATTACCGAATACTGCAAGACATTTTCTGATACTAGCAAAGGTAAACGAGGACTTAAATAAGCAGTGGTCACATATTTCACCTTGCATTATCACATTTCTCTGCACATCATGTGAACATTTCACTTTTCACTTTATTAAAGAGTAGGTGCATAAAGGTAGAATGTCTCAGAGAATGCCACCGTTTCAAAAGAAGGTATAGTGTGATGGCATCAGTTTGTGACATGTTATTAACTATGATACACAGCCTTTCTTGGAGCAACTATAAAAATGGATGGAAACCCAGGGTTTAGTAGACTAGAAGTCGTTTGGGTGATATTTCAGGAAAAGAAAAATTTCATAATACAAGAATGACCTGACATGGTATAATGAAAGCAACATATTTAAATAACAACTTTTGTTATCAACACAGATGAGCTTCTGATTAAAAAAACTGGATTGAAAAAAAAAACTGCAGTCAGTGCAGCCGTTTAGATCCAGACCTGAAGAACCCTGGTATAAAACATTTCTTATCTTGGACTTTTGGTTGTTCTTTGACTAATTAGTAGTATGAGTTGGATTTATTCTGTCTATGACAATTTGCTAGATCTCTGAATCACTGTATGGGGCTTTAATGAAGATGATACTCTTCAATTTACTCAAAACCCTTTAAGTGTATTTAGTCTAAAATGTCAGAATAAATATGCAAAATTATATACTGTACTTCCTTCAATTCAACATCATTCTGACCATTGTGACCTACAGGGGTAGAACAGCCACCCAAAACTGACACAGACAGACACCAGGCACAAGTTTCAGCACGTCACATGGGTTGATTTTGAGGGGGAATGCTTTCCAATCATTCCCCTTAGCAGTAGAGTGCAATAAGCCCCGATTAAAGCACACCTCACAGTACTTTTCTTCTTCCTTTCTCTTTCCCTGCTCCTCTTTCTTATGCGCCTCCACTCTTCCTCCGGCAAGCTTTGTCTTTCTCCCTCCCTACTCTGCCCCCCGGAGTAGTGGCAGCTGGCTCCTTTTAAGCTGCACCTGGGAGTGCCCCAGGTGGCTCGTTAGCATGGTCTGGAATCACTCCCAAGTGTGGTGAAAGCCCAATGTAGTAGAGCTCTGCCTTCTCTGTAGTTCCCACAGAGCCCAAAAGGGCTACAATGAACTCCAATTCCCAGTGTGCCCTGCGGGAATCCATGATGCCACAGCAACTCAGGGGGGGCTGCCCTATAGCGTCCCGGGGGAGATA